>NC_137022.1:21716797-22026797 GCF_032717465.1 Coenobita brevimanus | reverse complement strand
AACGTAAACCGAACCCAACCTAATCTAACCTACTCTGACCTAGCCTAACGTAGCTTAACCTAACCTAACCTTACCCAACATAGTCTCGACCCCCACAAGTGAATGAGGGAATACTGGATGAGGTGTTACGTGTAATGTTATCTCTTATCTGTTATGTTATCTGCCACGTGTTCTCTCATGTTGTTCTTAGCATTCAGCTCTTTGTTAACCCCTTACACTTCGAGCGGCCTACCCAACATTCCTGTAAAATCGTCTATAAGCAGCATGAATATAATTGTCTTGGGGCAGGGAACCTGAAATTTTCCTGGGACATCTGATCCCCAAAAGAATGAAGCCTGTCTCGATTGTTTCTATTTTATTCTCGCTACCTTCAGACGATTTCATTCAACTCAAGAGAATGTTCGACCTGAAGTTCTAGATGTATCCTACACTAATCAAGTCATCATGAAAGGTCTCGCCTAAGCTAAATGAAATCGCCTGGGGGTAGAACGTAAAAAAAAATCCTGAGTTAACAGAAACAAAAATCTAATAAGCTAATGAAGAAATTTAATCCTACCTGTAAAAGTGAGTCAGGTACTTTTTGTCCAAACGACTAATCACCTTCCCAATGTCCTTCGCACCTGCCGGGATGTCTCTCACAAACGACTTGAGATCTTGTGCATATCGCCGCTTTCACTTCTGACTCTTACTTGACAGTTTGGCAGCAATGATGCAGTTTTCCAATCGAATGTTAACCTTTTCCATTTTTCCACACACAGTTCAGGTGGTTGTACTAATTTTGAACAACCACATACAGGTATCAGCACATATAGCCTATATATATACATATATATATATATATATAAAGATGTGAAGAAGGCCTTTGCTTCTGAGCCAGTGTCAGCTAGGGGTGATGACCAGCTACAGTGCTTCTCACTGTACTCTGCATAACCTTGGGGACTGCTGCAGTTGTGGGAGAGTCACACGAGGTGGCCATAGACGAAGCAGCAACAACCAAGCTGACGGGCAGCACGGACCATGACTATAGTCACGAGGAGATTTAAACTTCACGATACAAAGTGAGGAGGATTTTTATACCCTTTTTCTCGGCTAGGTGGTAACACCGCCAGTTATGTCTGCTGAGGGCGACAGGGAATGTAAACAAACATACGCTGTCCTCTGTGGCAGAGGACATTGTGTCTGTTTTTAAAAGCCGCTAAACCAGTTGCGTATGTGGGAAGCGAAGTTATTTTGGTGTAGTTGTGTTTGTACCTGTAGTCAAAGACTTAAGTCGTGTCGCGGTTTTGTCCGAAGATTAAGTGCAACACTTGAAACATTATGACAACACTACCACAGTTACATATTTGTGGTTGGCTAGCCTGACTTCAAGCTCTATATCTGGTGCTGATGGGATGACGGTATAAATGAACCTAGGAAATTTCGAAACCTTATCATCGACTTGAGAGAATTACTGAGTCCGAATTTCGTATGAGGGGCGAAATAATAACGGTTAGGAAATAATCACCTGGACATTTCATCCTTATCACAAAACGTCAAGCAGACCTACTACACCTTGATGTATAGAAGGAAAGCAACATGCTTCCAACTACGAGTATAAGGGACATGAGAGGTTGCATGTTTATTTACGGGAAGCTAATCCCGAACAGACAGCTCAAAATAATTTTTGGAGAAGCATAACTATAGAAAGATGGATTAGATGAATTCAGGAGGAAGGCACAACGGAGAACCGTTATCGTTCACGTCGTCCTCGTGTTACCACAGCATTATAGAACCAGAAAATAATCAGCGATGGAAGCAGCACCTGCAAACAGTGCTTACGCCTTAAGAAACGAACTGCACCTACAGTGAAGGACACGAACAGTTGTGCGTAGACTTCGGTAGTCTGATTTACGTTCGAACCACTGAGCTCTATAATATGGAGAGGCTTTCCCATGGGGAGGACCACGTAGTTTCTGTAACAGCCGCCAGGGGCCCAGGTCTGCGCTGATGTTGTTTATCTACACTACCGACGCCCACGTCTTTTAAAATCAGCCTACGAATTCGGAAAATAGTGCCATGGCCCACTGCTTCGCTTATGTAAGCAATAGCGAAACAGAAACAGCAAGCTAAGAACAGTGATTCAACTGCATTTCCATAGTGGAGGCGACGAGTGGTGGTGTGTCATGTGGCGGCCAAAGCTACACGCTCGCTGAGGAGATAGCCTCTTCATATTATAGTGCTCAGTGGTTCGAACTCGTCTGTGGGATTCAGTTCGTCAGCCATTCAAAAAATATATATCATACAGTAACTCTGTTCTCATGTGCTGAATACTGTCAATTTTGTTTTACAACACTGTTAAATAATATCAGTTCCACGTCATAATTATCCACTTGATTACCTAATTTATGGTTACCAAAGATGGAGAACTGACTTCCGAACACATATTTAGCCAATTGAATTGTAACGATGCGGACGTGGTAATAAAATAGAAGAGATGAGAAACGTTTCACATATACCACATAAAAACAGCAGTCAGAAAGACTTAATATGTAGATTAGTTTCGTTTAGCTACAAAAATTATGTTGGCATCCACAGGCCGGACACTGGGGCAAAGGGCAACTTCAGTCAGTGCTACCAACCGTCCTTTCGACACAAAGCAGACCGCACCAAAACCATAGTCTTCCAGCAGATATATTCACCAAATTTCATTACACGACTTTTGTCTTTGACTGTACTCACTATGAGTGCAATACATTTTTGCTAATATTTTGGTTCTTGCCATTTTCTTACGAATACATTATTTTGCTAGTGGACAGATGCATTTTCATCATATATACACACTATTTGCTTTTAAAGACATCTGTAATTGGAGTCTATATTTAGAAACTAAAACGTGTGTGTGTGTGTGTGTGTGTGTGTGTGTGTGTGTGTGTGTGTGCATTTCGTATATTTTATGTAATTACTATTATCTTTTACCCAAAATAAACCCTTTCCAACTAAGCAATAAGGACCAGTATCCTTAATAACTGTTTGGTTTAGGTATCATTACATTATGATAAATACATTTTATAAGGAAATGGCGAAGATACGAAGCAGATGACTTATGTTTAAACAATCCCCAGCACAACGGATCCTGTGTTTAAATCGAAGAAAATAAATAGTCTGCTCTCGTGTTCATGTTTGTTTTCTCGTCCATTTTCTAACAGTTGCCTGCATTTCGGCACAACATTTATTTACATTGAAATTTTAACGAAGGATCTGATTTCCTCATGGCTCTACATTCCATGGCTAGGACCGTGGCTGTCATGCCAGGGAGAGGCAGACCCAAGGCCGGGTCCACCCGTTGGCAATGTTTGACAGACTTTCTCCGTGCAGACAAATGAGACATGACCAGACACAGAGATCATACAGAGTGCTGAAGGGTGACCTCTCTAATGCTTGTGTCTGCTAGACTGGCCTTGTGACTCACAAGTTGTGAGTCACACTCTCCATCATCCATGTGGTGGGAACTGCTCTGTTTCGAATCACACGGTTGCTATAACAAATGATTCACAAGGACACCACATTGTTGTCCGTAACTAAGACTTGAATAAATCATCTGCTATCACACTACCTCGATAAAAGTGCTGGGGAGGGATGCCTTCATGTGGTGGCATCGATATAACCTGGCGGCTCTGCTGTCCGGTTAAACAAACATCCCTCATTTCACTCCCTATCCCCTAAACCAAAGGAGGAGGATGGGCTGCAGGAGAACAATTCCAGTCTGCAGTCCACCATGTTTACGTTCAGATGGGCTAGGGGTTGCAGCTACTGCTACATCGATTAAACCTTCCATGGTTAAATATACCTAGTAAAAGAATTATCTTCACCTGAGTGTAACACAACGAACTGGGGACGAACCAGTACATGAAAGTAGCCTTGGCCTGGCCAGCATGTTGGTAGCCCTGCTCACCATAGGCGTGGATGCTTAGCACTCAGCAGGTTCATCACGAGGATTCGGATATTCAGACGGTTTCTACTTAGTGTATCAACACAACAGCACACAGTTTGAAAATAACAATATAAATATATGAAATGACAGAGAGCAGACCCACCAAAGCTAAATGCAATTATGCTAATGACTATGTCACTCTGGTCAGGGATTCTTAGTGGACTTTTCGTTTGTTTCAAACACCATGCTTTAAAATGTATATCGCGTGACCCCTCCTTTAGTGCTGGGATTTTGGTCTGAATCACGCCATGGCCCCTCCTTTATTACTTGGATTGTGGTTTGAAACACTAGAGAAACACCAACACCTGATGCGTGAGAAGTATTCGTCCTAAATACTACAATCGCGTTCTGAGTTAGATAAAGCTCGGCAAGACTGGCAGAATGAAGCACAACAATTCCTATATTAACACCTTTTCATAACACATAGTAATATTCCACAATACTGTGCTCAAACAATTTTTCAGAGTAGTTCTAGCGCAACAGTGAAGGTAGTATTTTGTGGGACTATTATGAAACCATTGTTTGTTATTTATATTGAGTAGATTTCAAATATTTTGTAACTAGTAATCATTTTAATACGAATTAACGCCGATAATTATGAATGGCAAGAGACAATTAATGTCACACATGTACAGGTACATTCCTCACGGACATCTTTGTGGGGTGTTTCCCATTCAGGCACACCAACCTATCAGAGGTGTCAGCTGAGTGGAATATCTGCTGGCGATTACTGGTGTAAAGATCATATTTTGATCGAATGTACTATATATTTTGTTGGTCACCTCAATGTTGTGGACAGCAATACGGCATGCGTGATGAAACCAAGGCATTTCTGCATTAACCTTTGGCTTGACTATATCGGATGGGTGAGTATGAAGCTACGTGGGGGAAAATGTTTTGGCCTGTCAGGTGAAACCAGGATTGAGGGGGCTTGAATGGTGAGCGAATGGGAGTGTGGCCCATTCAACTAAGCAAGCTTTGGTTACCATCTCATTCTATCAAGACTCCTGGCTCTCTGAACCCATCCTCACCTCACTCTAGGGTGGGAAAGGAGGTCTGAATGATTACAAAGGGTAAGAGAAAAGAATGTACGCTTCCACACCCGGTAAAATAACCTCTGTAATACGCAAAACACACACTGATGTCCCTCAGCCATAGAAATAATAATCCTCCTAGGGAATTTCAAAGAAGTATTGGCTGAAGGCTGTACAATCAGCAGTGTCAAAATGCCACAGACATCGCTTGGGGGGGGGGAAGAGACAGTTAATACATATACAAGAGTACTTACTGTCTCTACTTTCTTTTCTTCTGTGCCCATCTCAGTCGGTAGAAAGCAACAGTAAGAACTGCGTCCCCTGTTCTGATCACCTCCCAATCATCATCACTATCAACACCAGAATCACCCCAGCTGGCCACAAACACACATACACTAATTATAAGAGAGCCAACTGGGAGGTCTTTGTAACTGAAACAGAACACCATTTCGAAACACTAAACAGTACACCCATCACAACCATCAACACTGATGTACACACTTTCAATACAATTATACAAAACGGAGACAAAAGACACATCCCTAGAGGCAACAGAAAGAGACACAACCCCAACTTCACACCAGAAATTCAAGACCTCATCAGACAACGGGACACACTGCGACACTCTCCAACACCCCATACACAAGACACCGTACAACATATACAAGAACTCAACACTCAAATAAACAATAAAATATCAGAACAGCAAACACTAAACTGGAAAAATTACCTCCAAACACTTGACCACAAAACAATCAGCAAACTCTACAAAACACTTAACAGCATCACATTATCCAACAGCAACGCCACACAATCACACGCTGCCATCACAACAACAGACACCATACCCTCAAACAAACAACAAGCAAGCACTCTCATCAATCACTTTTCACAAGTCAGCCATCTAAACCCCCATCCCAAAGATCGACGTATCATCCGACGTAAGAGACAGTTCCCCACAGACCCAGACTACGCACCTTTCACTTACAACCAGACGAAGCACATCATTAACAACATCAAGCACTCATCTGCCTGTGGACCAGACAACATAAGCAACATTCACCTTAAACACCTTGGACCACAAGGCATTCAAGCACTCAGCAACATATCAAACTACAGCTACTCATACAACATAATACCCAACATCTGGAAGCATGGCATTATCATCACTATCCCTAAACTCAACAAAGACCCCACGTTACCCTCCTCACACCGCCCTATCACACTCCTCTGCACCCCCTCTAAAGTCACTGAACGACTGGTACTACAACTAGTCACACATCACATTCCCCTTGCCCAGTCACAACATGGCTTTAGGCCGCTACTCTCCACAAACACCCTTCTTACAGACCTTACACAGAGAGTTTTCGATGGCATGAATTCAGCTAGGCCACTACACAGAACACTCCTAAACACACTAGACATTAGCAAAGCTTTTGATGCCATCCCCCGCCACAACCTCACAAACAAAATACTCAACACAAACTTGCACAATAAACACAAAAAGATGGCTGGCAAACTACTTAGCAGGCAGATGTGCACACGTAACATTTGCCGGTCAGTCTTCTAACATCAGAAACTTCACAAACGGCGTCCCCCAAGGATCTATTTTGTCCCCTACACTCTTTAACCTATACATGCGCGACATACCCACACCCCACACACCACAGATACACATAGCTTCCTATGCAGATGACATAACACTTACATGTACGCACCAAAACGCAAACACAGCTGCACACATCATTCAACCTTACCTCAACACACTACACGAATGGTTCACCACAAACAGGCTCAAAATAGCCCCAGCCAAATCTACAGTGACCCTTCTCACAAACTGGACAGCAGAACACAGTCACATCCCACACCTCACCATGAACAGCACTCCACTACCACACACACACACACACACAAAATCCTTGGTGTAACATACAATACATCAATGTCATTTAAACAACACATCACAAACATTAAAAATAAAAATAACACCAAGACTCAATGCTTTGAGGTCACTTGCCCATACAACATTCGGACACAACAAAGAAACCACCACCACAGTATACAAACAATACATACGTTCAGTGATGAATTATGCAAGCTCTGCCTGGGCTTCTAACCTCACCAAAACACACTACAACACTCTACAGACCATACAGAACAAGGCCCTAAAAATAATCACAGGCTGCACAGCTACTACACCCACAGACCACCTACATCAAGAAACCAAAGTCCTCAAAGTCAAGGATCACCTAGACATGAGAGGCACCCAGTTTCTTGCTGCAGCCTCCACAAACCCACAACATCCACTATATTACATGGCAGCACATCCACCCACACCAAGGAACATCAAAACAACACCCAGCACACGATACCATACACAAATACTGTCATCTCTGCCCCCGCGCCCACCTCAGACAGGCTTCCAGAAGCATATCCACACTCAGATCACTCGCCGCTCCATTCAGTCACTTAAAGACAACACACAGCTGCATGCACGGCCTCCTGACATCCACCCTTCTGAATCCTATCTCCCTCGTGAGGACAAGGTCCACCTGGCCAGGCTGAGATGTGGGTACCATCCAGCCCTCTTAAGCTACCAGAAAAGGCTGGATGACTCCGTCGCTGATGCCTGTCCAGGATGCAACACAACACCCCATACTATTAAGCACATTATGGAAGACTGCATTGCACACAATCACCTATGCTAACAACACAATATACACTCTTTGAGAGCTCTGTGGGAAAGCCCGGTCTCGGCCATGGCCTTCCTAAGGGACGCGGGGCTGTTTGGCCAGACTGCCTATGGAACAACTACTACTACTACTACTGCGTCCCCTATTAACATCACAGTATATAACTTACTTCAGTAGCTTCTTGGAGTTATTACGTGCATACCTTCTTACCTGCTTTGTGTTTTTCCTTCAGTAGTGTTGCCTTAGACTTGGGGCTGTTCGATTACGACTTTGGCCAACTCAGACTGCTTCACTGCTCATTATTTAGAGTCTTGGTCCACTTACAGCGTTTTCTTACCTATTATTCAGATTTCTTTTTCACTGGATATATGGAGGAATATATGACGAAGATATGCGGGGACTTTGATGGATGGTTGCGAAGAGTGAAGACGTGTTTCTGAGCTCTCGTCTAGCTGCAGGGTTGCCTCACCGGCTTTAGCTTTGTTTTGTCCGCCACTAGGGCGTTTTTCAACAAAGTTAGGTTAGCTAGACCTCATTTTCCTCCCTGGCCTTAGTAGATATAGTAGGTGTCTATATCTAATTTCTGAGATTGCCTTTGCTTACTCACCTCTGGAGTGTACCCCCCACTGATCGCTCTGGGGTGTGAGTCACACAAAGGCGCGTCCTCCCGAGAGTGGTTTGAGAGGGTAATCTCAGCCTAGGTGGGTCTTCCCCAGGTACTTTGCCCCTTGGTCGTTTTTCTCTCTCTTCCCACTTCCCCTTCACGGGGAAGTGGTAACTATGATGGACCCCCTACTGCCTCCCCCCCCTTCAGGGGGGGAGAGGTAGTCCTGACGACATTCCTACAGTTACTGACCAGCCCCAGACTGACGGACGCCAGACTCGTTCCCCGCTTGACATCCCTGTAAATAACGCGACCTTCGTAACTCTTCATGCTCTAGGTTCCACTCCCCTGTCCAGACTCAATCCCTTCATTGTCAAGAAGGTGATTGACCACTGTGCGGGAGAGGTGGAACAAGTAAAAATACTTGGAAATGGAGACCTCCTGGTTAAGACGTTCAACTCCTCTCAAGTTAAAGACTTGCTAAATCTGTGTAAGTTTCACTGCCATGATATCGAGACCAAGATTCCAACATCCATGAATTCCTGCAAGGGTGTTATCACTTGCAGGGATCTCATGGTGATGAGTGAGGAAGAAATCATACAGGAACTTGCTCGTCAGGATGTAATTGATGCCAGATTCATCACTCGTTATCAGGAAGGTGTAAGGACGAAGACAACCACAGTTATCCTCACTTTTGGCAAAGTTTTGCTACCTACAAATGTCAAAGTAGGATATGAAATTGTAAATGTAAGACCGTACATCCCGAATCCCCTTCGTTGTTCAAAATGTCAGCTCTATGGACACCATGAAAAGGCTTGTCGGGCTTCCAACATCGTGTGTGGCAAGTGCGCAGCTGTGGGTCACTCTGCTGACAACTGTACATCCGAGAATGAGTGCTGCTTTCACTGCAAGGATGCTCACTCCACTTCCTCGAGGGTTTGTCCCAAGTGGAAAGAGGAGAAAGAGGTCTGCACAGTGAAGGCAACTGAGGGCATTTCCTTTTACGATGCAAGGAAGAAGGTGAAGGAGTTGCATGCAACTCCCAAGCCTAATATCTCCTATGCATCGGCGGTTGTGTCCCGTCCCGTGATGTGCACCTTTGAGACACAGACTGACCTTACATTCGCTCCTCGTGCCCCACGCCCTACCTCTCAGTCTAAGCCTCCTGTACGTTCCAACTCTCTTACGGATATCCCTGTTGCTACATCATACTCTCAGGCTGCCGCTGCTCATGCATCAGTGCAGCCAAAACAGAAGCCTGACAAGTCTGACAAAATTAATTTGACCCCCCTCACTAAGCAGTCACGTCCTCATGTCCTTCCCGCTCCTGGTCCAACGAGGGAGAGAAAGAATAGCTCTTCCTCAGTGGAGTCTGGGAGCCTTATCATTGACGACAATATGGAAGTCTCCATGAACAAGAACCGGGAAAGGTCCCCCGGTAGCCACTCGCCTGGACGTGGGGGGCATAAAAAAAACTAAGCATACTGGCCACCCTCGTAAATCTTAAACCGCCGCATTCACTCTATTACAGTGGAATTGTAGAGGTGTCGGGAATAAGTTACACAATATAGCAATCTTGTTGTCAATACACAGGCCAGACGTTGTTTGTTTACAGGAGACGCACCTGGAGGATCATCCTGATCCTCCACAGTTCAAACACTATCACTCGTATAGAAGATATGAAGGTCACGGAGTTGCCATATACAAACACAAATCACACCCACAAACGAAAGTGATTCTAAATTCTACTCTGGAAGCTGTCGCGTGCAGAGTAAAATTTAATAACACGTATCTATCTATTTGCTTTCTGTACTGTCCTCCACACGGCCCCATTGATAGTGATGCTTTAAATTCACTAGTTGAACATCTACCTGGAAATAAGTTAGTGTTGGGCGACTTTAACGCCCATCACTATCAATGGGGTAGCTTGAGGATCGATGGTCGTGGGGAGCAAGTAGCCGACCTAATACTACAGTCCAACCTCTGTCTTCTGAACGATGGTAGAGCGACTCGTGTACATGATCGTACTGGTAACTTTTCGGCCATTGACTTATCTTTGGCCTCCCCTGGTATACATCAAGATCTCTCATGGGACCCTTACGACGACTCCTTGGGAAGTGATCATTTACCCATCTGTCTTTCTTATACACGCGACATTATTTCGGACCCTCCACCTCCAAAATTTAACTATAAGAAAGCAGATTGGGGATCCTTCTCAAGGATCTTAGTAGATATATCTGGGGAGACCATAGATGTTAAGGTCGAAAATATAACCCAATCCATATTACGCCAGCTGGGCTGCTATTCCCAAGACTTCTACAGTTCATGCGAAGCATAGAGCACATTGGTGGACGCCGGATTGCCGACAAGCATTAAGAAAAAGCAATAGGAGATACAGGATTTTTGATAGTCAGCCCACTGAGGAAAATTTTATTGCATACAAACAGGCACGGGCTGAGGCAAGGAGAATAATAAGAAGGGCTAAACGTGGCTCCTGGCGGTCCTTTGTGTCCACGGTGACTCGTACAACACCATTACATAAAGTCTGGTCCACTATACGAATATTAAATAATAAACGCCCATACTTCCCTGTCACCACCTTGCAGGTGAATAACACCACCTATGACGAGCCCGTGGACGTTGCTAACATCCTCGCCAGGAGTTTTTCTCATGTAAGTAGCTCAGCCAATTATGACCCGCTTTTACAACTTCATAATCGCAATTCTGAGCTACAGATATTAGACTTTGCCACAGAAGGCGTAAACTCCCATTACAACCAAGAGTTTCGCTAGATGAACTGCTCCTTGCCCTTAAATCCTGTAAAGACACCAGCCCTGGACCAGACACCATCACGTACGGTATGATCCAGCATCTTAATCAGGACAACCTGATTAAGATGTTAACGTGTACAATGAGATTTGGGCGTCTCGAACGTTCCCAAACTCATGGCACTTTGCGCACGTCATACCGATACCAAGAAGCTGGTCGTCTTCTGAATCCCACTTCATTTCGTCCTATTGTGTTGACTTCTTGTCTATGTAAGGTCATGGAACGTATGGTCAACAATAGGCTTCTTTTGTTTTAGAGTTGAAGAATATGTTAAATGATCAACAATCTGGCTTTTATAAATGCAGAAGCTCACTAGATGATTTAATGAATTTGGAGCATTGTATTGCAGAGGCATTTACCAATAAAGAATTTATGATAGGGGTGTTCTTGGACATCCATAAAGCCTATGACATGACCTGGCGACATGGTATACTAATGAAGCCCTATGCTTATGGTTTAAGAGGAAATTTGCCTATTTTTATTTCAAATTTCTTAAGGGACAGAACTTTCTCTGTCAAATTGCCCCGTAACGTAACATCGGATATATTTATCCAGGAAAACGGGGTGCCACAGGGAAGTGTGCTTAGTCCTACTTTATTTAGTATTATGATCAATGATATTCTCTCATCAGCTCCCATCCCGAGGAATCTTAAATACTCGCTCTACGCTGACGATTGTGCAATATGGCACTCTTCCTGTAATGCACAATTTTCGGCTGGGCGGATTCAAGCAGCCCTTGACTCCGTCCACCAATGGGCCTTGCAGTGGGGATTTAAGTTTTCCGTCCGTAAGTGTGCCGCTATGGTCTTCACTAATCGTAACGTACCTAATTTGTGCTTAACTTTGGATAATCAGGCAGTACCTTTTCAAAATTCTGTAAAATTTTTAGGAACACATTTTGATCGTAGAATGAATTTTAAACTTCATGTTCATACTTTGCTTGCTCGTTGTGATAAACCATTAAATGTCCTCAAGTACCTAGTGCCGACAGAAAATCTTTATTAATGGTGTATAAGTCCCTTATTCGATTAAAGCTAAACTATGGCGCACAGGTGTATGGCTCAGCATCCAATGCCACGCTGAAAGGATTGGATGTATTACAGAATAAATGTTTGCGAATGTGTCTTGGAGCCGTCCGGTGTACCCGTGTGACTCGTATGGAAGTGGAGGCGAATGTGCCTCCCCTCCATATTCGCCGTGACCACCTGGCCTTGTCCTATAGTGTAAGGACATTTAGGAAAAGTAATATCGGCAATGTGGCCTGTACCCCCCTACGTCAGTACCACCACCTTCTGCGGGGGGTGCGTCGGCCACTTGCCGTTCGCCTCCACTTACTGACTCAGGAGCTTGGTGTGGACCCCAGTGACTGTGACAAGTTGGTGTTAAAAAATATAGCGCCTTGGGAGCCACCTGCCTTTACTGTTGATGTTACATGGCTCCCAGCACCAAAGGCCAAGGCGCCGGAGGCGGAGGTCCACCACTTGTTTCGTAACATCATCATTCGTCACTTGGGGTCCCACCACTTGTACACCGACAGCTCCAAGTCGAGTGAATGTATGGGTGCAAGTGTGTGGTCGACAGAATGTGCCCTCAGGTATCGGTTGCCGACTCATACATCTGTGTTTACATCAGAACTTTTTGCTATTGACAAAGCCATAGACTGTGCTCTCAATTCTAGGCATGATTCATTTGTCATATTTTCAGATTCAAAATCAGCCCTTCAGGCAATTGCATCTTGTACTACGGACTCTCACGAGATCCAGGGCCGCATCGTTAATAAGTTGCATTCATGCAACAAGTCATTCACGCTGATCTGGGTGCCTGGTCATTGTCATATCTACGGTAATGAGCAGGCTGACTTACTTGCAAAGTCGGCTGTAGAGCTCGAGGAGACTTGGGACGTTCCTCGTGATCTACGGTCGAGTCTCTCTCTCGGAAAGAAATCAATAAATCTTCTGTGGCAAGGTCAGTGGACCAGACTAAATATTCCAACCTGTAAGCCGTACCTGGGCGACTGGGATACCGCCAACCGCCCCAGTCGCCTGGAAGAAAAAGTGTTGGCACGATTACGGCTTAATGCCACCGTTTTAACACATATGAAACCTTATATGGAAAGACGCTTCCCACCGCACTGTGACATCTGTGATGCGGTGTTATCTATCAGTCATATCATCCTGCGCTGTCGGCGATTTATTCGTGAACGTGCTTCACTTATAAATTACTGCGGTGCAGCACCATCCTGGGTGATGGGGACATTGTTATGACTGATAAATTGATGGCTTTCTTGAGAGAGACCGGACTGATCAGAGTGATGTGACTTTTTTACTGTGTGGTTGTGGTTTTTATCAACGGTCAATATGTATATATTGTAATATTAATTAGGGTTGACAGTTGACATATTTGAAATAGTTCCTCCTCCCACTGATCTATTTCTAATATAGATGTCCCTTACATTAAACCCCGTTCCTCGACAAACAGTCACCAGCTGATGAGTGCAAGTGTGCAATATAGAAAGGTATTGGGCACTTGCAGTCGATGGTGGTCTGCTGGCCGAGGTTCTTCACTGTTTGTACAAATTATGTAAATACATTATATTATCTTGCTTAAGTTATTCTAATTAGGGACGACAGCTGACGTGTATGGAAATGTTCCTGACTCGTCTGGTTCTCTTTCATATATTGATGTCCCCTATATTAGGTTGTGCCTCGACTGACAGTCACCAGGTGATGAGTGCAGGTATGTCATGTAGAAAGGCATTACATATCTGCAGTCGATGGTGTTCTGTTAGTCGAGGTATTTTTACCATTAGTGTAGGTCTAGCTATTTGTCTCTGTAGGATTTAGTATAGGTTAGCGATTTGTCTGTTAGGTGATTAGTTTTAGGGTCTTTACATTAGGTATTTTAGTTTATAAGTAATATAAGGTTAAAAAAATAAAAAAAATAATAAAAATAAAATTACAGAAAAATAATAATATAAAAATTATTATATATATATGTACGTGTGCATGAAAGTGTGTATGTTCATATGCCTGGATGTGTGTATGTATGTATGTATGTATATATATATATGTTCATATATATATATATATGTATATATGTGTAAATATATATACATGTATATAATTTGCCTTAATGACCAGGGGCTCCGGCCTCAATGGTCGATTGGGAAAAAAAAAAAAAAAAAAAAAAAAAAAGATATGCTAAACAACGTTAATGGCAGATACTGTGTGCGTTTAGCTCTTAATGGTTTACAACATTATTCATGTGGATAAGAAGCAAATTTTCTAAACGATTGGAATGCATCTCGACCTGCATTACTGTTGTCACTGCTCACTTCCTTAATGAAAACTTAAACACTGAAGGGGCTCTAACCTTCATATCGTATCATACAACATTGAATATGTAACTAATTATGACTACCGATAACACATGATTGACAAACATAATCCCCTCTTACTTTATTACATCAACATCACAGTTCTGCCGTGTGTATGTGTCTGTGTGTTGTCGTGTCGTTATACAGACTCACCGTCCAGAAAGGGATGAGGACTGCATAGGTCCACAAACACTCACACACGAACCCCTACGAACATTTATGAGTGACTGTACATCCGGCCCCTGTTCTCACGATGAATCTAGCAACATGTGATATGACTTAGTGACAATTTTCAGCAACTTGCTGTGACTCAGCTGACTGCGGTATCAGCAGGGGAGTCGGTTTTGAGTAACAATTCTAAAGTACTACCACCATGAAAAAAAAAAAAAAAAAAAGGGGGGGGGGGAAAGATGCCCCTTGGATGTCGCCTTTCACCTCCTTCAACACACATTCCGGTACTGCAGGTTGAAGCTCTATTACCTTTCCAGCCATACTTGCCAAAGCATGTAAAAAAACGGGTCAATGATATATAACTGAAAAAGTGCTAAAGCGCACTAAATGTATAACTGAGAAGGGGTTAAAATAAGAGATGTTAGAAGAAAGTCATATACTTCTAGCATACTTTCCTGGCAATACATAGGAAACTCTGAAGCGTGGCAGAACAATACGGAATAATACTATATCCTGGTCTCAAAACCTAGTCTAAAGCGCTAGGTTTTCGATGGTTTTAGTAGCTGACTGACGAAAACTGAATGATAATTGAACGACGGTCTCTCTCTCTCTCTCTCTCTCTCTCTCTCTCTAGGGGCTCAGTGGTAGAGCGTCTGACTCAAGACGGAGGGGTCGAGAGGTCGCTCCCCGCCCTGGTAGCTGCCCTGCTGGGAGAGGTAGAGCTCTCGTGTCACCAGCGAGGCAATATAATCGATCAAGGTCTAGATCCGGAAATTTTCTCTCTCTCTCTCTCTCTCTCTCTCTCTCTCTCTCTCTCTCTTTTACGGCTTTGGGGTTATTTTAGTTTCCTCTCCTGGGTTTACAGTTAATTTTTTATCAGATTTTCCACATGGGAAAATTATGAAGCAGAATTTTCGGACCTTTGACTTATAAAATTCATCCCGGACCAAGATATAAAAACCTAAAGGGAGGACATGTCCGAAAACACAGGGACGTATAGTAGTCGATATTAGACAGTCTCGCAGGAATCGATTCTGGAACCTATTCTTGTCCAGCCGTGTGACATTAGCATCAGAGAGTCACTAGCCAGAATCGTACTCTGTTTATAGGAATGTCAATAAATAAAGAAATTATTTTTCACACTCCCAACCGTATATTCCCTTTTTCATACTGTCGTTGTCCTGTCTATCCAAATATTTACCAAGTAATGAGTTTAAGATGGACAAAAAAGGCTGAAAAAGGAGGACAGAACAGTCTTTCAAAAGGAAGAATAAGATGCATGCAGTAGAAATTTTTTTTTTTTTTCATATAATCTCAAATGCTTGTTTAGAGAAATTGTGTGTCAACATTAAATGTACAGGAACAGTACATGGAGTGTGAAAACTAGCTTTATTGCCTACCCATCGGAGCAGTCTTTTGGAAGCTATGTTTGCTGTTTTTTATCTAAATAATATTTGAAAAATAGTTCGTTTCATTGTATCAAAACTTCCTTTCTTCTGCCTTTTCCATATAAGGAGTAGGAGAAGCATTTTTTTTTTTTCATTCTGCTGAAACAGTCAAGCAGTAAAATAGTCCACAAATAATCGAACATTCAGCAACCTACAGCCACTTTTTCAATTCCCCGACCCATGAAATTGTATGTATTACCATTTATTTTCTATTACTTTCCCCTCGTCTATTATGCATAGTTATTACAGGGCTTTCATAGATATTGGTCACCTTGTGTTTGGGCCGGAAGCTTCTCAGATGTGCACAGAATGAACTGGTAAGTTCATCGTTATTTCCAACATATCATCCCAAGTCTTTTATACATGCTCTCCAGAGTTATTTTCTGTGAACATCAGGCCTAATGTTCTGGCTGGCCACTAACTTAAATACGTTTATCTCCTAGCTTAATGATCTTCCATCTTTCATAGCCTAGCATTCTTTTCAAATTCACACATTCCACATCCCTGCAAGGAGACCACAACGTGGGGACATAATCATTAATAAGATGGGTGGGTTTGAGTAAAAATATAATAATAATAGTGTTTTATTGATAAGTTTCTCACGGCAACAGTTAACTAAATATTTGAACAGCTAAATGATTATTTGTTTAAGTCAATGTCCAATGGGTCTGAGGATAAATATAATAATAAGTGGTGTAGTTTATCAGGGCAACAGTTGACAATATCTGAACAGTTAACTGAATATTTGTTTAAGTCAGTGTCCAATATGAACTCCGGAAAATGTTCCAAACCGTCCTTGAGGGAAAATAAGGTATGCAATAAAGTTACCTTTCTTCATTTTCTTAAACTGTAACTATAGCATTTCTGTAATTATTATTATTATTATTATTATTATTATCATCATCACCATTATCATTATTATTATTATTTTTATCAGAATCGTCGTCGTTGTCATCAGTTAACTTTAAAACTGCTGATAACTAGACATCTCTGTCTTGAACACTTCCAGTTCTTTAGGTATCCATTGTGATTCACATAAACCAAGTAGTTCATCATCATCATCATCGTCATCATCATTATCATAATCAATCAATCAACTCAAAATTGCTGACAAATGGACATCTCAGCTGTTTCACAGTCCCAGTTCTTTAAGTATCCATACTCATGCTCGTAAACCAGACAGTTGTACCCGGTAGTGCTGCTGGGATACGCTGGGTACCAGTATGGCTGACCCCTTGGCATGGAGTCGCCAGTCACCCAGTGCCAGTTATCGTTCTGTCCGATGTCCGATCCGCCCAGCCAGTATTCATCGCTTCCATCTGTTGAGAAGAGAATTACACACACACACACACACACACACACATAAATAAATAAATATATATATATATATATATATATATATATATATATGTTCATCCGGCCACGTACTGCATTGGCGGACACAAGGGGTGCTGTGGTTGAACCAGTGTCGCTTACTATAAAGTATGCTTGCACCCAGTCGGCTTGCGCGGGCCGATTACACTTGGTTCACAGACTACACACACATCCAAAGCCACTACAACACAACAGTTACACTTACAAGCACTTCTCACCCTACATACAATCTCTACCAGACAGCCTAAGCCACTTGGTAGAGATACATTGGCTGTATCGTCCCGACTTCGGTCGGGATAGGCCGGTCCTGCAGTGGATACTCAAACGGCTGATGATGATGATGACTATATATATATATATATATATATATATATATATATATATATATATAAATATATATATATATATAAATATATATATAATCTCATCTGATCAGTCGTTTGAGTGTCCACTGCATATATTATATATATATATATATATATATATATATATATATATATATATATATATATATATATTATATATTGCCAGACGCCTTAATCCCTTATACGGGGTGGCCACAAATAAATCGCCTCCACGTCACCCTGTCCCCCGCCATTTCACTGCCCTGCTCCTAAATCACACCCCCCGTCTGTCATATACTTCTCCACTCCATCCCTCCATCTCATCCTTGGCCTTCCCCTCCCTCTCTTCCCCTCTACCTCACTCACATACACTCTCCTCGTCAGTCTCTCACTCTCCATCCTCTCCACATGGCCAAACCATCTCAGTGTGTTTCTCCTAATGCTTCCTATCACATCCACATCCACACCACAACGCTCCTTCACATCCTCATTTGTCAGTCTGTCTCTCCATGTGACTCCACAGGCTCCTCTCAAATAACTCATTTCCACTGCTCTCACTCTTGACTTGTATCCCTCCAACAACGTCCAAGCTTCACTTCCATACGTCAAAGTTGGTATCACAATACTGTCATATAATAACTTTTTCACTTCCATGCTCACTTCCCTGTTTCTTATCATTGCCTTCAAGGAACCAGCAACCTTTCTTCCTTGTTGTACTCTTTCAAGCACTTCACCCTCTAAACTTCCATCCTTACTCATCACACTACCCAAGTACTTAAACGTACTCACATTTTCCATTTCCTCATCATCCAACGTCACTGTACATTCACTGATTTCACTTCTCTCGAAGACCATAACTTTACTCTTCCGAACATTCATTTTTAAATTCCGTTTCTTACACACTCTCCCAAACTCATATATATATATATATATATATATATATATATATATATATATATATATATATATATATATATATATATATATATATATATGTTACAGGCAAACTGTGAAATCAGTCATTTCATGAAATGCCTAGTCATTTCGAGAAATATATTTAAATTGAGATGGTTTAATTTAGGTTAGGTTAAATTAGGGTACGAATAGGTTAGGCTGGGATAATCTAGGCTGTTTAGGTTAGGTTAGACTAGGTTTGTTCAGTTAGGTTAGATGAATTTAGATGAACGGATAACAAAACGTAGAGTTCTTCTCAATTAATCTAACCTAAGCTAATCGGACCATTCCTAGACTAACCTACCGGTAACCCAAACTTAACCTAGATTATCCCAGCCTAACCTAATTGCAGCCTAAATTAATCTAACCTAACTTAACCCATCCCAATTTACACTCATTTCACGAATTGACTGGACATTTCATGAAACAACTGATCTCACAGTTTGCCTGTAATATATATATATATATATATATATATATATATATATGAAATGGTTTATATTAATGCCTATCAACTGCACATTTCATTAGTCCCTTCAACCCGATGACGTATCTTCTGTTATATTCCTGCCACCTCCACACATTCATAGGTCAAAGTAGGGCAGTGGGGTTCATATTAGGGCAATGAAGTTCAAATTAAGGTCAAGGCAGGTAGTGCAGTGGAGGTCAAGTCAGGTTCAAGGTATAGTCATGGTGTGATAGTGGAGGGTCAACATTTGCTCAGGTTAAGATCACAACTCACATGAGATAAGAAGGTGTTGCCAGAGCAGAGAGAATTGGTTACAGTCCGCAAAAACTGCCAGATCACTCTTGAAGTCGGTACCACCCATGATTTGGCAGAACTCCCGCGCTCCATGCCTGTTGGGTAGGGCTGAGTTAGGTTGTCTTGCGCTGGGTTGGGCTGGATCAGTTTAAGTTGGGGTGTGTTGGGTTGGGTTCGGTCAAGCTAGGTGGGGTTGGGTCAGGTCAGGTCAGGTCAGGTTAGGTTGGGCCGAGTAAGTTCAGTAGGACAGGTCAGGTTAGGTTTAATTACGCTGGGTTAGCTCAGGTCAGGTTTAGTTACACTCCTTCTAAAATATGGAGATCGCTCTACCAAACCAGTACCAACACACACCTCTCTGCCTCATGTTAGTTATTTACTACTTCTAAATGAAATTTATTTACAGTATATATATATATATATATATATATATATATATATATATATATATATATATATATATATATATATATATATAGAGTTCTCTACTAAGGCTATATAGTGTTATAAATGTCTATTTTTCTTATAATAATAACAATTACTTTTTATAAATGCCACAACATTTGGCAACGTTGCTTTCCAACTCTAACACGCTTGTAGGGTGAGTCAGCGAGGGTGGGGCAGGTGAGAAGGTCATACTGACTGTCAATCCACAGGTCACTTCCTCTCTGGCCGCCACCCAAAATGGAAGCTCCTACCCCTGCTACTCGCCCTCGTCTGCTCCACAGTCGAGAAAAAGAACTTATTTACAGAGCAAATAAGTATTTCTTAGATGAGAGGGCAAACAGAGGACATATAATCGATCCCTCAAAAGCTGTTGCCCGAACAGCAAAAGCCACCAACGTGAGCGAAGTAACAGTTTAGACGAATCTGCTCTTCCTTCAGTCAAGCTTGCATTACACAAAAGTCACCACAACAGCCCGTATTCTCGTCACCAACAAAGAAACGCTCTGCAACTGTCACTAATTTAGACGACTTCGACAAACGTGTGGTGAGGAGAACCGTCTTAGGATTCTATGAAAGGAAGGAGATCCCTACACTGCAGTGCCGGTCCTAGCTTTTCTAAGGCCTTTCGCTGGATCTCTTTTGGAGGCCCCCTCCCCCTCACTTTATTTACATTTCTCCCCCTACCCTATATATTCACCCCTCCCCACACTTTATTTACATTTCTCCCCCTACCTTATATATTCACCCCTCCCCACACTTTATTTACATTTCTCCCCCTACCCTATATATTCACCCCTCCACACACTTTATTTACATTTCCCCCCCTACCCTATATATTCACCCCTCCCCCTCACTTTATTTACATTTCTCCCCCTACCCTATATATTCACCCCTCCCCATACTTTATTTACATTTCTCCCCCTACCCTATATATTCACCCCTCAAGTTATACCCCTATCCTGAGCAATGTAAAGAAAAAAACTTGCACTGCATAATCTTTTATTCTCTGAATAAAATTAAATAATGTTACCTCGTGTGAAACTATAATTTACAAATAATTATTACTCAGATCTATAAAAACAGAAATGGTCATTGCCATAAAACTCCATAATGGCAAAAACGCAACAGCATTATATATTTACCGTATATATTATATATTCAGTCTCTATGTGGACTGAATAAGTCAAGATACCCAATCAATCAATCAATCATTTCCTGTGGCACCCTCGGGGATGCATAGGGCCTCGATGAACTCACACCACCACATCCTATCTTGTGCTAACTCCTCAAGATCTCCCCAACACTCATCTCCAGCTTCCCGTCTCATTGTCCTCACCCACGTCTCTTTTGGCCTTCCTCTACCTCTCCTACCAAGTGCCACCCACCCTGGTGTACCTCGTACTATTCCCTGTCTCCTATACACATGTCCTAGCCACTTCCATCGTGAGAATCTAACATATTCATCGATCAGCTGCACTCCCGTTATTTCTCTAATTCTACTATTTGGTATCCTTTCCCACCACTTAACTCCTAATATTCTTCTAAGTGCTTTATTTTCAAACACCAAGAATTTATTTTCCATAGTCACTGTGCTGTACCAAGACTCGTGTCCATAAATTAAGATACTCCTAACCATTACCTTATAAATTTTGATTTTTGTATGCACAGAGAAATTGTTATTATTCCAAATATTTTTAAGCATTCCCATTGCCTGATTAGCCTTCTTTAACCTTTCCTGGAATTCAAAGTTCAAAGAACCATCCTTGGCTAAATAAGTACCTAAATATTTAAACCTATCAACTTGCTTTACAACCATACCTTCAATTACACATTCCTGCGCATTTTCCATATTCATATTGATTATTTCAGTTTTTCCACAATTAATAACCAAACCCACCTTGCGACCTTCACTCACCAAACAGTCCAACACTCTCTGCATCTCTTCTGGCCCATCACAAATCAAAACTATATCATCCGCATAATCTAAATCCAAAAGTTTCCTGTTCTCTCCCCAAAGTATACCTGCACCGGTTTCTGTTCCAACGCGTTTCATAATGTAATCAATGACCAATATAAATAGTAAAGGCGATAGAACACCACCTTGAATTACTCCGGACTTGACTTCAAACGAATCACTAAGACAACCATCAACCATCACTTTACAAAATGTGTCCTCATGCATGTTCATAATGACCCTCACAAACTCCTCTGGTATTCCATAATGTCTCATGATCTTCCCCATAGTCTCTCTCGAAACACTATCAAAAGCCTTTTCATAATCAACAAAACAAAGACTTAACGGTACCCACCAAGCGTAATTTACAGTCTGAACAAACTATGTATTAAGAACCAAACTTGAACTAACTGTAGCAGAAATTAAATAATATAGGACCACTAAAAGGGCGGGTTGCCATCACATGCCATCAATGATATTTTAATTTCCGTTTATGATAACTATAAACAATTCACGCTACGTTATATATACGTGTTCTATTTGTATTATTTATAGTACGGTATATGACATTACTATGATTCACAGTTTCACACGACAGTGTAGATATTTAACAAAGAAAAATATGCTTTTTAAACAGCGCGGGGAATGTGTTTGTCCAAATCGTGGAGCCATCTACCAGAATACTGGCTTTGAAAGCACCCCATTGCCGATCCCTGGGCAGTGCCACTAAAACATCTGTCAGGAACGTTAACAATAATGTTTGGTCAGTTTAGCCTCTTACGATATTCTAAAAACGGTAGCCTACAATCGCAAGATGAGTAGCAACATTAAATAAATTACTAGCCTTTACTGTTAGCATGAGCCTCCTCTTGTAGCCTTTTCTTTGTTCTTTTTTTGTGAACCTGAGAGATGTTTACGCCTCGATGTCATGTTGCTGACTGAGGGCAGCAGTCAGCGAGACAGCTACTCAGCTGATCTGCATTGCAGCACTCGTACTGCAATCAGAATTTAATGTTAAATCCCACTAAACAAATTTCTGATTACCACTATTTATTGTTACTCTAAAAGACTATTATAAGTTTTGCCTGCAATATTTCAATTATCACTGTTTATACAATGTTCATGGACGAGGAACCAATTAACCAATATAAGCACCACTCTCTACATACTTGGAGAAAGCTTATGACAGAATAGATAGGCAAGGTATGTGGAAGGTATTAAGAATATATGGAGTGGAGGGGAAATTGTTGAGTGCTGTGAAGAGTATGTACGAGGGAGCTAGGGCTACGGTGCGAGTGGATGGTGAGCTGAGTGAGTTCTTTGATCTCAATGTGGGACTGAAACAGGGGTGTGTGATGTCTCCATGGCTGTTTAATATATATATGGATGGGGTTGTAAAGGAGGTGCAAGGTAGGGCAGTGGATGTGGGGGTGGCCCTAATGAATGAGGGTGAGATTTGGAAGCTTCCGGTGTTGCTGTTTGCTGATGATACAGTATTGTTGCGTGAAGATGAATGGGAGTTGCAAGGTTTGGTGAATGAATTTGGGACAGTGTGTAGGAGGAGGAAGCTGAAAGTTAATGTAAACAAAAGTAAAGTTATGGTGTTTGAGAGGAATGAAGTCACAGAGTGTGCAGTGAGGTTGGATGGTGAGGATATGGAGAATGTGAGTGCATTCAAGTACTTGGGTAGTGTGATGAGTAAGGATGGAACTTTGGGGGATGAAGTACGTGAAAGGGTACAGCAGGGAAGAAAGGTTGTTGGTACACAGAAAGCAGTGATGAGAACTAGGGAGATGAGTATGAAAGTTAAGAAGTCACTGCATGATAGTATTGTGATCCCTACCCTGACGTATGGAAGCGAGGCGTGAACCTTGCAAGAGGGGAACAAGTCAAGAGTGAGAGCAGTGGAAATGAGTTACTTGAGAGGAGCATGTGGAATGACGTTGAGGAACAGGTTGACGAATGAAGAAGTGAAGGAACGTTGTGGGGTAGATGTGGATGTGGTTGAAAAGATTAGGAGAAATACACTGAGGTGGTTTGGACATGTGGAGAGAATGGAGAATGAAAGACTGACTAAGAGGGTGTATGTAGGTGAGGTGGAGGGAGGGAGAGGGAGGGGTAGACCGAGGATGAGGTGGAGGGATGGAGTTGAGAGGTATATGAGGGAGGGGTGTGTGAGCTGGGGGGAGGGGAGTCAAATGGTGGGTGACAGAGTGACTTGGAGGCGTTTTGTCTGCGGCCACCCTTTGCGGGATTAGGGCGTCGGGCTATAGATAGATAGATAGATAGTTATTTTATTTCAATACACATCCTGAGGGCAGGAGGCCCAACCAGTGGTCGGAGGCCCTACGCATTGAGCATAGTGAGTGTATGGGAATGACCGACCCTGCTACACTGCATAAAATAGAAAGAACTTAAGGAAAATATCTCCTTCAATGGATGCATTGAATCCCTGTGCAAGATTCTCGCACACACTGGTTTCAAGTATGGAAAAGTTGATGGCCGCAAATTCCTTATGGAAAGGAGTGATGTTGTTGCTGCTCAAACCCTATTTTTGCGAGAAATGCGGCATCTTAAGCAGTCTTTCCAGAATACTGTGTATCTGGATGAAACCTGGGTGAACCACAACTACACTGTTGGACAATGCTGGACAGACACTACATCTCAAG
The DNA here is from genome assembly GCF_032717465.1 of Coenobita brevimanus. Lineage (NCBI taxonomy): Eukaryota > Metazoa > Arthropoda > Malacostraca > Decapoda > Coenobitidae > Coenobita > Coenobita brevimanus. Next base: position 22,002,170 of record NC_137022.1, on the reverse strand, counting down.
AAGCCAAGGGAATACAACCACTCACTGGAAAAGGGAGTCATCTCATTATCCTGCACGCGGGAATGAAAGATGGCTTTGTCAGTAATGCTGAATTAATTTTTCATGCTAAAAACGACGGAGATTATCACAAGCAGATGAATTCTACGGTATGTGAAGAACGGTTCAAGAATCAGTTGCTGCCTAACATTGCACCCACCTCGACAATCGTCATGGACAACACCCCCTACCATTCTGTACAACTTGAAAATGTGCCAAGCTCATCTTGGAGGAAAGTAGATCTAAAGGATTGGCTTGAGAAGAAGGGTGTTCAGCCCAGTGATGACTTGCTAAAAACGGAGCTATATGAACTTGCAAAGAAATTTGCTGTCGGCAAAAAGTATCGCACTGACAAGATTGCAGAAGAAGCAGGGCATAGGGTTGTAAGGTTACCACCTTACCACTGCCAGTACAACCCTATTGATCTCATCTGGGCTCTAGTAAAATCCTAGAGAGCCAAGAAGAACACTTTTAAAATGGCCCACCTAAAACCTCTTGTTAAAGAAGCTTTGAGTTAGGTCACGCCACACAACTGGATGCAGGCAGTTCATCATGCTGAACACCTTCAAGAAGAAGATGGAAAACAAGATATAGCCGTCGATTATTTTGTGGATTCGCTTTTAATCAACATCGCAGACAGTTCTGATGAAGAATTTTCAGATTAAAGATCAGAGAGAGGATTAGGCCTCCTGGGGAAAACCTCTGTAAAATAAACGCTCCTTGACTTTTACCTCAAAGGTGGTGTGGAAAAAAAGTCGAAACTAGAGAAATAAAATAAAACATCATACTTTAAGGAAAGTAACACATTCATAAGAAAAACATAATCTTGAGAGAGAGAGAGAGAGAGAGAGAGAGAGAGACAGACAGACAGACAGACACAGACAGACAGACAGACAGACAGACACAAACAGACAGACAGACAGACAGACACAAACAGACAGACAGACAGACAGACACACAGAGGGGCAGACCGACAGAATCAAGAGGCTTTTCCTCAAAATCTAGTAATTCATAAAACCGTATAGACTTTTTATAGAAATAAATCTATATAATATGTTGATTTTATATGCAGAGAGAGAGAGAGAGAGAGAGAGAGAGAGGTGGTGTGCTGGCAGTGAGGGTTGTCCCTAGCACTTTGTCTCTAATCTGATAATTTGTCCAGTACCCCTGGGGGTAGGGGGGTTTCAAGAATACTCCCCCAGTATCCCTGCTTGTCTTACGAGGCGACTAAAAGGGTTGGTGGTGGGTTAGTGCCCCACCCCGTAAAAAGTACTAAACAAGCAAATAAAGCGCCTCGGACCAGGACGGACCATACGTTGACGACTAAGGAACGGACAAAGGACATTCTGAGGGTGGGAACATGGAATGTGAGAGGAGTGAATGATGAAGTGAGAGAGAGATTGTTCAGGTGCTTGAGGATGCAAAAGTGGATATATGTGGATTGACTGAAACTAAATGGAAAAGGTGAAAGAGTGAGAGAATGGGAATATGGTTTAGGTATATGTGCGGGAGTCAATGAGAATGAGAGGGCAAGAGAGGGAGTATGGCTGATGATAAGCAAGAAGTGGAAGGAGAATATAAGAGAGTATGGAGCAGTGGGTGCAAAGATTGTATGGGTGAGGATGAAAGTAGGTATACAAGCGTGGGCGATTGTATGTGTGTATACTTCGACAGAGGACCGAGTGACAAGAGTGAAAGATGAGTTTTGGGCGAGAGTAGAAGCATGTATGGACAAATCTGAGAGGAGCGAGAGAGTGCTTTTGATTGGAGACATGAATGGCAAAGTTGGGAATGTACGAGTGGATGGAATGGTTGGTCAGTGGGGTGTGCCAGCTGAAGTAGATGGGAATGGTAGTGCGTTGGTGGACATCTGTGCTGGTAAGGGGTTGGCAATAACCTACACCTACTTTCGGCATAAGATGATCCACCGGTATACATGGAGAGTAATGAGAAGGATGGATGGTGAACTTGTTGAACGAAAGGCAATGATAGACTATGTGTGGGTGGATGAGCGAATGAGAAGACAAGTGTTGGATGCAAGAGTGTGGAGAGGGTGGGGGAATGAAGTCTCGGACCATCACTTAGTGATGGCCAAGGTGAAGCTGCAAAGAAAATGGTTGAGGAGACGAAGGGGAAGACAGGAGGAAACAGCGCCTGTTAGAAGAGTGGAGAATTTGCAAGATGGTGAGAGAATGGCAGAGTATAAGAGCATAGTGGAAGAAAGATTGGGAAGGTATGAGCTAGAGCAGATGGAAGGGGTGGAAGACGTATGTAAGATATTCACGGAAGAGATAGGCGCAGCGTGTGAGGCGGTTTGTGGAGTCAGGAGGAGATGCGAGGTTGTGCAAGGGACAGCATGGTGGAATGATGAGGTGAAACGAGCTGTAGAACAAAAGAAGAAGGCATATAGTGAATGGTTAGTGAGTAGAGGTAGGGGAGAAGATGAGAGAGAGAAGAGAGAATTATATGTGAGCAGGAGAAGGGAGGTGAAGAGACTGGTGAAGGAGAATAAGACGAAAGTGGATGAAGAGTTTGGGAGGAATCTGAGTGTGAAATGGAGGGAGAGTAAGAAATTGTTTTGGAAGAAGGTAAAGAAAGTAAGGCAGTGTTAAAGGGGAAATAGTAGGGAAGTGAAAGATAGGAAAAATAGATTGTTGGTGGAGAAGAGAGAGAAATTGAGGAGATGGAAGGAGCACTTTGAGGATTTGTTGAATGTAGAGAGTGAGAGCAATGCGAGTATAAGTGGTTGGGGAATGGATGGGAGAAGAAGAGATGAGAGGAGGGAGGAAGAGATCAGTAGGGCAGAAGTAGTGGAAGCAATGAAGAAGATCAAGTTGGGAAAGGCCCCAGGAATTGATGGAGTGTGTGGTGAAATGCTGAGGTGTGGGGGTGAGATTGTAGTGGAGTGGATATGGAAGTTGTGTAGATCGGCTTGGGAAGAGGGAAGGGTTCCGGAGGACTGGAAATCAGGTATAATTGTTCCTTTATACAAAGGGAAAGGGGAGAGAGAAGTATGTGGTAACCACAGGGGTATTTGCCTTCTTAGTGTGACTGGTAAAATATATGGTAGAATACTCATTGATAGGGTTAGGCATATGACAGACGAGCTAGTTGGAGAAGAACAAGGGGGATTTAGGAAGGGAAAAGGGTGTGTAGATCATATATTTGTTCTAAGATGTTTAGTGGAGAAGTATCTAGAGAAGAGAAGGAAAGAAAGTGTATGCTGCCTTCATGGACTTGGAGAAAGCTTATGACAGATTAGACAGGCAAGGTATGTGGAAGGTATTAAGAACATATGGAGTGGAGGGGAAATTATTGAGTGCAGTGAAGAGTATGTACGACGGAGCTAGGGCTACGGTGCGAGTGGATGGTGAGCTGAGTGAGTTCTTTAATCTCAGTGTGGGACTGAAATAGGGTTGTGTGATGTCTCCATGCCTGTTTAATATATACATGGATGGGGTTGTAAAGGAGGTGCAAAGTAGGGCAGTGGATGTGGAGGTGGCTCTGATGAATGAGGGTGAGATTTGGAAGATTCCGATGTTGCTGTTTGCTGATGATACAGTATAGTTGAGTGAAGATGAATGGGAGTTGCAAGGTTTGGTGAATGAATTTGGGACAGTGTGTTGAAGGAGGAAGCTGAAAGTTAATGTAAACAAAAGTAAAGTTATGGTGTTTGAGAGGAATGAAGTTACAGAATGTACAGTAAGGTTGGATTGTGAGGATATGGGGAATGTGAGTGCATTTAAGTACTTGGGTAGTGTGATGAGTAAGGATGGAACTTTGGGGGATGAAGTGCGTGAAAGGGTACAGCAGGGAAGGAACGTTGTTGGTTCACTGAAAGCAATGATGAGGAATAGGGAGGTGAGTATGGAAGTTAAGAAGTCACGGCATGATAGTATTGTGATCTCTACCCTGACGTATGGAAGCGAGGCGTGGACCCTGCAAGAGGGGAACAAGTCAAGAGTGAGAGCAGAGGAAATGAGTTACTTGAGAGGAGCGTGTGGAGTGACATGGAGGGACAGGTTGACGAATGAAGAAGTGAAGGAACGTTGTGGGGTGGATGTGGATGTGGTTGAGAAGATTAAGAGAAATACACTGAGGTGGTTCGGACATGTGGAGAGAATTGAAAATGAAAGACTGACTAAGAGGGTGTATGTAGGTGAGGTGGAGGGAGGGAGAGGGAGGGGTAGACCGAGGATGAGGTGGAGGGATGGAGTTGAGAGGTATATGAGGGAGGGGGGGTGAGTTGGGGGGAGGGTAGTCAAATGGTGGGTGACAGAGCGACTTGGAGGCGTTTTGTCTGTGGCCACCCTTTGCGGGATTAGGGCGTCGGGCTATAGATAGATAGATAGATAGACAATGTTTGGCAGCGCCACGGGCCGGGGAATTCCCGTGAGGGACAACGCCCAAACGATCTCGATATTTTAGAAAGTGCATAGGTTGGGTTGGATTCAGTTGCGTTGGGTCAGATTTGGTCGGGATGGGTCAGATCATGTCAAATCAGGTCAGGTTAGGTTGGGTTGGGTAGATTAAGATAGGTTGTATTAAGGTGAGTTGAATTAGTCTAGGTTAGACCACGTTACGTTAGGTTTGGTTGCCTTGAGTTGGATGAGAATAGGTTAGGTTAAGTTGGGCTGAATTGCATTAGGATGGATTGGGTTGTTTCTTGTTGCGCTAGGGCTGGGTTGCTTTAGGTTACTTTGGGTCAGATTAGGTTAGGTGAGGTGAGGTTAGATCATGTTAGCTCACATCAGGAAGAATAACTTATACAAAATTTGCCCGATATGCAGAACAAATGATAGCATAGTGTTCTGCCTATCGACTACATATGGGTTATGAGCACAATAAACTTTTACCAGTTTTGTTTTACAGAAGATGGACAGAGGAAGGAAAAACAAATAAAATAAAAAATAATCCATGCACCAGAGTACGGGTGTCCTCCATTCATAAAAAACTGTTCTGGAGAAGCGAGTTCCAGAGAGGTTCAGTTCGGAGACTAAAAGAACTTTGACAGGCAGAAGTTCTGCAATATGGCAATGAAACTGTCCAGTCATGAGCGCTACCAGATGCCCGTGTATTACGGAGGAGGGCGTGGAGATGGCACAATGGATGCAACTTCGTCAGGGCATTTGCCATAAAAGTATCTGTAAAATAATGCAAGGGAGGTAATATTCCTTCTCATTTGTAAGGGAGGTAGTTCATTTGTAACTGCAGGGTTATTAATAATTCTTACAGCTTTGTTCTGAATTACGTCCAGTTGTTTTAGTGCAACCTCTCCACAACCATTCCACAAGGGTGAGCAATATTCCAGCTGAAAGTGCACATTATTCTTGGAAATTATAGCCAACTGCTTGTCCTGATATAGTTGCAGATTCTGTATAATAATCCAAGGTTTTTTGAAGCAGCTTTAGCAAGTGATCTATCATGAGAGGTCCAGTTGAGGGTATTGTTAAGCGACGCACCAAGAATTTCAATACTTTTAGAGACAGGAATATTAGTAGCACTGAAGGTAATGTAGAAATATCCAGCTTTCTCCTAAAATACGACCTGCTGTAGTGTGATGATTAGGGGACTTAATTTTTTCAGTTCCAATCTGAACCATGAGCACGGACCATTGTAGTGTGATGATGAGGGGACTTAGTTTTTTCTATTTATTAGTCAGTCCCAATTTTCACCTAGAATACGACCCTCTGTACATGTGAGAGTGGGGGAGGGCTTGAAATTTTCTCACTCCCAATCTTCACCTAGAATACGACCCAGTGTAGGTGCCAGAATGAGGAGCTTACCAGGACAGCTTGGTTTCGTGGATGAAGAAGCACCCGCCAGCCACGTCTATGAAGGGGAGAGTGCAGGTTGTGGTGGTGGCTGTGGTTTTTGTTGTGAAGTTGGGGGCGTCTGTGGCAGCGGAGGTCTCGGTTGTATCTGACATGAAGTCGACGGGTACCAGGTGAGTTGGGTTACCTGGCAGAGAGGGTGAAACGTAAGAATTGTTGTGAGTAACTTTTCCTTCAAACAATTTCCCCGGGATCGTGCTTATAAGGTGAAACATAAATTTTTTTTATCTTTTCCTTCAAACAATTTCCCCTGGATCGTGTTCATTAGGCGATGTCGGTGAATATGGCGACGGCAGCGTCTTTATGAATTAGTTTACCTGGAGAAGGGAGTAAAACACAGCAGGTTTATGAATGATTTTTTACGGTACTTTGAACAATTTCTTCCAAACCCTAGGGTAATACAGAGTCCCGCAAGATTTTTGAGAAACTTCAGGAGCTTTTTCTAGGGCTCCTTTTGTGTAAAGATCGCTGTAACAAGGTGGGTCCAATTCTCAGCAGCTACAGAGGTTCTATTAGTGATGACTTTATGGTATTAATTATGAAATTATGAGCTCGACCATTTTTGCCCGTAAGATCATCTGTAACTGTAGCTCCAAAGCAACTGAGAATTGGACCCATGTTGATATAACAATATTTACTCAAAATTAGTCGTAGAATAACTTCCATACGTTCCTCAAATATTTCGCGGCACACCCTGTAGTGATAAAATGATGTCCTTGGATACCGCGTGGCGACATCCAGGTGACTTGATTGGCAAAATACAAGTACATTTGCAGGCAATTTTTACTTCGAATAATTTCCTAGCCTGTGGTCACATTCACGCAGGATTTTAACTAAGTTTTCCGAAGGGCACGTCTTCATAGCAGTTAAAAAGGTATTAAAAATCGTATTTTTTGTAGTAATTTTCACGTCATTAACTCCATCATCCGGTGACGTGTATCCTGCTATCGTCGGACAGTTATATTCAGCTTATATAAGACTTCGAACTGGAGTGGTTAGATTTAGCCTTCAGTAACCCTAGCACTACAGGAGATCATCTGGAGTTTGCATGAATAAAACAGATAATGTGTCGAACTGCAGGGTGTTATCATTCTAGTATGGTTATGGAATGCTTATACCCTTTTTACTCTAAACTGGCCTAAAACTGTCATCCTTCCACACTTAAAGCTGAGTTATAGCAATAATTAACACTAGAATGTGGTGCTAGTCACAAAGAAGTGCGATGTAAAGGACGTAGAGCCATACTATTGCCTTATTCTGCCAGTGAGCTCCTGGAGATAAACTGGAAAGGAAGAAAATTGGGTCAAATGAAGGTAAAAGGATTATATTGTGATTCTTTTACTTTAACTTGGCCCAGGTTTTCTTCCTTTTGCAGTTTATATCACGTATGTACCTTCAGAAAAAGACAGTTATGGTTTTGAATCCTTGCCATGGCACTTCTTTGTGCCCATGATCATATTTTAGCGTTAACCATTACTATAACTCAATATGCAAGATAGAGAGACGGTAATTTTAGGCCAGGCTAGAGTGCAAAGGCTATACCTGTTGTGACTGGTGAGAAACGTGTAACTGAAATATCTACTGATTACAAGCGAGGGCGAAGCCGTGAGTCTCTCGTCAAGTAGTGGCATTTTCACACATATGAAAGGCATGACCTAGTCCGGCTCGACCCGGCCCGACCATAACGCTTTTGAGAAGATTATATATCACAAACCACAGGGTAGATCACTGCGTGGTTTGCACAATATGATAGCCCTATTCTTTATTTGTTTTTGGTAGGTTTTACCACACCCAGGCGGTGCACGTGGCATATGACACACGCCAAGTGTAGCATGTCGAAAATCTTCAAAAGAGGGCCACAGTCCAGACAGTTTGTCGTAAATGCATGAAACTTGGTAGGTAGATAGCTATCAATATACTCTAGGCATCCTCGGGGCGTAAGGCGACATTTCAGTGCTTTCAGATTTAAATGGCCTCTCTCGTACCTCGTCGACAAAGGCGTTTTACTGGTGATAAACGTGTAACTGAATATCTTACATGCACCATCAGCTCAAGAAACTTAAGACCTTTTTTTCTTTTCCTTCTTCCTCTGTTCATTTCTGGTTAAAAAACAAAACAAAAACCAACTGTAGAATGCTGTAGTACCTTTAGACTCATCTTAAACGTGAACCCACTAGACTGAAGGCTTAAGTTACCCGTCTCCTTCAGTCCACCATCCTCCTTGCTTGGGACAGGGAAGCAATTGGTGCATGTGTGTATAGCCAGGCAGGTGAGTCGCTTGGATAGTATCGGTGCCACCATATAAAGGCGTTTCCCTCCAGCACTATAGTCCATATATTCTGATCTGACAAAAATCTCCAACTCCTTTCAGCTCACCTGATGGATAAACGTAGTCAGACTGAAGGAGAAATTTTGACTAGTAACCAAGGAGGCTCATTTCTACCTCATAACTAAAGCTCATCTGATTTCACGTAGCAAGGACTTGTAACGTAACCTGTAAGAGTTGCACAGTTCCCTCAGATGAAAACAAACCGAGTTATAGTATTGTAGGTGACAGTAAGAATCCGAATGCTTAGAAAATGGCATGCTGAAATCGATTGTTCTCCAAATTTTATCCCGGCGTTTAGATGGTGGCGACTATCATCCACTCACTTGATGTAGTGCTGCCTACTTCTTCTTTAGCCTTTATCATTCTTTTTCTGTGCCTGCCCTCCTCTCTTCCTATTTCTACCATCTTTCCTGTCATTTCTTAATGCTTTTCTTTCCTTTACAGGTGGCTTTACATTGAGTGACAAGTCAAATGGTTTCCTGTAAGCCAAGAAACCATATACAAAGCTGGGTGGTAACCATATAACCAAATCACACGTACTCCTTACGTGTCAACAAGTGGGTTGGTGGAGGGTTAGTGTCCCTCTCTGTAAAACAAATAACTCAAAGTCAAATGGCCACCCCTTGCGGGATTATGGCGTCTGGCAATAGATAGAATAGATAGTTTCCGATCGAGTATTTTGCATTTGGGGGCTTCATTTCAGGTGGTACAGGAGGCTTCGGTGCACTTCTAACTCGGCGATTCATTTTGCCTATTACATCTAATATTTTCTTGGGCGTCATTTATCTATCTATCTATCTATATACCTAGGCTGCTTCCCCCAAGGAAAGGGAGGTAGCCGAGACAGGACGACACACTCCCCGTTTACTCATCCATTCAAACACATTCATTCGCATCTTAGCCCCAAAGGGGAGAACGGACAGATCCTCACCGCACCACACCGCACAAGGGTCAACTGCGCAATGCAATCAGTGACATCCGCAGCAGGGCCAGACAGCAGAACTGGTTTACCCCTGCCACATCATAACAGACCCATCCCCTTACCTGCACCTGACCTGACTAGCTGATCAGACCAAATGCGGGAGAATATCCCCTCAGGGTTGCGTCATCACTTATTCATTCACAATTTCTCTCCATTTATTTCTGTCACGCACAACCACTCTTCCTTGCTCAACAGACATCCCTCTCGCCTCCAACACTCTCTTCACACTGTCCATCCATCCTATTCGTGGTCTTCCTCTCAGCCTTACACCTCTCACATCAGATCTAGTTATCTTTTTCACCAATCGCTCATTATCCATTCTCTCCATATGCTCAAACCATCGCAACACCCTCTGCTCAACTCTACCAGCCATCTCCCGAACAACTCCAGTTCTCCTTCGCACTTCATCATTTCGCACCCGATCCACACGCGTCACTCCACACATACTCCTCAGACACCTCATCTCCATTACATTCAAACTTTTCCTCTCTGCTACACCCATATTCCATGTTTCAGCCCCATATAACGCAGTCGGTACCACAACACCCTCATACAGCCTTCTCTTTACATCCATTCTAAGCGAACGACATTTAAACACTTTTTTCATTCTTCCCAGCACCTTTCCTACTTCATTTATTCTAAACTTCACTTCTACATCTATTCTTCCATCCACAGCAACATGTGACCCTAGATATTTAAAACAATCTACCTCCTCAAGCAACTCACCATTCAAAACTATATTCATCCCTCTACCATCTATCAACCTCGTACACTTCATCACTTTACTCTTATTCTCATTTACTTTCAATTTCCTCCTTTCACACACCCTTCCAAACTCCTCTACCAACTGTCTCAATCTCTCCTCTGAATCAGTCACCAGTGTAGTATCATCTGCAAACAGCAGCTGCTTCATATTCCACTCTCCACCATCAACATTCACCAGACTCAGACCTCCACCTAAAACTCTTGCATTCACCTCCCTTACAACACCATCCATGTAAATATTAACAACCAAGGCGACATCACACATCCTTGTCGCAGCCCCACTCTCACGGGAAACCAATCACTCACAGCATTTCCCACTCTTACACACGCTCTACTATTTACATAAAAACTTTTCACCCCTTTAAGTAACCTACCATCAAGTCCATACAATCTTAAAACAGTCCACAAAGCCTCCCTATCAATTCTATCATACGCTTTCTCTAAATCAATAAATGCCCAAAATACATTCTTGCCTTTCGTTAAATACTTTTCACACACTTGTCTCACAGCAAACACCTGATCAACGCATCCCCTCCCTCTCCTAAAGCCAAACTGCTCATCACCAATCACTCCCTCTGTACCCTCTCTAACTCTCATAATTAACACTCTACCATACACCTTACCTACAACACTCAACAGACTTATACCCCTAAAGCTAGTACATTCATACTTATCACCCTTGCCTTTATACAACGGGACCACACAAGCACTTGCCCAGTCAATTGGCACCATACCTTTCTCAAAGCACACATTCAACAATCTTACTAACCAGTCAACAATAGTCACTCCATCACCCTTCAGGCATTCCACAGCACACCCATCCATACCTGCAGCTTTCCCTGTTTTCATCTCCTTTACTGCCTTCTCCACTTCCTCCTTCGTGATCAAAGAATCATTTAACTCTCCCAACACATTTATTCCTTGCACCATTCCATCCGCCACAATCTCAGCCACCCTTTCCTCCTCTACATTTAACAATCTTTCAAAATACTCTGCCCATCTCTTCCTTACTGCATCCATTTCAATTAACATCCTTCCATCCTCTGATTTTACTCGTTCTTCCTTCCAAGACTCTCCCTTTCGCACCCTTTTCACCTCCTTCCAAAACATTTTCGCATTCTGTTGAAAATTCTCTGTCAGCCACCTACCACACCTCTCATCTGCTGCCACTTTAGCATCACGCACAGCCCTTCTCGCTCTATTCCTCTTTTCCTTATACCTTTCATATGACATCTCATCTTTCCTCTGCAGCCACACTTCATATGCACGTCTCTTCTCAGCCACAGCCATATTTACTTCCTCGCACCACCATTCACTTCCTTTTCTTACACCACCAACCACACGTCTCACACCACACACCTCTTCTGCATGCCCCACCACAGCACTCAAACAACTGCCATTCCTCCTCCACGCTGCCATTTTCCCGATCTTTCACTGCGTTCCACTCATCTTTCAATTTCTCCTGATACTTTATCTTTTTCTCTCTTTTATCCAACTCACTCACTTTCAAAACCTCCCTGCCACACCTAACCCTCCTAGCTCTCACCCATCTCTTACCTACTCTTAACTTTCCCTCCACCAGGTAGTGGTCAGACATACCTCCACCCTCCCCTCTCAGAACTCTCATATCCAACAATCTTCCTCTTACATTCCTAGACACAACCACATAGTCCATCAAAGCTCTATCAACAACCCTTCCACCCTCCTGTCTCACCAATGTATACTTATAAATATCTTTCTTCTCAAACAGCGTATTCCCAATCACCATCTCTCGCTCAACACACATCGCTATCATTTGTTCCCCATTTTCATTTCTTCCAGGCACACCATGCATACCAACTACGCCTTCAACTGCTACATTTCCCACTCTAGCATTCAGATCTCCCATCATTACCACATTCACATTCGCTCCAAAACTCTGCAGACACTCATCAACATCATTCCAGAAAGACTCCCTCTCTTGTTCATCCCTTTCACTACCAGGCCCATATGCACTCACAAACACCCACAACTCACGTTCAAATTTCGCTTTCACCCACATCAGTCTCGATGACACCTCCTTCCATTCAATCACACATTGCTGTACTTCCGGACTCACTAACAAGGCCACACCTTCTCTTGCCCTTCCTCTATCAACACCTGACAATCTTCCATTCACACTTCCAAACATAGATTCCCCCTTCCCTTTCATCTTCGTTTCACTCAAAGCTAACACATCCAACTTTCTTCTCACAAACATAGTCCCAATCTCCTCCCTTTTAGCTTCAATCGTACTACATCCACGCACATTCATAGACCCAATCTTCAGGGTACGGGGATAACTCCATCCCCCATCCCTTTCTCTGGCCTGTCTCTTTTTAGGAACTAAAAAACAGAGGAGGGGGTCCCTAGTCCCCTCACCCCGCCCCTTTTAGTCGCCTTTTACGACACGCAGGGAATACGGTGGCAGTATTCTTCCTAACACAACCTGGCCGCAGAGTAGTAGTACCACCCCATAGTGCGGCCAGGTTGTGTCCCCCCCCCCCCCGCTTCCATCAACAACATACAAGAGGGAATAGTGGTGCAATATACAGAATAAATTGTTAAGGAAGAGGTGTTACGAAGACACCAAAGCCACAAAGAATAAGACCCTGTGTCCGATTTCCTATTCACTTTGACTACTCACATTACTCTAACTTGGCTTAAAACTGCCATCTCTCCATCTAGAATGCTGAGCTGTAACAGTAGATTAACACTGGAGTATGATACTAGTCAAGAAGAAGTGCTTTGGACAGAATGGAGCCACAGTATAACTACACGAAATAAGCTGCAGAAGCATGAAAGACTAGGATAAGTTAAAATGAAAGACCTACGCCTTGCAGTGAGCTGGATAAGTCGCTAAGGAAGAGGTGTTATGAAGGCCCCATCGCCACTTAGAATACGAGGTCCTGACACTTACCTGAGCAGAAAGACAGGTAAGCCAGGGTGTAAAGGAAGGCGTGAAGCAGAGACATGATGCTTAGCCAAGAACGGAGGAGAACGGAGTGAGAGAGTGTTTAGAAGCTTTACCTTTATACGTGTATGTGCACATGTGCAGTCAACGCCATGCACAGGTGCCAGATTTGCTAGACAATCGTATGTTCGTTGTTGTTGGTGGTGGTGGTGGTGCTATTGCTGCTGCTGCTACTGCTACTACTACTGATTATTATTATTATTATTATTTTTTATTATTATTATTACAGTATTTAATTGTTATCATCATCATCATTGTTATTATATTTATTGGTCTCTCTCTCTCTCTCTCTCTCTCTCTCTCTCTCTCTCTCTCTCTCTCTCTCTCTCTCTCTCTCTCTCTCTCTCTCCTGACAGGTTTTGTAGGTTTCCATTTTTATTTCCATATAAAATACTGTTTACTGTCTACCCCAGTTGAGGACATACTTTTTTTTTCCCCAGGACAGGTTAAATGCGGCTTACTTTTCCCCAGGACAGGTTAAATGCAGCTTACTTTTCCCCAGGACAGGTTAAATGCAGCTTACTTTTCCCCAGGACAGGTTAAATGCAGCTTACTTTTCCCCAGGACAGGTTAAATGCAGCTTACTTTTCCCCAGGACAGGTTAAATGCAGCTTACTTTTCCCCAGGACAGGTTAAATGCAGCTTACTTTTCCCCAGGACAGGTTAAATGCAGCTTACTTTTCCCCAGGACAGGTTAAATGCAGCTTACTGTTTTTTTAAGGACACTGCAATGTGTACGTGTCCTGCCTGGGTACTGTCAGCTGGTGTTGAGATAAGCAAATCTTGTGTAACCCTGCTTTCACACACACACACACACACACACACACACACACACACATATCGCTCGCCGGCACAGTGGTAACGCTCTCGCTTAGCATCTACGAAGACGGGGGTTCGCGCCTTGCTCGGGATGCGAAAAGTTTCACTGACGAAGCGAGTGGTTGCTGTCCTCCCTGAGCAAGAGGATGGGTGTGTGCGTGCGTGAAGGTCAGGGCTTTGCCCTTAGATCGGACTATATGAGCTCTCAGCTCTCTTCCGGGAGGGTAAAGTACTGATGATCACAACTATCACGTGATCCTGACCGACCTGGTGAATTACGCACACACACACACACACACACACACACAACACGCAAATTTTCACTGGGCATTAGGCAGAGATACATCACTGTCCAGATATATCGAAACATATTAACAATGGTAATGATGATGATGATTATATTATTATTATTATTATTATTATTATTATTATTATTGTTATTATTATCATCCTGAAGCTGCAATCTTGTCCCAGCAAGCAAAAAAAAAAAAAAAGTGTGAAACTCTGAAGGCGCTCTTTGTTGTCAGAGATAACGCGGATTCAGTCCTGAGACAGGCCCAGCAAGTGTTCAGTAATATCAAAGTGATGGCATGTGTAGGTGTGTGGCACATTAGAAAAGATTACTGGGACTAAGTGGCTAGGCTGTCAAATCGATGCCCAGACTCACATACATAGTACATACATACAAACATGCATATATATATATACATACGTAAATGAAGTACACGACCACCAAAGGAAAACAAATCGAGGAGGCAGTATGACAGAAAAATTCAGTATTTCTCAAGCGGGCCAGACTGGTGGACTCAGTTTGTTTGCCTCTTGTCACTGTTCTCCCAGCAGTAAAATTAGGGACCTGGATGTAACACTGACTACTGCAGATCGTAGTTTTGTGGAAGAATGGGACTTAGCAAGACTGATTATTTTAGCGACCCCTTGTTCAGTCTACAGCCATTAATCTAAGCTTTCTTCCCACTTTTCTTTTTCCTTGTTATGAATGAAAAATTTGATGGTTAGAGGAGTGACCTGCTGTTCGATAGCAAGCGAGTTCGATACTGCGCTGGGGAAGGGAGCAGTTTGATTATTTGAACATTATTACAACGGCCATTACTGATCATCGGAAAGATCCAACAACACCACCGTTAATACCGCACGCCAGAATGGACAGCGGATGTTAGAGCCGAAGTGGTGACATGTGAAGGTGTGCGTTAGGTTGGAGTACTCTTGGACATCGAGGAATTTACAATGGTCGGTTTGTTTTCATCTGATCACATCCCTAACACTTTCCAGATCATTGATAGCCAAGTGCAGCTTAAGACAGCCAGTTTGCTGTAACATTCCTCACCCCAAGTTCTTCCATGCACTTCTTTCCGCTCATCACGGGCAAATGTGTCACTTCGAAATTTAAGGAATTAATTTTGCATTGCCTTTATGTGTGTTGTGCACGAGCTACTTCACGGAAGTATTATTTGTCAAAAATTTTACCTCATGAAAATGAATATATAGTTCTCTCTCCAGTTATTCCAGACACTTAAAAACTTCCCCCTAGCTCTCCTGAAATATACAGTATGGTTCCTCAGGGTGCCATGGTTTACAATTTAAGAAGCACTGATCTAGTCTACGTCCAGAGTTGCGCAAAGAAAAGTTAAGTAGTGAAATGATACTGTAATGTATTGTGCCGAGATAAGGCAGGGAAAACGTCATATTTTATTAAGGCCACCTTGCCTGATTCCCACGACACGATAGGTAACGCAGATGCACATACATATCCATAATTCATTGAAACACACGCACATTGACACACATTAACGCACAAACATAAAAGCATTAACATAAGCATACATTTGAAAACACACACACACACACACACACACACACACACACACACACACACACACACACACACACACACACACTTTCGCCAGAGGATATCACCATTTCCCAAAGCCTGTCTGTTCTGTAATTCATTTCATATGAGTTGCAGATACAAGCATATAAAAGTACATGTAATTACGTATGAGAAGCAACATATGAGAAGTGTCTTGAATTTGTTTGCTTATTTGCCTCTCTAGTAGTTTTTTTTTTTTTTTTTTTTTTTTTTTTGCTGGTGGGGGATTTGTTTCTTAGTTTAAATGTCTAGTAGTGAAGGAGTGAGACACAATCTCCATTAACTTATTTAGTGCGATTATAATTTCTCTTGTTTCTGCTACTGCCATTTTTTACAGTGAAATTATCCCTCTCAGTGAAAGAGCTTATACAGCACTTATATCTCATGCGCTGCCACATACACATTAAAAACAGTCGTTCAAAATATTCAATCCATTTTAGTTTCACTTCATCAAAGTCTGTTACAACTTTTCCATTCACTCCCCATGCTGCATCATTCATTCGTTCTCTTATTCTTTTAACACCATTTACATCCTTCCAGAACACACTCTTACTCACCCCGAAATTCATCAATATCCCTTCCTCCCCACACTCGTCTTATTTTGCACTCCTCTTTAAATACCATATTTTAGCCTTGACTACCTCCCATTTCCTCCTCCCACTCTTGCACGATCCCTCCTTGAGAGTATTGTCCAGAGAATGTTTATTTTTTCAGTACGATGATATATAGATTTTATTCGTGCTACTGCCAAACTATTTTTTCAGCTTAGAATGGGCCTATTGTAGTGAAGGGTTCAATTTACATCAGAATTGTTGAGAGAGAGAGAGAGAGAGAGAGAGAGAGAGAGAGAGAGAGAGGGAGAGAGAGAGAGAGAGAGAGTCTCAACTTTTTTTCACATTGAGAATAAATACATTGTACTGAAAGGATTAGGGCAATATGGTAATGCTCTGATCAGCTGAGTGATAAAATGAAGGAATCAGTATTAACTACGTAAAATCTCGGACTGTTGACTGATAAAAGGCATTAATGTTGTGGAGATATTACAGTAGAGGCCTAGAACCCAGATTTCCTGATTTAAAAAAAAATATATCACATAAGGCCGCCTTCAGCTACACGCCCAAGGGATCAGCCTCCGCATCCACCTATTTTTCATCACAGGCCCATTCTGACATTGCCCAATTTCCCCCTTTGAGTCTATTTTTTCCATAATTCTATATTCCCAAAGGACCAATTTTCCCCATGGATCTTTCTGACATGAATCTTTTTTCTCCCCATGAGGAAACACCGAATCTCAAAGTGGATTTATCTTCTTCAATGGACCTATATCCCATGAACCTACCTTTACCCACTGGACTTATATTTCCATTTTCGCCCATTTCCCTAAAGGACTTAGTTCCCTATGGACCTGTTTCCTCACATGTACCTATTCCAACCATGAGTCCATGGATCTATTCCCCAATGTGCCTAGCCTATATTCCCCGATCCAACCACCCACCAAACTATATAACCTACCTACCCACTCACCCAGTGTTGTCTGTCCCAGTATTGACATGATGACTAAGCAAGTTCACACACACACACACACACACACACACACACACACAGTGGGAGTCACAGATAGCAGACGTGCGACGTCGGCGCTCCAAACCAGCACGGCCAGTGGCATTACCTAAATTAGTATCTTTATATGAGTCAAGCTCTGTACCAGGTTAGACTAAATGATTTTTCATTATTAAAAGAAAAAAAATAAGAAGTTTAAACAAGACTTGTTCAAACAGAAAAGAGAACCAAGAGGCGAAAGAATGCACTCAGTCAGCTGAGGTTTGTTTAGACTACAGCTGCACGGGGTATGTAAGTACATGTACTCTGTGCTTTTAGTATTGCAAAATGGACACATACTTTAGTAAAGCAAATTTGGAAAAGAAAAGGGATAAAGGTAGAAAGCAAGATGATGATTTCTACCAAGAACTGGTTGAAGTGGAGACGCACAATAGACTGGTTGAACGTGTACACAAACTAGAAATGGCTTTCAAAAATGAAATTGATGAAATAAAGAAGCAGATGCACTTGCAAAAGGAAGAAATAGAAAAACTAGGAAGGGAGGCCAACAAGAAAGACACAACCATCAGTGAACTAACAGTGGAATTGAGTACACTTAGGAAGAAAATGAGTGATATGGCAAGTACACTAGTCAATCACGAGAGTGTTATGGAAGAGTTCAAAAATGATACAGAGACAATTAGGCAAGTAAGCAGCCTGATAGACCAAAGCAGTGATATTGAGGAGAAGATAACACAGGTGAATGAAGCTGTGCAAAGCTACAAAAATGATGTGGAAACCACGTATGCTGAAATGGTGAAAGTAAAGAAAGACTTAGAAACAAGGGTGAAGGAAAAAAGCATTAAACAGGAAGTGAAAAGAATAATCCAAAACAATCCAAAGTTAGTCAGAGATTCAGTAGATATAAACAAATCTATAGTAATCACTGGTATAGAAGAGGAAGAAGTAAAAAACAAGATCACAAGAGACAAAAAGGAGATGGCAAATGTAATGAGCTTACTGAAAGAGTATCAGAGGAAATCTGTAGTAAAGACATAGATGAACACAAAAGGTTAGGGAAATACGAGAAAAGCAAGACAAGACCTCTAAAGGTGACTTTCCAGAGTGTAAACACTGTGGAGGAGATACTAAAAAATGCAAAGAATCTTATGGAAAAAGAGGAGTTCAAAAATGTATGGATAAAAAGATGCCTAACACAAGAGGAACTGGAATTACTGAAAGAGAAAAGGGAGGAAGCAAAAACAAAAAATGAGGGAAGATCAGAAGAGGAGAAGAACAAATTTTTTTTTACAAAGTAATAGGATTGCAGGTACGAAAGTGGTACATAAACAGGATGGAATAAAAAGGAGGAAGGTAGTAAAACCATGTCATGACAAGTATATAAACAAGATAAAGTTGATGTACTCAAATGTGGATGGAATGGTATCTAAATTACTAGAGATGAATGATTATGTCAGAGAAAATGAACCACAAATAATATGCCTAACTGAAACAAAATTAACACCAAGGATATCCAATGACATACTAAACTTAGAGGAATACAATATATGGAGAAGAGACAGAAATTTAAAAAAAAAGGAGGAAGAATTATAATATTAACTAAGAAAAATCTGAAAGTCAATGAAATAAAACTAGATATACCATCACAAGTAGAACTGATTGCAGTAGAGATCAACACATTCTGAAGGGAAAGTAATTGTAGCCAATTTGTACATGCCACCCAGATCAAACACATGGGAAAGAGATGAATATGAGGACCTGGCAGAGAGTACAATTCAGAGTTTAAGATCAATACTACATAAAATGGAAGAGAAATCGGAAAGAATTATATTAACTGGAGATTTTAATACAAATATAAATTGAAATACTCTAGATATAATTAGCCAAGAAAGCTGTTGGGACCAAAAGCTCCTGGATCTCGTGCAAGAGTTTTTCCTAACGCAACATGTGAGGGAAACCACCAGAAAAAGAGGACTCGATGTACCTTCAGTGCTAGATCTAATATTTACTAGGCAAGAGAATGATATTGACAGTTTAATATATCACCCTCCACTCGGCAAAAGCATTCATGCAGTACTAAATTACAACTTCAGGATAGCATATGAGATAGTTAACAGCAATGAAAGTTACAAAAAGAGCCTAAACTATAAAAAGGGAAATTATCAAGACCTAAAGAAGTATTTCTTAGAAGTTGAATGGGAAAATGAGCTTAGAGGACAAGATTTAAATGCTGTATATAAAAAATTCTGTGAATTTTATGAAATAGGAGTCCAGAAGTACATCCCACAGCACAAAGAAGCAGATAAGAAAATACAGAAATGGTTCAATACAGAATGTAAAAAATCAAAAGAAAGAAGAGATTTGTTGTGTAATAGATACAGAAGACACAATAGTGAAAGGGCGTATAATAATTACAAACAGGCAAGAAACGATTATACAAGAATAAGGAGGGAAGCCCAAAAACGGTTTGAGGAGGATATAATAAATTAAAGTAGTGATCAACCTAAGCTGTTTTACAGCTACATCAGAAGCAAAACCAAAGTAAAAGATATAATACAATCCATTACGGACGAGGGAATCACTTATACGCAAGAGAAAGATATTTGTGAAGCACTAAATAAGAATTTCCAATTAGTTTTTACAAAAGAAAAAATTTTTGAAAGGGACTATGTGGAACATGCATGTCCACACATACTACCAGATATACAAATAGCAGAAAAAGTAATACAGGAGGAGTTAAGTAAATTAGACAGAGGAAAAGCAAGTGGTCCTGATGAAATTTCATGTTGGGTACTACGAGAATGTGCAAAGGAGTTAAGTAAACCATTATTTATAATTTTCAAGAAATCCTTGAGTCAAGGTAAACTACCTGATATTTGGAAGAAAGCAAATATCGTCCCCTTATTGAAAAAAGGAAATAGACAAAATCCACTCAACTACCGACCAGTATCACTGACCAGTGTTGTATGCAAGGTATTAGAAAAGCTTATAAGAAAAGCTTGGGTAAATCATCTAGAAGAACACAGTATGATAAAAGAAGGACAGTTTGGTTTCAGAAAAGGAAAATCATGTGTTACTAATCTGTTGAGCTACTATGACAAAGTAACAAACACAATACAGGAAAGAGAAGGATGGGTGGACAGTATCTATTTAGATTTCAAGAAAGCTTTTGACACAGAACCACACCAAAGACTTTTATGGAAACTGTACCGTCAAGGAGGAATTCGAGGCAAACTGTTTTGTTGGATGCAAGATTTTCTCATAAAAAGAGAAATGAGAACAGTACTAAGAGGAAACTACTCATCATGGAAAGAAGTGACTAGTGGAGTACCACAGGGTTCAGTGCTGGCACCAATCATGTTTTTAGTGTATATAAATGATATAAACAGTAACACTGGAAATGAGAGCTATCTGAATATGTTTGCAGATGATGCAAAAATACAAAGGAGAATTACTAACACAGACTCTTGTAAAGAGCTGCAAGAAGAATTAAATAAACTTCATGAATGGAGTAATACATGGCAAATGGAATTCAATGTGGACAAGTGTCATGTAATCAAGTTTGGTAAAAGTGGAAAAAGACCTGATTGGGATTATAAGTTAGGAAATAAAACCCTACACACATCAAAAAGGGAGAAGAACCTAGGTGTGATTATCAATAACAAACTATTTCCGGCTGACCACATCAGCGAGAAGGTACGGAACATGTATACACTGCTTGCAAATATGAGAATAGCATTCACATACATAAATGAAGACATGCTAAGAAGGATAATAACATCATTCATTAGACCAGCCCTGGAATATGCATCAGTAGTCTGGAGTCCTCATCTCAAAAAACACACAGACAAGATAGAAAAAGTTCAAAGGGCCCCTACAAGATGGATACCAAGCTTAAGGGACCTAAGCTACGAAGAAAGACTAAATAAACTAAATCTACCAACACTACAGGAGAGAAGGAAAAGAGGCGACATGATAATGCTATATAAGTGCATATCAGGGAAGGAGAAAATAGACATAAATGATTACTTAACATATAGAGAAGCATCAGCAAGAGGACACTGCAAAAAACTGCATAAGAAGAGAGGTGATAAAGACGTAAGGAAATTCAGTTTCCCAAACAGAGCAATTGATCAATGGAATGCACTACCGAATGAAATAGTGTGTGCCAAAACAATTCACAAATTTAAGGATATGTACGATAAATATGGTTTAAGACACAGGACAGTACGAGCTTGACTCATTCCTGTAAAGATACAATTAGGTAAGAAGAATTTGGTAAGAACAGACACACACACACAGGTGGGTAAGGTCACAAGAGAATTAATGGTATGGATTAAACGAATTACAACACCTCGTCACAACTCAGCTGTTTTATTCAGCTTAGGAGTAACATTCGTGAGTGAGGGCATCAGAATAACTCTCATTTATCCCAAAGATTATTTTATTCAGCTCGGAAATAAAATCTGGTTATGAAATGATTAGGTTAATGTAGAGGAACTTAAAATTGTTGACAGATAAAACGCATCGCATTAGAACAATTAAGTGTAACGAAGTATCCAAAGGTACCGTGGTTGTCAGGGTTGTTGAATGAGTATCCCGGGTACTAGTAGAGCAAACCCATGGCCATTGCCTCCCCTGTCACCCAGTGCCAGCTTCCCTCCTGTCCTTCATCAAATCCACCGGGCCAGTGAGCAACATTCCCGTCTGCAGACAAAAAATAATTGAATAAATCAGTAATAACCAGTGATCATATTCCTGTTGATTTAGTCTTTTTCCTTAGTCTTTTACTTACCATATTACATCCAGTTATTTATACCTCTTCGTATGTAGCACGTTTGTGTACAACGAAAGAGCTATATTCTTGTTCATTTAGGCTTCATAGCACCTCATCTTATTCTCCTGTATGCCACTGATCCAAAGTGTTTCATTATCATGTCTGATTATAATAAGATACAACAGTGTGCCAAGGTGTAGACTAATGTGCAGGGTAGATCATAAAGGACTGGAGGTAGAGCATTGCCACTGAAGGTCACGGTATTTTCCTGAAGGTAAATATGAGAGAGAGAGAGAGAGAGAGAGACTCACACTCCACGAGGATGTGTTGCCAGAAGTGTGAGTGCTGGTTACAATCGGCCACTGTTGCCGGGTCGGCAGTGAAGTCCGTCCCGCTCATACCTTGGCAGTGATGGCGGGCGTCGTGCCTGGTGGGTTAGGAAAATGTCAAGACAGAGGCCCGAATAACAACAGATCGGTGCACTTTGAAATGGAAACGGAGCCACCTGGCGCAGAGAGGCTCATGACGTTACGTGGCGAATGACTGTGGCGGTGGGACTGCATCTCCCTCCAGCCACGGTTGATGTGTTACCATGGTCACTATTTACTCTGATCCTGCATTTAGTTCAGCATAAAAGATGGCTGCATACGTTTTTGATGGCTCCATAATTAAATAAATATATCCAGCTCCTTGATTTTGCCTATTTTTTATTATATGCAGACCTCCAAGCTAAAGGTATAAATAATATAATCTCTGCTCTGATACCTATTTTTTTCTCATCAGTCAATGAAGTAATATCTTTTCTCGGATTCCTAGCACATGAATTCAAAGTGCACTGACCTGGTTTTGTTGACTGTGAGGACGACACACACAAAAACAAAGTGTACTCTCACCTCATCATCGCATTATTTTCAGTCAGATTTAACTCCTTCACTCCTAAAACGTTATATTTTACTTTGCTTGCCTTCACTAAATGACTGTATTCAGCTCAGTGCAGACGTTTCGAACAGGAAGGATTAGACAAACCTTTCACCTACAGAGGTCCCTCCTATCTTAAAACTGTTTATCTGCTGGTGGCCTGGGTAAAATATAAAATAAGGTATCGACTTGACAGACTCCAGGAAACTCATTCTGAGAACATTACGGTAAGATCGTTTCCACCATAGAACAAGAGGGAAAGTAATGTCAAATGCATGTTCACAGACTTCACACACACCATTAAGATCACACTCATCAGGACTACAACACAGTGAAGATGCATGTTCCCTCAGCAAAGGAAAAAGAGGCTTCCCCATCATATTTGCCGTCTTGTCAAGCTCGAGGAATGAAAATAAGTCGATCCCTCAAAGAAAAAATATATATATATGAAAGAATTCATATACGAAATACCTAACTATTGACAGATTAGTAACATCCTCGTTTTCCTGTAGTACTTTGAAAAAATTACGTATAAAATCAGTGCTATTGTGCAGTATTATCCGTAAAGTATTATTTGATATGTAAAGCCGGTAAGCATCAGAGGACTGCTAAGCTAACCATGCCATCCTGGTGTCGTGGAAGTAGTAGCAGCCATTAGCCACGGCGATGAAGGGTGGGGAGAATTGCGTGGCTGCCTGGTTTGGTGCCTCGGTGATCTGGCCTGAGAGGGGAGGAGGATTACTACGCCACACACGCATGTTATTTTGATTTTTCACACTAACAACACTACGCACACGCAGTTTAAGACACGCCGTACGATTTCACATCATATATTTACACCAGGTATTATTCACCTTGTTTTCCATCGCATAATTTAAACATATGGACAAATTTCACATTAATGTATTACTGGCCGGCGGGGGAAAGGAGGATTACCACACTACAAAGACGCAATCTGTTTTGAGTGAGAATTTTACACTGCACAGGGTGGCCCGTACATAACGTTCTCCTTCCTGTTCAATGTTTATCCTGCATCATTTATTCACTTCCTGATCCCGCTGCCAAAACCAGCCCACACCAGCAGACTGAGCCGTCTCCGCGAAACACAAGATTGCCTGGTGAATTTCTAGTGAAGGGCTATTAACGGGACACCCTGTACATTTTGCACCAATTATTGTACACCATATATTTTCCATCATATAATTTACTCCATATTCTTGACACGCACGGGCACATTTGGCGCCCATGTAAGTACTGTCATTGTTATGCTAGGTGTTTTTTGGTCGACTTCTCGTCCTAAGAACACTAGCTACTGAGCGGGGTCCTCTTTCGAGACCTGAACTAGAACACACAACAGGAGGGAAAGGGCATAAAAACTCGGCAGACCAATCTTATACATATATTGTCTTAATTCCAATTCCCTTACAATATGCAGCAAATGTATACAATGTAGGTTATATGGACAGTGTCAGGCTTTTGGTACACAATAATTACTGCACACAGTACATACAAGGGTAATCACCATCAGTCAATAATATTCACTAATAGCACACAGGAGTTATTGGCACAGTTTATATACTCCTTCCCGTACAGTCCTAGTGTACCACTCATTACTTTCAGACTTAGGTAATTCTCACTGTACATTAGAGGTGTCACTGTGATGGGTATGAACACTGTCAGACTTCACTGTACCACTGATGTGAATAAGCCATACAATACAGACACTGTCAGTCCTTGTTCTGTAGGGAGTCACTGTTATTACACTAGTGGGCTTCTTGGGATGCTGAAACTTGGGCTTAATCAGAGGTGGCACCCAGGCATAGGGGGCTGGTCCTCGGGCGTGCCCTCCCGTAGGGGACACGGGACTACTGCAGGAGGTGAGGTAGCCCGGGTGTGATCACGGTCCGGGGTGCAGGGAGGCCCTTCCATAGTGAGGCCTCGACTTGACAGGTGGCCCTCAGGAATGGGACCAAACAAGGCCAGGAGTCGCACCTGCCACCGTCTGCTCCTGGCGGAGGGTCGTCAGCGGGATGGGCTCCGGAGGTCCCGCCCCGGGGTCCTGGGTGCGTCCCTGGGTGGCTGGGTGCTGCAGTCACCACTGGGCTGGACCGCCCTCAGGAGCGGCCTGCTGTGTCCCTTCAGGGTGGCGTCCGTCAGTGCTGGGTGTCGTCCAGGGGCGACTCGTAGGGTGTGGACTCTCTCTCCCCGGATTGCGCCCTGCCAACACTCCTCAAAGGGCAACTCCTCCTGGGGACCACACCTATGGGGAGAGCGAGAAGGGCGTCCTGCACGGCCTCTGGGTGGTGGGTGGGCCGCGCCAGGGACTTCCTCCGACGGGGAAGCCCTAGGGACTGCGGACGAAGGGCGTACAGTGGCCAACCCTTCATCGACGTGGACAGTGGCCGACGTCACGGTTCCACAGATCCTGAGGGCAGCAGCAGAAGGGCGTACAGTGGCTGCCTCTTCCCCGGTATGGACAGTGGCCGATACCACGGTGCCACTCCCGAAGGAGGTGAGGGCAGATGAAGGGCATACAGTAGTCGCTCCTTCCCCGACGTGGACAGTGGCTGACGTCGCGGTTCTGCCTTTCCCTGGCTTGCCAGCCAACGTGCGTACAGTGACAGCCACCGCGGGGCTGGTTCCAGGTATGGCTGCAGCAGAAGGGCGTACAGTGGCCGCTCCTTCCCTGGTATGGACAGTGGCCGATACCGCGGTGCTGCAGGGGGCAACAGCTGAAGGTCGTAGTGTAGCCGATCCTTCCCCGGTATGGACAGTGACCAATGCTGCGGTGCTACTTGGGACTACCTGTGGACAAGTCCCACCCCGATCCTGGCTAGGGCTGGCCCGGTTGAGCTGTAGTTGACTGGGACTTTAGTTGTCGTTGGCCGTGTTGAGGGTAAGAGGGGCGTAGAGCCGTGGTGCACCTGGGCCCGTATTGCTCGGACCTGGCACGCTCTCTACCTGCCTCTCCGTGGTCTCCTTCGGGGGTGAGGGTAGGGCCGTGGCTCCATCCAAGGGTGGGAGTCTCCACGGTGGTGTGGATTTCAGTCATACTGATAGAACACACTAAACAGGCATGTTGTTTTATACCGACACATTTGCTGTCATATTAAATGACCAAATCAGTCCTATCCACTCAGTTTTTTTTTAACTGAGGAGAAGATGCACTTGACAGGTTTTGGTGATGATTGGCTGAATGCAGCATTTCCGAATAACATCGCTGTATATCAGATGATTACCAGTTTCGATTCAAATTACCGGTAATTATTTGAAATACAATGATGTTATTCAGGTACGTTGCATTCAGCCAGTCATCACTAACCTGTCAAGTGCATCTTCGCCTCGATTAACAAAAAAAAAAAAAAAATGAGTCTACTGTAGATAGGTCGTGTAGAGTCCTTTACACCAGACTATGTTGCTGTCACAAGTTTCAACATATTGGAGGACTGGGAACATCGACCTCTTTCTTGACTCTTTAGTTAGTAGAAAAACATCGTACGTGGTGCACATCAAACTCCCCAGCTTACTTCCTGTTGGTAGTGGGGTGCTGAATTCTGTGTTTGTTGGGTGAGGCCCATCCCAACATATCTATAGTGAACATGTTTCGGGGGTATGAAGCTTCCTCACATACCCATTGTAAACTCGTGTGGGGGATATGATGCTTCCCCACATACCCATTGTAAACTCGTGTGGAGGGTGTGATGCTTCCCCACATACATCCAGGGAACTTCTGTTGGGATATGACAATTTCACACACACCTGTAAAGAACTCGTACGTACATGTAGTGTGATCCTAGTACATCTGGCTCTCTGTTACCTTGTTTTTGTTTTTTTCCTGGAGGGAACGAACTTGCTGGCTTCTGGTCTTTGGTTCCTTCTTTCTTACATTAAAGAAGAAAAAAAAGGAAGAAAACATATTTTGTAGACCGAAGTTGTTCGATTTTCCCAATGATGGCCAATGTAAGTCTTCAAGAATTTTAGGTCACAATGACAGTCCATAGTAATTTTGTCAATATTCTTCCATGTTAGTGATAAAATAGAGGACTATTTATTATTCTAAGAGAGCATATTAATTGATGTTCTTCGGTTCGTGAAATATAGACAAGAGTTAGTTTTAAAATTTGGCTGTACTTACTTTCGAAAAATAAGTTCTCCAAAATTTAGCTGATATTTTTACTCATGGGGTTTACAGAATCATTTTATCTGTGGTGTTCTTGGCCACTTCACGGTTAGGACGTAATTTTGGCTTTATTTTCGCTTTTGGCTTAATTTTACTCAGCTGTGGAAAGGATTTTTGAAGTGGAAGGGTTAGCTATGCCTTCCATAAAATCCTCCATCGTGACATGTTTCTTCTTCAGCGTAATGCAGTCGTCTGGGAGCACCAAAAACAAAATGCAAGTCGTCACTGGCGTAAAAGGGTTGAGAAACACCTACGTCTGTCCATGAATTGTGAACCATTAAGATCAAAACAAAATATTATAGCAAAAGGTCAATGTGAGTGGTGACATAACAGCATAAGGTCTGGGAGTGGTCAATGACAACACAAGGTAGCACGAGTGGTCACATAACAGCATAAGGTCAGTACGAGTGGTCACATGGCAACATAAAGTAGAAAGAGTGGTCAGATAATAGCATAAGGTCAGTACGAGTGGTCAATGACAACACAAGGTAGCACGAGTGGTCACAAAACAGCATAAGGTCAGTACGAGTGGTCACATAACAGCATAAGGTCAGTACGAGTGGTCACATAACAGCATAAGGTCAGTACGAGTGGTCACATAACAGCACAAGGTCATTAAGGGCGGTCACATAACAGCATTAGGTCAGTACGAGTGGTCGCGTAACAGCATAGTGTCAATGCGAGTGGTCACATAACACCAAGACAGGATACATGGGAAAGTTTAAGACCTGTCGAGGTGAACAGATTATATACTGTACACTGTTCACTTTAACTCGGACTAAAATTGCTGTCTTTCTATCTTTAATGCTGACCTGTAACAAGATATTAACAGTTAAATATGTTGCTAGTCTCGAAGATGTGCTATGAAAAGGACACACAACTGTAGCATTGCCCTATTCTGCCACTGAATGAACAGTGGGAAATTTTCCTATGTATGAAAGAAGGAACCAAAGGCCAGGAGCCCGCAAGATTGTTCTCTCCAAGAAAAAACAAAAACAAGAAGTCGGAGAGCCAAATTCAAGATCTGTTCATTTCGAGATACCTGGACACAATGCGTTTCAATGACTGGAGATCATAGGCAGTAGGAAATACAGAGGGAGACAGTTCCAGAGTTGACCTGTTGTATACATGAAGGAGTGGGAGTAACGGTTAGAGATGGATAGCAAAGGATGAGAGTTTGTTGCTAGACGGATGCTATGCACCAGCTGTAAGCGGTGGAGGGATGCAAGCAGACAGTTCAGAGGAGCAGTGACCATTAAAGTAGCGATAGAAAAGAGATAAAGATGCAACAGTGTGGCGAAGAGACAGATGTTGAAGGGAACCAGTAAGAGCCGAAAAGCCTTTGACTTCACTTTGTTGAGAAGAGCTGTATGTGAGGAGCCTCCCCACACATAAGAGTTATACTCTACATAGGGGTGAATAAAATCATTGTGTAAAGGCAACAACTGCTCAGGGGTAATGAAGACACAGAGTCGGCTTAGTACACCTAATCTCTTGGAAGCAGATTTCATAAGAGAGGTAATATGATATTTTCAAGGTAAATCCAATGAGAATGAAAATCCACGTATGTTTGAAGATGATGCAAGATTGAGCTGGATATTGTTAAAAATTAGAAGATACCATACTCGTGCAGAAGATTTTATCGGGTTGATAGATGTAAGAACTGAGTTTTTGATGCATTAAAAACAACAAGATTACTTTTACCCTAATCAGATATATGAGCCAAGTCAGACATTAGGTGTGCCATAGCCTTGTTTGTTGAAATAGCTGCTGAGGTGAACGCTGCGGGAAGCGAATGGAAAGGTGAAGGGTGGAGTTATCAGCGCATGAGTGGAAGGTCATTGATGAATAAAAGGAAGAGAGTTGGTGATGGGACAGAGCCCAGAGAACACCACTATTGATAGCTCTAGGAGAAGAACAGTAGCAGTCTACAACAGCAGCTATAGAATGACCATCAAAGAAGCTAGGGATGAAGGCACAGATAGAAGAATAGAAACTGTAAGAGGGTAATTTTGAAATTTAAGATTTATGTCAGACTCGATCGAAAACCTATGAGACGTCAAGTGCAATGGCAAAGCTTTCGCCAAAGTCCCGAAAGGAGGATGACCAGGAGTCTGAAAGGTAGGTGAGAAGATCGCCAGTGGAGCGTCCCTGGCGGAACCCATACTGACGATCTAAAAGAAGGTTGTGATAATTTTTTTATTATTTTGTTAAGAATAGACTCAAAAGCTTTTGAGATACAGGATGTTAAAGCAATTGGGCGATAGCTAGAGGGCTTTGAATGATCACCCTTCTTTGGAACACAATGAATGAGAGCAAACTTCCAACAGTAAGGAAAGATATAAGTTGACAGACATAGGCGAAAGAGCTTAACTAGGCAGGGTGCATGCGCAGAAACACAGACCTTGAGGATAACAGAAGGAACCCAATCAGTCCCATATGCCTTGTTAGTACTGAGGCCAGTGATGGCAGAAAATATATCAGTTGAAGAAAGAGATTGCAAAAGGACAAAAAACTGGGCCAAGTTAAAGTGAATGGACTGTAACAGTAACAGCCAGACTGACCTACACTGGATGCTAGACAAATCAATGCCAGGAGGAGGACCTGAGGAAGAGGCAACATGCTGAGGTATGGAGAGGTAGGGTGAAGTGGTGGTGCCAGGCAGTGTGAGGAAAAAAGTGACTGGTGTCAGATATATATGGGGTTCAGCCGTAGTGGAGACAAGGTCAAACAAGGACTGCCAAAATTGCTACATACATTAATCCCTTGAATCACATGACTTTTTTTCACCTGTTCTTGTCACCTCCAGACGACTTTATTCAGCCTAAAGAGAGGCTTTTCGAATTGTAGGGTTTAGCTATAGCCTTAATAATTTCCTCTCCTAATAGAATTAATTAAGACTGTTGAACAGAATCGTCGGATGGTAGTCTTATATAAAACGATGTCAATGCAGAGAAAGAAAGCCGAAGCCAGAGTGTAAAGAATTCGTAAGATTCAAAGTCAGAAACGCGGGAGCAAGTTTAGTGACGGCCTACAGTACATACACGCAACAGCCACCTTTAGCTTTGAAATGAGTATAGAGGAAGTGGGAAAATGCAGAGAAGGGATTGCTAGAGTCGCCTTAGATAGATGAGTCTCAGTGAAGAAAAAGTGAGGTTTAGAGGAATGGTGTACAACAGAGGGGACACTGGAAGACAAGTAGTGAATGCTGCAGAAATTATTAGAAAATGAGTCAAATGAAAACCTTGGAAATCTCATTTGAAATTCACCGGGAAAGGGGCATGATGATGGGGCATATATGGTCTCCCTGCCTTCCTGGGGACTCCAAGACCGTGAGTTTGGTAGCCATTTTAAAGACTTTGAAATAGGATATCTGGCTGGCCATGTGCGTATAGTATGGTGCAAATAGTAGAGGAAAATGTCTGGGAATATTTGCTGGCTTGCTCTCTAAATCAATGAAGAAGGTTACGAGCTAACTGCTGTGGGCTAGTGAAAGGAAAGCTCCAGCACCAGTTTTCCATCCACCTTGCGAGTACTGTCCCGTTCGAATGGTGCTTAAGTGTGTGTGTGTGTGTGTGTGTGTGTGTGTGTGTGTGTGTGTGTGTGTGTGTGTGTGTGTGTGTGGGGGTGGGTGTGGGTGTGGGTGGGTGTGTGGGTGTGGGTGTGTGGGTGTGGGTGTGGGTGCGTGTGGGTGTGAAAGAGAGAGAGAGAGAGGGGGGCGTATGGAAGTGACTTTTTTTTTTTTTTTTTTTTTTTTTTTATCGGCCAACCAGCCACCTGCTCTGATTCCCACAGTGACAGGATTGTCCTGTCACTGTGGGAAGACGAGAATACACCTCCTTTAGAGTCGCAATATAAATCATCATCATCTTCATTATCATCATCATCATCACCTTCATCATCATCATCATCATCATCATCATCGCCTTCATATTAATCATTATCATCATCACCATCATCATCATTACCAAACCAACGCCACTCAATCTTAATACTCGCACGGTCCTATGACTCACTCTCAGTTGAACAAAATCATCTGGCATTAGCTGGAGCAGAATACACAGAGTTGCCTTGACCATGAGAAAGCTAATGGCACCGGTATCAAAATCCCCAGGACCCAAGGACTAAATCAAATGAACAAAATCGTCTGGCGTTAACTGGACTGCAATACTAGAGTTGTGCCGACGATGAGAGGGGTAATGATAGCAATATGAACTCTCTCTGATCCTATAGCTCCCTCACAGCTTCATGAAATCCTCTGCCTTTAGTTGGAATGGAATAATAGAGTTGCCCCGACTATAAAAAGGTTGATAACAGTACTGACATTCTCTTTCTCTTATAACTTACTCTCATCTAAATAAAATCGACTGGGATTAGCTGGAATAAAGTTTTTGAATTGGCCGCTTACGAATTTTGGACAATACGTGAATTTCATAACATCAACCTTAATGATTTTCGTAGTGTTAGCACAAATCTTGTAAAATAAAAACATTGTGTGAAAATAGCTTTTTGACATTGCGGTATATTATCAGGTCCATGTTAAACAATGTTATGATTCGATTTTGCGTAAATATGGAAAGAATAATGCCGAAAACCGTCCATCTTTTCAGTGTTTGAGAAATAGCCTATTATTTTCCTTATTTACCACTAAATCGAAGCAAAATACTGTTCAGGAAGAAACTATTCACGTCATACCCAAACTACTGAAAACTATTGAAGTAGGTCAATAGTTTCCTGTAGTTATTATGTGAATAGTTTCTTACCTGCTTTGTAATTTTCCTTCAGTAGTGTTGCCCTAGATTCGGGGCTGTTCCATTAAGACTTTGGCCAATTCAGACTGCATCACTGCTCGTTGTTTCATGTCTTGGTCTGATTACAATGTTTTATTACCTATTATTCAGATTTGGTTTTCACTGGATATATGGAGGAATATATGACGAAGATATGCTAAACAACATTAATGGCAGATGCTGTGTGTGTTTAGCTCTTAATTGTTTACAACATTATTCATGTGGATACGAAGCAAATTTTCGAAACGATTCTAATGCCTCTCGACCTGCATTACTGTTGTCACTGCTCACTTCCCTAATAAAAACTTAGACACTGAAGGGGCTCTAACCTTCATATCTTGTCATACAACTTTGAATATGTATGTAATTATGACTACCGACAACACATGACTGACAAACATAATCCTTTCTGACTTCATTACATCAACGTCACAGTTCTGCCGTGTGTTTGGGTGTATGTGTTGTCACGTCGTTATTCAGACTCGCCGTCCAGAAAGGGATGGGGAATGCACAGGCCCATACTCACACCGACCCACACGAACTTTTATGAGTGGCTGTACAGTCAGCGCTGTCGATCCATTCTCTCCTCAAGTGCGAACCCCACGCTCGGTCGACTCAAGCTTCGAACCACCAGTGACGAAGGGGTGGGGGTGGGGGATGTATAGGATGGTAGTTGGGGTGAGGGGGGAGGGAGGGGGGATGTATAGGATGGTAGTGGGGGTGAGGGGGAAGGGAAGGGGGGGATGACGGGTTACGGAGTTTGAGGAGAGTGAATAAAAATAGTCGGATACGAGAAAGAAAGGATTTATAGAGTCCATTATATTAAGTTCACCCATGATTACGTTGAGATAAGCAGTATGATCGACTGTAATATTTTCTGACAATTTATTTTAGTAATTTAGGAGGGAACTGGTGAAAAGAGCTCAATATAAACTTTGCTTACACACACACACACACACACACACACACACACACACACACACACACACACACACACACACACACTGGAAACAGAGAGGTAGGATCAATATTGAAACCCTTCAGTCCGATGCAGCATATTTTATTTGTACCACCTGCAGACGATTTTATGTAACCTAGCCTATAGAGAAAAACCCTGACAGTGGTAAAGTTAATGGAGAATATTTATTACCCTTTATCACAGCTCCAAAATTGAATGAAATAGTCTGGAAGTAGAACGAAAAAAAAAAAAAAACGTAATTAGATGGAATGGATCAAATGTTAGCAGAATGTAAACGGAAATACGAACGCTTATGATGATGATTAATGCAGTCTTATGCGCCAACAAATGCTTAGAAACATTGGTATGCTGTAAATGGCAATGAAAGTATTCCTAGGGTTTTGTTTCTAATTCGCGTGTGTGTGTGTGTGTGTGTGTGTGTGTGTGTGTGTGTGTGTGTGTGTGTGTGTGTGTGAGATGTAATTCATGTGCATGTATATATAATTTGTCAGTCTACATTCATGTGCTTGGATGAGTGTGTGTGTGTGTGTGTGTGAGAGAGAGAGAGAGAGAGAGAGAGATGTAATTCATGTGCATGTATATATAATTTGTCAGTCTACATTCATGTGCTTGGATGTGTGTGTGTGTGTGTGTGTGTGTGTGTGTGTGTGTGTGTGTGAGATGTAATTCATGTGCATGTATATATAATTTGTCAGTCTACATTCATGTGCTTGGATGAGTGTGTGTGTGTGTGTGTGTGTGTGTGTGAGAGAGAGAGAGAGAGAGAGAGAGAGAGAGAGAGAGATGTAATTCATGTGCATGTATATATAATTTGTCAGTCTACATTCATGTGCTTGGATGTGTGTGTGTGTGTGTGTGTGTGTGTGTGTGTGTGTGTGTGTGTGAGAGAGAGAGAGAGAGAGAGAGAGAGAGAGAATTATTTTTCTCTCGGCAAACCAGTCATCTGCTCTGAATCCCAAAGCAAAAGCAGAAAAGATTGCACAAATAATTAATTATATTGTCAATCACCACCAACATCACCACCATCATCACCATCATCATCATCATCACCACCACCATCATCATCATCAACATCAACATCATCATCAATTCCACCCCACCTTAACACACTCCGGCTCCCATGACTCTCTCTCAGCTGAATAAAATCGTCTAATTCTGACTGAAATAGAATACTGAAGCAGTCTTATCCCCGAGAGGGCTAACAATACCATAATTAGCTCTCAGGCTCAGCTGAGGAAAGGCGTCTGGTAATGGCTGGAATAGAATACTAGAGTTGTCCTTTCCTGGAGAAGGCTAAGGGTTCCGATATTAACATTCATACTCTACATTTCCCTCCCAGCTAAAAAAATAAAGAAATAAAAAAAGTTTGACTTTCAGTATACGAGAATACTAGAGTTGTCCCCACAATGAGAAGGTTAAGGTTGGTTGGCAGTGGAACTAAAATCGATATAGAGAAGATTGAAATCCCCAACAAATAGTACACTACCCCCTGTCGGAAATTCAAACTTTGTACTGTCCAAAGTGAGTGCACGAAAATGTAACAAAGACCCAAGTTTTGGCAATAATTGTAATAGTGAAATATGATACTAAGGTGTGCTTTGCCTCTCTGCCTTCTATATCCCTTTTACGCTAACCTGGCCTGAAACTGCCCCCTCTCTCCATCTTGAATGTTGACCTATAACACTGCATTAACATTAAGAATATGATGCTATACTCCTTTCACTTTAAGCTGACCTAAAACTGACATCTCAACATCTAGAATGATTAACTGTAGCAAGAGATTAACACAGCGAACACTTGTCTAATTACGATGAAGTGCCATGGAAAGTGTCTCATAGCAATATTAGTCTGCTATCGAGCTCCGTGAAACAAGCTGCAATAGGACGAAAATCTGGGCCAAGTTAAGGTGAACAAACTGTAGTCGCAAGGAAGTGGGTGAAAAGGATGTAGAGCCGTAATATTGTCTTTTTTTTCTGCCACTGAGCTACGTGAAATGCTGCAAAAGAACGAAAATCTGAGTGATGTTAGAGTAAATACAATGTAGTTGACCAAGTTTTGTGATGTGGGATGCCGGTATTCTGAGACTCTGACACTCTGATATTCCGGCCACTATTATGTGTTTTAGATGGAAAGAAATTGCTGATTTTTGTTTCGTTTACCATTGTTGCACTTTTTATCCAGGTAAGTCTAGGGTAGGGTAGGTTTGTTATCGTAGTACCAGGTTAAGCTTGTTTGTTAGTCAGTTATAGGCTAATCTGTTAGGTTAGGTTACGTTAAGTTGGGTTAGGACAGGTTTATTTAAGGCAGAGTAAGAAAAAGCTTGAAAGATTGGTCATCCGGGGAAAATCCGACTTAACAGGGACGCAGAACTTGTACACAGAACGGATATCAGTGTCCTGGAGGTCTGATGGCGTAGGTGATTCAGATTAATATTTTCAAGGGAGGCTCAGACTTAACAGTGATGTCTCCATGGATGAAAACAGAAGGCTGGAGGCCAGACTGTGCCCATTTTCATTCCAACGTGTTCCATACACTACCTAAATTTGGTCTACATGTTCGTCCAGCAACTTTTTCACGTAGCTCAAGTGACAGACCAAGACAATACTACGGTCCTATATCCTTCTAATAGCACTTCGTGGCTAGCATTATAATCTTTTGTTAATCTTTTGTTAGAACCCGATATTCATGATGGACAGAGAGTAATTTAATGCAAGTTAGAGTAAAAAGACTCCAGTCGCAACCGTTTCTTTTGCTTCACTGTCGGAGTGTGATGAAGTCATTTCAACTATCATCCTGTATCCAACAGAAGTCGAAGCTAGGGGTATAGTGGAGAGAGGGTAAATGAAAATCATATTCACTGTCCTTATCTAACTCAATATTCTCGATGAACATCAGAGAAAGTGGTCTCTGCTTGGCAGTGCTTCAGAAGGCCTGGAAATGGGTGGCAATAGTAAATCGAGTACCTACCGTGTTAACTCACTGAGATTTGCCTCGCTTGTGGAGTCACTTCCAGAGGCGTCTTTCATCTGCACCATCACACACACAGACACACACACACACACACACACACACACAGAAACACACACACATACACACACACACACACACAGACACACAGAGGAATATGTCGAATATATATATATATATATATATATATATATATATATATATATATATATATATATATATATATCCAAGCTTCCAAGCAAATCCTTTCTAAAAATACCAGGATTACAGTACCCCCATCCTAACTCCAAGTAAGAAAGAGAGAGAGAGGATGAAAAAAGAAGCACTACATATCCAAAACGGCACGCAACAGCTGCGGTAAACTTGGCCCTCCTAAAACCCCCATGACTCCACCGCCCTCACACTCCACCCCGCACACAGGATAAAGAAAAAATGATGCAATAAGAGAAGAGGAAAAAAAGATGGCAGACTATAAAAGCAGCTGTTCTCTCTCACAACAGGGAAAAATACCGAGGGCGATGCTGGTAAAGTATGGCGAATGTTGGCTGATACCCGGGGCGGGATTTATAAACGTTCGTAAGCTGGATTTATGCATAGAGCCTTCGTAAATATGTTTTTCTTTTTTCTCACTCATCCAGCTACTAAATGCATTTCACGATGAAAGTGACTAAGGTCTCTCTCTCTCTCTCTCTCTCTCTCTCTCTCTCTCTCTCTTTGTCTGTCTGTCTATCTATCTATCCATCAGGTTAAGGCCGGTTCACACGAGCTGAATCGCGGCCGTTTTTTTCGCCGATTTGCAGGGAAGAAATGCCGATTTTCGGTATTTCTCCCGGAAAGATGTTCACACGTACGGGGACTGCAGAGGCAGGAACGCGGCAACAGTGTTTACAAGGATGGAGCACCGTACTCGTACTAGGTGTGCAGCTCTTGCACTTTTCCAGCTTCAAGATGAGCCCTCACGGCCGCGATTTAGCTCCTGTGAATAGGCCTTTACTGCCACTCAGCTTTCCGGTGGCTTCAGGGGGCCGTATGCATAAATTTTCTTAAACATAAATCATGTACAAGATTCCTTTACCTTTAACTCATACTTAAATAATCATACTTTTATACTCATGCTCATATCAGATACACCTAAACTGGAATGAACGCTACATTGAGATTAGTTGTGGTAGTAGTGTAAACAAGATGTCGTATTCGTCTTCGTTCCCAGACCTTTGCCTTGTTCGGTGCTTCCATTTAAATCGGCCCGGCGTCTTTTTCCCGATTCCGGCAAAAAAAGACCGACATGTCGGTCTCTCCATATCGGCAAAAAAAGGGGCCGGAATTTCTACCGGGAAGCAGATTCCGGCAAAAAACGACCGCGATTTTGCTCGTGTGAACCGGCCTTTATGTATCTGTCGCCAGACACCTTAATCCTGTAAGGGGAGGCCACAAATGAATCACGTTCATCCTAAACTGTCCTCCGCCATCTGGCTGGCCTCTCTACAACTCACGCCCAACCCTCATATTTCTCCATCTCATCCCTCCATCTCATCCTCGGTCTCCCACTCCCCTTCTCCCCCTCCACCTCACTCACATACACTTTCCTAGTCAGTTTGTCATCTTCCATTTAAGTAAAAAACACGAAAACAAAATGATCTGTGGTAATAGTTAAATGTTATGTAAATCTGTTTATCATAAAGATTTAAGATTCTTTATAAATATTTCCCTTGGTGTGTGTGTGGGGGGGGGTGTTTGGGGGGAGGGAGGAACTTGTGGGGAAATATTTTGAATTCAAATATGTGGAATCCGCGTATGGCGAGGGAGGGTCCGCATTATACCAAGGAAGGGTGTGTTGGGGGCTGTGTGTGTGTGTGTGTGTGTGAGAGAGAGAGAGAGAGAGAGAGAGAGAGAGAGAGAGAGAAAGAGAGAGAAAGAAAGTATGAAAGATAAAATGAGGAAAACATGGAATTAAAGATAGGTGAGTGGATGAAATTTTAAAGAGAAAGCTGGAAGACGCGAGAGGGAGGGAGAAAGATAATAAAAGGTAGAAGGAAGGAGGGAGACACTGAAACACATGCGACCGTGAGAAGAGAAAGCAAGAAACTGAATAACACAAAGGAGAGAATGAAAGACAGAAGAAGGAGGGAGAAAATGAAAAGAAAGAGGAACGGAATGAACATGGAAAGAAGAAGAGAATGAAAGAATGAGAGAGGGACAGAACGGAGAATAGGAGAGAGGAACACAGTAAAAGGAATGAGAAACAGAATGAAAGAAGGAATGAGGGATAGGATGAAAATGGGGAGGAGGCAAATGAAAAAGTGAAGAGTATAATGAAAGCATGAGGGAGGGAGAGAATGAAAGATGAGGGAGGAGCGATGCTGTGGGAGGTGGTGGATTTGGATTTCAGAGAGTTTTTCGGCCCTTCTTCCTTCCTTACCTCTTGCTCTTTTTACTCCCCACCTATATCCATTCTTTCCTCCATATTACTCCTTCCACAGCATCCTACCCATATAACCATTATAAAATCTCTATTCTGAAATTTGTAGATAGAAGACAAAGGAATATCACAAGAGAGAGTGCTTAATATTAGAGCCTGTAGGTTGGAGAAAAGACATTAAAAGATAACATATGTGAACTCATTTGACACACTTCCTCTGTTTTCAGGGGGTCCCCAGTTTGTGATCTTACGAGGCAAGACAAGAGCAGTACTGTCGTGGTGGCAGAGACGTTTTGCTCTACCCTACAATAGTTGAAAGCTCCAGTCCCCAACTTTTGCCTCTCTTTTATCTCGCACCTACAGTTTCAGAACAGCTCCCCCAAACCGAAGACAAAAGAACAATGGAAGAAGAAAACAGAGGAGTGGACAGAAAGGGAGAGAGGGAGGGAGGTGTGTGGCCTAGCTAAGGGGGGCAAGACTCAGCGGTAACAGTCTCGGCAGAAAGCCATTTATCTACATATCAACGACAAACTGTAATAAAACGTACCGTAAAGCACCCTCAGCTGTGTGGAGCTCGAACCCACCTCACCACTGTAGGTATAAAAGTTGTGTGGCCGTCACGTTATTATGGAATTCACGGTACGAGTCATTTGCAGCTTGTCAACTTAAATTCACTGCCACCCACATTGCAATAGATCGGGTGTGTTTAGACCTACAGTGGCAAGGTGAGTTCGAGCCCCACATAGATGAAGGTGCTTTTCGGTAGGATGCTCTCTCTCTCTCTCTCTCTCTCTCTCTCTCTCTGTTTAGACTCCATCAGCCTTTTTAGACAAATTCTTTTCTTTCTTTTAACTCAGCAATTCGTTCTCACTCCACTTACATACTTGCATTCCAAGTGTGTTTTCTTACGCAGAGAGACACAGGAGAAAAGGTTTACTCTACCCCCACCCACACCACCCCTCCTCCCCTCACCCCTCCCCCTCCTTCTCCCCACTCTCCCTTTCCTCTCCTCTTTCCCCTTCTAATCTCCCTGGCCCCCCCTCTTCCCTCCTTTCCTTCCCCTCCCACCATCCTCTTCCCCTCTCCTTCTTGCACCACGAACCCTCCTCTCCCCCTCCACCTCTCCCCTCCATTTCTCTCCTCTCACCTTTCCCCTTTTCCATCTTCCTCCCACTCCCTCTCTCCCTCTCCCTTCCCTTCTTCTCTCTCTCTCTCTCTCTCCCTCTCTCTCTCTCTCTCTCTCTCTCTCTCTCTCTCAGAACAACATATGATAGGAATTTACGGAACACATCTGGGGAGAGAGAGAGAGAGAGAGAGAGAGAGAGAGAGAGAGAGAGAGAGGAAACATCTAAATGGAAAGTGGAGGGATGGAGGAGAGAGAGGAAAGGGAAGGAACGTAGGAAGGCTGAGGGAGGGGTTGATGGGAAAGGGGAAAGGGAGGGACGGAGGGGAGAGAGAGGAAAGTAAGGAATCAAGGAGACAGAGGAGAAGGGAGACTGAAAGGAGAGAGGGGAGGAAGGGACCATGAGGAAAAAGGGGATGGCGAGGGACCGAGGGGATAGAGGAAAGACAGGGAGCGAGGGGAGAGAGGAAAAGGAGGGACCAAGGGTAGAGAGGAAGGAGAAGGAGCGAGGGAGAGACAGAGGGGCTGGAAGCATTAGGGGGAGGAGGGACTTTGCAATACTCCTTGGCTGGAGAATTATGTCAAATTTGGAGATGCAACAGCGAGTGTAAGAGGCTCCTGTTTACTCTCTCTCTCTCTCTCTCTCTCCCCTCCAAATTTCCATAACAAACGCATCACAGGTGAATTAATTGCCCTACATTAAACATGAATAGGTTAATGGCAAAAAGCATACCCTCATATACATATATTAATTTTTACATCCACATATTCATAAATTGCAGGAGGATTTTCAATACATTTATTAGCGACTTTATTAAACGAAAAAAAATGTGCAGTGTGTGTCATGAATTTTGTCTCTGTCTGTCTCTGTCTCTGTCACTCTATCTATTTATCTATCTATCTTATCAATCTATCTGTATGTATCTAAGCCTCTCTCTCTCTCTCTCTCTCTCTCTCTCTCTCTCTCAGAACAATATATGATAGGAATTTACGGAACACATCTGGGGAGAGAGAGAGAGAGAGAGAGAGAGAGAGAGAGAGAGGAAACATCTAAATGGAAAGTGGAGGGAAGGAGGAGAGAGAGGAAAGGGAAGGAACGTAGGAAGGCTGAGGGAGGGGTTGATGGGAAAGGGGGAAGGGAGGGACGGAGGGGAGAGAGAGGAAAGTAAGGAATCAAGGAGACAGAGGAGAAGGGAGACTGAAAGGCCAGTCAGCTCAGACGTGCCTGAGACCTGTGGTAGTGTTGTGCTAGTGTGCTTTAGTGATCTGTGATAGTGGTTGTGTTAGTGTGTTGTAGTGATCAGCGATAGTGCTGTGCTAGTGATCCGTGAGAGTGTGTGTTGTAGTGACCCGTGATAGTGTGTGCTACCTTGTGTGAACTAGTGCGTAATGGCTTCCTCGGCAGAGAGCTGTGTCCCCACTGCAGGTACTGAAAAGGACTACCTTGAATTAAAGGAGGAACTTCTCGAACTGAAGCGGGAAGTACAAATTCTCAGGCAGGAGAAGGCACAGATGAGGGAATTGTTGGAGGAGATGTTGGAGGAGAAAGAGGAAAAGGCTGAAGGTTGGACACTAGTTAACAAGGGTGCAACGAAGTTCACTCTTAAAAAGCAAACGGAAATTAAGACAACTAATACATTCGACGCACTACGGGACGAATGTGAAGGGAAGGCAGAGAGGGAAGTAGAGGAGAAGGACGGTGAGAGAACTTCCAGTACAGGTAAGTATAAACAGAACAAGAAAGGTAAGAAAAATGTTGTTGTTGTTGGAGACTCCCAGGTGAGATATCTGAACAGGGCCATGTATACTCCACTCGCTAAACATGTGTGTCTTCCAGGGGCCAGGGTGGCTAATGTGGTAGAAAAAATTTCAAATATCGTAAAGGAAAGTGGTGACAAACCC
The DNA here is from genome assembly GCF_032717465.1 of Coenobita brevimanus. Taxonomy (NCBI): domain Eukaryota; kingdom Metazoa; phylum Arthropoda; class Malacostraca; order Decapoda; family Coenobitidae; genus Coenobita; species Coenobita brevimanus. Next base: position 21,960,910 of record NC_137022.1, on the reverse strand, counting down.
ACTGTGTGCCTCAGTGTAGGAGGCAATGATATTAGTAGCCGTAAGAGTGAGGTACTGTGGAAAAGGTACAAGTTGATGTTAGAAAAGGTTAGGGAGAGGGGAGGAACCCCTGTAGTGCTTGGTGTTTTACCAAGGTGGCGGGTTGGAAGGGAATGGTTGAGCAGGGCAATAGGGTTTAATTGCCGCCTTGAAAGGTATTGCAAAGACAATGCAATACCTTTCATAGACAGCTGGGACCGGTTTTATGGAGGAAGTGCCTTGTATAGTTGGGATGGGACTCATCTTAGCAGGCAAGGAGTTACTGTTTTAGCTGGAATGATAGATAGGGAGTTGGAGGGATTTTTTTCGAGATTGAGAAGTAGGTGTACAGGAAGATGCAGCAACTACACTCAGAAATCATTATTACCATGTTTGGATAGATGCATCGATACTTGCAAAATTAAGAACAAAAGTTCAACCAATAGTGTAGATACATCCACTCAGGCACCTCAAATTGAGCAGGCGATGATAGATGATAGAACAAGCGATGATAGAAGGGCGATAAGCGATAGTACAAAAAATTGTTATATTAGTAAAGTAAAGAGTTTCCCAGTTAGTAATAAAATAAATAACAGTAAATGCCAAGGTAAAGGCATAACTACTCGTAATAATCTGAAAGTGTACTACACAAACAGCCGGAGTTTACGTAATAAAATAGATGAACTGAGGACTTTAATTTGTACAGAGAAAATAGACATTGCCGTTATTAGTGAAACTTGGATGAATACAGACACTCGAGAATTTTTAGCAGAATATCAGATCTATCTATCTATCTATAGCCCGACGCCCTAATCCCGCAAAGGGTGGCCGCAGACAAAACGCCTCCAAGTCACTCTGTCACCCACCATTTGACTCCCCTCCCCCCAGCTCACCCCCCCCTCCCTCATATACCTCTCAACTCCATCCCTCCACCTCATCCTCGGTCTACCCCTCCCTCTCCCTCCCTCCACCTCACCTACATACACCCTCTTAGTCAGTCTTTCATTCTCCATCCTCTCCACATGTCCAAACCACCTCAGTGTATTTCTCCTAATCTTTTCAACCACATCCACATCTACCCCACAACGTTCCTTCACTTCTTCATTCGTCAACCTGTCCCTCCACGTCACTCCACATGCTCCTCTCAAGTAACTCATTTCCACTGCTCTCACTCTTGACTTGTTCCCTTCTTGCAAGGTCCACGCCTCGCTTCCATACGTCAGGGTAGGGATCACAATACCATCATGCAGTGACTTCTTAACTTCCATACTCACCTCCCTATTTCTCATCACTGCTTTCAGTGTACCAACAACCTTCCTTCCCTGCTGTACCCTTTCATTTACTTCATCCCCCAAAGTTCCATCCTTACTCATCACACTACCCAAGTACTTGAATGCACTCAGATAAAAGGCTATAATATTTTTGTGTCAAATCGTCAGGGAAGAAAGGGGGGAGGGGTAGCTATTTATGTAAAGGATTCATTAAACCGTTACAATAAAGCAGACATTAAAGTAAATAGGGACACAGAAAGTGTCTGGGTTGAAATTAGTAACAATAGGGAGAAATTAGTCTTAGGAGCAATTTACAGATCTCCAAAATTAAGTAGAGCTGATAGTAAATACCTCTGGGAGGAAATTAGGAAAGCATCACAGTCCAGCTTAGTAATAATTGTTGGGGACCTTAATCTGCCAAGGATAGATTGGAGAAATCAGACAGGAGATGCAGAGTCAGAGGAATTTCTAGAGGTAGTACAGGATAATTTCCTTTATCAGTATATCAGGGAGCCCACCAGAGGTAATAATATACTAGATTTGGTTTTAGCTAATAAAGAAAATATCATTAGCGATATAGAGGTTGGTGGACGACTTGGTAATAGCGATCATGAAGAAATTAAGTTCAAATTTATTTGGGATGTCTGTTCCACTGAAAATACCTCCACCGTTCCTAATTTTCGTCTAGGAGATTTCGATGGCTTAAGAGCTTATTTTCGAACGGTATTCCACAGGGAGATTAGCTATTTGAGGGAATATCAGGTCAGTGGGGATCCCCAGGTCATAGGTCAGGCGCAGGAAGCACGTGGGGATGTCCGTCAGGTGTCTGTGAGGGGGGAGGTGGTAGATAGGAATGTAGTCCAGGTGACGGAAATTAACTCAGCTCCAGTACCAAACAGACGTTCAATCACTGAGAAGTATAACGAGTTAATAAATATAATACACGGAGGCCAAGATAGATATATTCCTTCAAAACCGTTTAGAACTAACAATTCAGAACCAAGATGGTTAAACAACAGATTAAAATCTCTCATAGGCCAAAGGAAAGGAATGTATAGAAAAATAAAACGTGGAGAGGAACACTTACGTAACCGGTACACAATTTTAAATAGAGAAGTAAAGAGGGAGATAAGAAAAGCAAAGAGAAGTTATGAAATTAAGGTTGCAAGTGAATCAAAAGTAAACCCCAAGGGTTTTTATCAAATGTACCGAACGAAAAATAATGATAGGATAGGACCACTCAGAACAGAATCAGGTGACATTACCAGTGAAGATAAAGAAATGTGCTCCATCCTAAATAATTATTTCATATCAGTATTCACCAAGGAAAATCTAAGCCTGGTCCCTCAAGCAGCAAATATTTACCATGAGAATACGGAAAATATTCTTAGTAAAATAACCATTAGTAAGGAGGACGTATTGAAAGAAATTAATAAGTTAAAACCTCAAAAATCGCCAGGTCCGGACGATATATATGCAAAAATTATAAAAGAAACCAAAGAAGAATTATGTCAGCCACTTTTAACGTTATTTAATGACTCTTTAAGTTCAGGAGAAGTTCCAGAGGCGTGGAAAACCGCAAACGTAATGCCCATCTTTAAAAAGGGTGATAAATCAGCTGCGTCGAATTATCGTCCGATAAGTCTAACGTCAATAGTAGGAAAAATGTTAGAGTCAATTTTGGCAAATAGGATTAGAGAACACTTAGAAAGATTTAATCTTATAAACGAAAGTCAGCACGGATTCAGGCAAGGACGATCCTGCCTCACAAATTTGTTGTCATTCTACTCGGAGGTCTATGAGGCAGTAGATAGCGATAAAGCTTACGATGTTATTTATCTGGACTTTAGTAAAGCTTTTGATAGAGTCCCACACGAAAGGTTAGTTAGAAAGGTTCGAGCACACGGTATAGACGGCGATATCTTAAAATGGATAGAATCCTGGCTGAAAGGACGAAAGCAGAGAGTATTAATAAATGGAACTAAGTCGGACTGGGGATTAGTAACTAGCGGTGTACCACAGGGTTCAGCACTAGGTCTCTTATTATTTATCATATATATAAATGATCTAGACTTAGGAGTCAATAGCAGAATCAGCAAATTTGCCGACGATACAAAAATAGGGCGTATCATTAACTCGACTGACGATTGCCATTACTTACAAAAAGACCTCGATACATTGTCCAAATGGTCTAAAACTTGGCAAATGGAATTTAACGTTGAAAAATGTAAAGTACTTAACGTAGGCAAGACCATTGGAGATACTAATTACAGCTTAGATAACAAAGAAATTAGCAAATCGGAATGCGAGAGAGATCTAGGAGTTATGATTAGTAACGACCTTAAACCTAGGCAACAGTGCATTAATGCGAGAAATAAAGCAAATAGGGTCCTAGGATTTATTTCGAGAAGCATGAGCAATAGATCATCTAAAGTAATACTGAAACTTTATCTAACATTAGTAAGGCCACATTTAGACTACGCAGTACAATTTTGGTGTCCTTACTATAGAATGGATATTAATTCGTTAGAAAATGTACAGAGAAGAATGACTAAAATGATACATGACGTCCGGAACCTGTCATATGAAGACAGACTGAAAAGACTAAGTCTGCATTCTCTAGAGAGGCGTAGAGTAAGGGGAGACTTAATTGAGGTGTTTAAGTGGATGAATGGTATAAATAAGGGAGATATTAGCAAGGTACTTAAAGTGAGCATACAGGATAGAACTAGAAATAATGGTTTCAAACTAGAAAAATTCCGTTTCAGAAAGGAAATCGGTAGAAATTGGTTTGGTAATAGAGTAGTGGACGAATTGAATAAGCTACCTAGTAAAGTAGTTGCTGCCTCTTCCATTGAGAGTTTCAAGCATAGGCTAGATAAGCATATGACAAATAAGGGGTGGATATAGAATAAAGAAAATCTTATAACCAATATTAATTCAAAAAAAAATTTCTTTTCAGGTTACACTATGATAGTCTCTATTCTCCTTTCACACTTTCCTGTAAAATGTCCACGCCAGTTTTTCTATACGGCGTGGTGTTCTTTCTGACTTTTTCCTGCCGGCTTCGGCTGGAGGGTTTGGAGGGCGGGGGAGAGCCTTCTTCTTTGCTATCCTTATCTCATTCTAGTAGTTCAGTTACTCTTCTAGGAGCTGCCTAGCATGGGCCAACCGGCCTGCTGCAGTTATCCTCTCTTCTTATGTTCTTATGTTCTCTCTCTCTCTCTCTCTAAGGGCATGGGAAATTCATCACGTGTAATTTAAGCTATTTTTAACTACGGCGATAGTGAGTGGCCAGCGTTCTTCTTGTTCTTCTGCTTCTGGAGGATTTGTTAAGAGGAGGCCTTTGGAGACAAAAGTGGTGCCGTATTAGGTAATTTGATATGGAGAATCCAAATCTGCCATCAGCTGACACTTGGGATGGAGCCATCTATCGGCAACATTGGCAAAAGTGCCTAATTTAAGCCTACTGGGACATAAGAGCCCCACCGCAGGTCCCAGAACAATTCTACTCTTGTTATTAACTCAATGATTAAATAACCACATTTCAGTACAATTCATTCACCTTAATTTGATCCAGATTTTCGTCCTTTTGCAGCTCATTTCACGTAGCTTTGTGCCAGAATAAGACAATATTAAGGCTTTACATCCTTTCCATAGCATTTCTTCGTGACTAGCACCATAAGGTGGCATTAATCTGTGACTAACATTCATCAAACAAGAAGGAAAGATGGTAATTTTCGGCCAGTACAAATGAACAGCGTACCGTATAAGTGTTGGTAATGAGGGTCTGTTGGATTTTTAGATCGGTCGAATGTGCCAAGTTTTTTGTTTTTCTGTGTGTGTGTGTGTGTGTGTGTGTGTGTGTGTGTGTGTGTGTGTGTGTGTAAGAGAGAGAGAGAGAGAGAGAGAGAGAGAGTAATCAGTCATGGCCCATTTATCTTCACTGATGCTTCAGATATATATAGCACACTCCTTGATGTTCACCACTATAGTCTGTACACATTAACTTGGCTAATGTTGTCGTCTTTTTGCAACTATTTCCCAAGACTCACTGGCAGAATAACACGATACTGCAGCTCTACGTCCTTCCCAGAGCACTTCTTCGTGATTACCACCACCATATTGTTGTGTTATTCTCTTTTGTCTCAGTTGCAGAGTGAGACAGTACTGTGACTCTTGCATCCTTTCCATGGCACTTCTTCGTGACCAGTACTATATTCTAGCGTTAATCTCTCGTTACGGCTCAGTTGTAGAACAAGACAATATTAACGACTATATCCTTTCCATAGAACTCCTTCGTGACTTGCGTCTTATTCCAGTGTTAATCTATTGTTACATCTCAGCATTCAAGATGGAGAGATGGCAGTTTTTGGCCACGTCAAAGTGAAAAGAGCATAGTTTGCATACAATTTGACATACCACATACAACAGTGAGACAGGGGTTATATTGTGAGAGGTTTTGGATATTTCGTAACACCTCTTCCTAAGCGATTTGTTCTTTACATTCGCCTTTAATATCCTCTTGCATATCATTGGTGCAGTATACATCGATAATATACCGCAATATGGTTAACATACAAGAGAATGACATGCGAAATAATTCGCTTATGAAGAGGAATCACGAATCCTCCAATGTCAGTTTCAGTACGATCAAGAAAACCCAAACGGGTTTTACGCTTATCGTGAGTTTAGGCTGTGAACGTTCGATGTGGCTGTAGTGGGTTGCTTTCATCTGACGGAACTGGGCCAATTTGATCAATGGTTACAAAGTCGAGGATGCATGAACTCCATGAGCCTTAGTTATGAGGTAGGAATGAGTCCCGTTGGTTACTATTCAAATCGACGCTCTAATATGACTACCCTTAGACATCAACTGAGCTGAAAGGAGGTTAGGGGTCTTCAACAAGATATAACAATAGCTCTGCAGTAAAATCTGCATGCCACATGAACAATACGGCTAGTAGAGACGAAGGGGACGCCAGACACACTTTACTCTCATCAGGATTTTTTACTGTGAGTGCAAGATGTGGCTGATTTGCATGCCACGCGACAAAGCTCATACATCAGAGAAACACGGACACCAGGCACACTTTACTTTTTTTTTAAAGTTTACCTGCTTTAACAAAGAGCATCCAGCAATGAGACAGGGACGCCGAACACGCTTCAGTCTCATCGTGGATTTTAACTAAGAGCATGAGAGAAGCCTAATCTGCATACCACGTGTCAACATGCACCAAAAATTAATTAAAAACAAACAAACATGCTTTAATCTAATCATGAATACTGACAAAGAGTATTCGATTGTGCAGGTTTGCATACCTTGTACACCTTACGTGTAGCAGCGCATCAAGCAGAGAGCCAAACATGCTTATTTTTTTTTTCTCTCTCTCTCTCTCTCTCTCTTTCTCTCTACTGTGAGCATTAGATGTCCAGCAAAGAAACAGAGAAGCCAAACATATATTATATTACTTTCATCATAATTTTCAACTGTTAATGTCATTGGCTTACCTTCACCTTCGCCATCTCTGTTTTAACCTCTTCGGTGTGAGATTTTTTTTCTTTTCTTAGCAACAACCGAAATTATATTTAGCTTAAACCCTTCAGTCCGATGGCGCCTTCTTCGTTTTTGTCTTGTTACCTCCAGACAATTCCATTAACACAGGAAACGCATCTAATAACAAGGGTATAAAGAAGGCTATAGCTAACCCCTCCAGTTTGAAAACTCTCCCAAGCTTATCAAAATTCTCAATAGCAAGACTGTAACGTTATCTGATTTAAGGGGTTTCAAGACTTGTAATGATGGGCTCAGAAACAACAAGTATAATCCTTCAGTGCCATGGCTCAGTCTTATACTAAAAGTTGATGTGCTTGTGTGTGTGTGTGTGTGTGTGTGTGTGTGTGTGTGTGTGTGTGTGTGTGTGTGTGTGTGTGTGTGTGTGTGTGTGTGTGTGTGAATACTAAATGGAACTTAGGGAAATGACGTCATGAGTTTCGGCAACTCCCACTGGCTGATCATAGACTGCGAGGAGCCAAGGGATGTGACGTCACGGATACCGGTGCGTCTCGCTGTTTATTTAGGGGAGTGGATAGAGATTATGGGAGTGACCACAAGTTTTAGCGTCTTCCACTTCATAAGAGAATGGGGTGAGAAGACTATGTAGATATTTGCCCTCGGGGCTATGTTGTTTAGCCATTACTCATGCTCACCACCTTCCTGCATCACTGAAAACCTAGTGCATCTCCACCAAGTTGGCTAGACTATGTGAGTGGGTTGATGCGTAAATGGGTTTCATGACAGCGATTTAGAGGGTATTTTTTGCTGAGCTTTCACTAATCCAGCGTCAAAAACGGGCTTATGCTGCTAGAATTTTCTTATTCTTGCCAGTGTCATATTTTTATAAAACTAAGAAACGACCTCTCGTAGTAAACAGTAATAAGAATGCAGTCCATACACTCTATCTACTTCATCCTACTGTTGTTTAATCAATTTATTACTCCGAAGGGGGGACGTACCTAGTAACAGGACAAAGGCCAAATATTATTACAGAGGAACTCGTGTCTCGCAGAGCACGCTCTTTCGTTACATAGATATATTGGAGTTTGCAATACACGAGTTAGCAGCCACCAAAGTGTGGATGTCGCACGATAATGATATCTAAATGATTGTCTGTGAGTATTTACTTATATATATCAGTCGGGGACTGTCCCTGAGGCAGTAGGTCCCTGACTGAGGGACACTCAAGGCAGTAATGCTGAAGGTTGTTGGCGTTAGGTCGGTCACACAGTTTGCAGGAGGAGAAGTGAGGCACGTTCCCTTCCTCAGAGACTTGCCAGACAGGTCAGTATCCTAGCTGAAGTCGAGCAGACACAACATTGTGCCTGCAAACTGTAATTCCCTGTAGCTCACAGTAGGTACAGCTAGACGAGTTCGGTAGTCTGCGGCCAACTCAGCCTCCCTCTGGTGGGTCCAAATAGGGTGAGCAGATGGCGCATCCAGCACTCCCATCGGCTAGCAGGGAACCGTCGATGTAGAGATGATGCGCTGCAGCTTCAACCCACTTTAAAAAATTCTGTCAAAGTATTCATTCCATCAATTATTTCGTCTCATCAACGTCTGTTATACTTATTCTATTTACTTCGCATGCTGCGTCATCCATTGGTACCCTACATTCTCCTTCCAGAACACTTTCTTACGTTTGAGAAAACTAAACTAAACCTCTTGATACGACGGTGTCTTTTATACTCTTCCTCCCGCCAGAAGATTTCATCCAGCTTAGGGAAAATCTCTAGAAATGTAAAGGTTAGTGTAGCATAACTCATAACTACTAGCACATAAGAGGTAGTAAGAAAGCAGAGTTCAGTAGCATTTTATTCAGCTGAAGGAAACATTCCCCCCTGGGGAAGGGGGGATTGAATACTTCCCCAGTATTCCCTGCTTGTCGTAAGAGGCGACTAAAAGGGACACTTTTATCTACATTCTCTTTGCTCTCTTTCTTTCCCTTGTACTTTGTCTGTCCAATGCCTCTGCATTTTACTTTCATTTAGTTAATTTCCTCTCTCCACTGTCTGGTTCCTGCGAGTCACTGGCATTGGATTCAGGGTAAAATATTTTTCTGCCTAAGAAATCTTGATGAACTCTGGTGACGAAGCAATGGCCCTCAGTTCCGTGCAGCCCTTAAGTGGGCAGGGGGTGCTAAGAATCCCACGGTGTAAAAATAAGTTTATACATCCAAAAAGAACCTTAAGAATAGGAATCTGGAATGTTCGAACTCTCAATCAGGCTGGTAAAATGGAAGAGCTTATTTCAGTGTTCAAGGAATACAAGATAGATATTTGTGCTCTTACAGAAACAAGGTTGCTTGGAGTTGATAAAATGAATTTGGAAGATGGTTTCTGGTAGGAGTGATGGAAATCATTACCAAGGAGTAGGCTTACTGCTGAGTAGAGATGCTTGTAAGCCAGTATGTGAGTTTGAACCAATTAATGAGCGCTTGCTTTATGCTCGTTTAAAATCTGACCATGGTAATATCAGTATGGTTGTAGGGTACGCTCCGACAAATGAGGCCGCTGATGAAATGAAGGATGACTTTTATGAGAAGCTGCAGGATGTAGTGAATAGAGTGGCAAGACATGATGTGTTAGTTTGCATTGGTGATTTTAATGCGATTGTTGGCAGTAGTAGGGATGGCTCTGAAGACTGTATGGGTAAGGAGTGTGTTGGTATAAGGAACGAAAATGGGGTGCGACTTGGAAGCTTTTGTTTGGCAAATGATCTTATAATTGGTGGAACTATCTTTGAGCATAGAAAAATACATAAGACTACTTGGATTTCACCATGTGGTAAATATTGTAACCAGATTGACCACATTGCAATTAGCAGAAGACATAGGAGTTATTTGCAAGATGTTTGCGTAAGGAGGGGGGCAGATATAGGTAGTGATCATCAACTTGTTGTGTCAAAGATTATAATAAAACTTAAGAGAAACGTTAATGGTAATTGTACAGGAGGTAATAATTATGATTTGGATGAGCTGAGAAGCGATGAGAGCACGAGGGAAAAGTTTCGGTGGGAATGTAGGAACAGGTTTCTAGTCCTGCAGACTTTGATGGAATCTGAAGACAATGATGTTAATCGAATGTGGAGAGAGGTAAAAGAGGTTTTGCATGAGAGTGCTAAGGTTATTATTAAGAAAAAGGGAAAAGCGAGAACGAAAAAGTGGATGTCAGATGAAACATGGAATGCAATTCAGAAAAGGAAAGAGGCTAAGTTAAGAAGTGAAGAACAACATGTTGATAGCCAGGTAGTTGAAGTACTTAGAGCAAAGTACTGGAGTTTACATTCTGAAGTAAAAAGACTTGTTAGACGTGACAAGAGGAGACTATATGATGAAAAGGCGACAGAGACAGAAATTTAATTAAGTAAAAATGACTGTCAGAGCACAAGAGCAGCGTATCAGGCCATAAAGGAGTTAACTGGGACTGAAAAGAGAAGGAAGGAAATACCTGTACGAGATAGAAATGGTAATCTGATGACTAAAGATTTGGATATAAAAGGAAGGTGGAAAGAGCACTTTGAATCTGTTCTAAATAGACCAATCCCAGCTGAAGAGGACTTTTTGCCAGCCGAGAGAGATTTGCAGATAGAAACAAGGGATATAACTTTGGAAGAGGTAGCAAAATCTATAAAGGAGTTAAAGAATTTTAAGGCCCCAGGAGAGGATGGAATATTCCCTGAAATGCTTAAGGTGGAAAATGACGTGTTGATGAATGCGCTTTTGAAACTTTTTAATGTGGCTTGGGATAATGGTGGAATTCCAGAAGAGTGGAAAAATGAAGTGATTATAAAATAAAACAAAAAAGGGAGATTTAAGTGTGTGTGGCAATTGGAGGGGGATAAATTTGACACCTGTAGTTGCAAAAGTCTTTTCCAAAATCTTGTTGAACAGAATAGAGCCAGTAATTAATAAAATTTTAAGAGAAGAACAAGCGGGATTTAGAAAGGGTCGAGGTTGTAATGATCAGATTTTTATTGTAAGGCATCTAATGCAAAAAGCTAATGAGATGAAAATGCCACTTAGTATGTGTTTTGTGGATTTTGAAAAGGCGTTTGATAGTGTTTCACGTGGAGCTATGCTGAAAATTATGAGATTCTGTGGTATACCAGAAAAGTTTGCAAATATTATCAGAAGCCTGCATGAAGGTACTTTTTGTAAGGTAATGGTGGGTGGTTCTTTGAGTGATCTATTTCAAGTTAGGTCAGGAGTGATTCAAGGAGGAGTTCTTTCACCATTGTTGTTTGTTTTGGTTATGGATTATGTTATGAAAAAGGTTGTAAGGAGAGCAGGTGCAGGAATTAACTGGAAAGAAAATAAGAAGCTTATGGATTTGGACTATGCTGATGATATTGTACTGATTTGCGGAAGTATTTACGAGATGCAGAGGGTGCTTGATTGTCTGGTGGAGGAAGGAGAAAAAGTGGGATTTATAATAAATTGTGGAAAGGCTGAAATTATTAATATGAACGTGGAGAACTAAATCGATTGTGTAATTGGGAATAATGTGGTGAAGAATGTAGAAAACTTTAAATATCTGGGAACAATTGTATCATCTAATGGATCATTAAACAATGAAATTGAGGAGAGGATTAGACAGGCTTGGCGAGCTGTTGGAATGTTGAAATCTGTTTGGAATAATAATATGCTTTCGGTACATACTACAGTGAAAATTTACAAGTCCATGGTTAGACCAATTTTAATATACGGGCATGAGTCATGGTACAGTACAATTGCAACAGATAAGAAAGTATTAGAATTTGAGAATAAAATACTGAGAAGGATTCTTGGGGTAAAGTGGCAAGACAGAGTTACAAATGCAAGAGTAAGGGATATTACGAGAGTGGAACCAGTTAATGAATATGTGAGACTGTCTCGCTGGAAGTGGCTGGGGCACATATACAGAAAAGAAGGTAGTTTAATACAGGATGTGCCAGAGTGGATTGCTAGAGGAAGAAGAGGTAGAGGTAGGCCGAGGGAAACCTGGTTGAGGACAATGAAAAAAGAAGCAGGAGAGGAGTGTTGGTGGGACCTGAAGGAGATGGCAAGAGACAAATATTGGTGGAGAGAGTTCATTGAGGCCCTATGCATCCCGTGGGGTGCCACAGGAAATGATTGGTTGATTGATTGAAGGAAGCATCTCTGGACATGAAGATAATATAGTCGAGTTCTATAGTCTAGCACAGTTAATAACTATAATGAAGACAGGCATCAGAGTCCATCACAATGCAGTTGTTTCATTCAGCTTGAGACAATTGTCCTTGTGTCAGTTCTAGTGTTGGATATCTCAGAAACTATTTTGTTCAGCGTAGGGAAATTTGTCTTGCTATGAAAGTACTACATTCGTGTGCTACAGCGTACAACAGTTGACAAATAAAACGCATTGTAAGGCTGTACGTCAGAGGCCATTTTATTCCGCTTAGGGAAACATGTCTAGTTATGAAGTGATTGGATTAATGCATTATAACTTCAAACTGCTGACAAATAAAACGCCGTGCAATAGAACAGTCAGATGCAATGAAGTATCCATAGGTACCGTGGTTTGACAAGCAGTCATAGTCCGGGTTGTTGAATGGGTATCCCGGGTACCAGTAGGGAAGACCCATGGCCATTGCCTCCCCTGTCACCCAGTGCCAGCTGCCCTCCTGCCCTTCATCCAGTCCGCCGAACCAGTGACCAATATTCCCATCTATAGAAAAAAAACAAAAGATGTGTATTCTTCTTAGTATATAGTAGGAGACTTTGTAGCACCTCTTCTTACGTACTTTATTTTCCATAATACACCTTGTTATTTTTTACCATCCCATCAGTGACATAGCTTGAATCAGTAACATAATCAAGGTATAGCCCATTTTTGCCCAGCATCCAACTAAACATTTTCAAAAGTTATTAATCAGGTGAATCCCAAGATCTGAGCCTATATGTGTCGATAAACGTGGGGCAGTACATTACGTACATTACCAGTATTAATTCCTCATGCAGCAATCCAAAAAATTAGTGAGTTAAGGATAAACCAGCAAAATGCAGTAGTAAGGAGGAGGAGCTATGAAATCTTCCAAATTATCGTAGATACATTTCAACGTAAGAGCCACGTTCCTGCTCATGTAGATTTCATGACACCTCTTCTTTACCTGAATATTTTTCCTGTTACACTTTAATATCATCTTGCATGTTTCATATCCACACATCAGTATTAAATAAGATAAAAATAAGATACAAAAGTGTGTTAAGGTGTAATGTGCAGGATAAACTTCTAAGGACTGGAGGTCAAGATATGCCATTGAAGGTCATAGTATATTGTTGAAGGGAAATGTAAAAAGAGAGCGAGAGAGAGAGAGAGAAACTGACTCACACTCTATGAGGATGTGTTGCCAGAGGTGTGAGTGCTGGTCACAACTAGCCACTGTTGCCAGGTCGACGGTGAGGTCCGTCCCACTCATATTCTGACAGTGGTGGCGGGCGTCGTGCCTGGGGATACACTTCCATTTTACCTGGCTTTTGGCACAGAATGGACATTCTAGCATTTAACAGTGCTCTTGATAGGATTTTAATAATTGGAGGATGGCTATGGTGGGTAATGTGGTGGATTTAAAGGTTAAAAGTTAGAGAAATATCAAGCTAAGGTCCTAATAACAACAGATCGGTGCATTTAGTAGCGAAATTTTCGTCACATTGCACAGGGAGACTCATGACATCACTTGGCGGATGGTTTTTGCGGTGGTATGGCATATCCCCTGGCCAGCTCTGTTCTAGTCATGGCTGGCTATATTGTCCTAGCACCATGTACCATGATCTTCCACTTGCTTCCAGCCACAATATAGCCATACCTGCACGAAATATGACTGAATTTGCTTCCTAATGGCGCCATATTTATCAATATCATGCACTCTATGGTTTTCTGTCAATTTCTTGCAGATGTGTGTACGCCCTCATGCAGAAGCTATGCTGTAAATAAGAGTCTGACCAATACCATCGTCTTTCACTTGCCTCCCAACGACGTCAGCTTCTCCCCGCCCCCTTGCAGATCAGTTCTAAGTCCACCGACACTTTACTGTTTGAATCTTTAGTCACGGGATCCGGGAGCAGGACATGCGCAAAGAGGACATAGTGTATTCTTCTCCTACTCTGTCATCACATTACTTTCAGTCAAATTATAATCTCTTCACCTCTAGGGCGTCATCGTTACGTTTTTCTTGGTTTCTAAAATATTTTATCCAACATAAGGTAATTTCGAACTGGAAAGGTTTCCCATAACATTCATTGATCCCATCACTAATCGAGAGCCTACATATCATAAATAATGTTAACTAGGGTAACACAGCTAGGAAATATGAAATGTGTTATCATACTGACAGGGTTAAAAAAAAATAATTTTGTCTCTGCGTCCTCTAACAAGGGAGGTCATTCCTGCTATACTGCGAGAAAGTAAAATAAAATTAGAACACTGTAAAATCGTCCAAGGAAAATTTTGATAAACTTCTCACAACCATTGCCCACAGAAACCAAGCTATAATGGAACCTTGAGGTCAAGGTCACTAATTTTGTGCATGTCACCTTAGGTCATCACAGTCTATAAGCCCACCAAGTTTGGTGGCTCTAGCTTTAATCCTTCCAGGAAAATTTGGTGAGATCCGGAATATCCAGAAAAGGTCCATTTTTTTATCCCCAGCGATCTCAGAGAATAATTACCCTATTGGAACCATACTCCGTTCCGGCCTTGATCAGCCTTAAGGCTATTTTGTAGAAAAAATTCAGCTTCCTAGATTAAGAGATTCCTGAGATAGCGTGGCTGATTCACCTTTCTGTGTTCCGGATAATTTCCAGATATCCGGTTGACGGATTGCCATCATATTTGACAAAAAGAGGCGAACAGCTGTCCAACTAAGTTGACCGAGTTTGAAGGTTCTAGGCCAAAAAGCCTTTGAAATATCGCCTTTTTTAAGTAACTAATAATGGTTAAGTTATTATTATTATTATCATCATTATTATTATTATTATTATTATTATTTCAAAAACAAGGAAACTTCCCGCAGGGATGTGGGAAATTGTAATAAAATGTGAATACACAGATTTCGCATACACACTGAGAAATCACCCTCATCAGAATTACACCAGACTAACCAAATCTGTTTCCTTAGCAAAGAAAATGGCTCCCCATCTCATTTGCCTCCTCACCAACCACCACGGACACAAAATAAGATCCTTCAAAATATTCTGCTTCATTGCGAAATTCCTAGTTCTTAAAATATGTGTGATACAATTCTCGCTTATTTAACAATATTTAGGTAGGTTGATCTAAACAAGACTCAAAAGTATTATTCATACAGTATAGTTTCTAAGATAATGTTTGATGTGCAAACCTGAAAAGCATGACGTGGATGTAGAACTGACTTTAATAGTTTTGATTATTGATGTTATTTATAAAGTATTGTATGATGCGTAAACCTGAGCAGCATCAAGGGGATGTGAAACAACAGTATTATTTATTTTTTTAAAGTATTATATGATATGCAAACAAGATAAGCATCAACCATGTGTTTGTATGTATTTGTGTGTGTGTGTGTGTGTGTGTGTGTGTGTGTGTGTGTGTGTAATTCACCGGGTCGGTCAGGATCACTTGATGGTCGTGATCATCAGCTTTTACCCTCCCGGAAGGGAGCTGAGAGCTCATATAGTCCGATCTAAGGGCAAGGCTGTGACCTTCACACACGCACACACCCGTCCCCTTGCTCAAGGGGGACAGTAACCACCCACTTCGTCAGTGAAACTTTTCTCAACCTGAGCGAGGCGCGAACTCTCGTCCACCAGTTGGCAAGCGGGAACGTTACCTTGATGCTGTGTGTGTGTGTGTGTGTGTGTGTGTGTGTGTGTGTGTGTGTGTGTGTGTGTGTGTGTGTGTGTGCGCGTGTGTGTGTGTGAGACTAACCATGCCATCCCGGTCTGGTGGAAGTAGTAGCAGCCATCACCCACCGAGACGAAGGGTGGGAAGCATGTGGCCGCCTGGCTTGGTGCCTCTGTGGTCTGGCCTGAAGGGAGAAGGAAACTTAGAACACCACATCTCAGTATCCACTTGTATGTTGCTGACACAAACTATGTAGGTATTAGTAAGACACAAGTAGTATGCAGGAGAAGTTAGGGTGTAGTTGGCATAGAACTATCTTAAATGGTGGACATAACACCTCCCTGTCTACTCTTTCTTGGCAGTATAAGTTTGTTGAAACCTGTGTTGGGGTAGGATGCATCGCCATATGCCTATGGTGTGACCTGAGGAATATCACTTGGTCCTTTTACGGTCCTCATTCATTATTCCAAATTATGCACTTCTGTTAAGCAGTTTTCCATAATGTTCTTAACAGACAGACAGAAAGAGAAAGGAACAAATAAACCAAGCCAAAACATACCATTCTTGTCGCTGGAAATGATATCTGGAGAGGCCAGAAATACATATCAGCAATTACCGGACTGACCTGTGCAGGACACAAAGAGGGCCAGTCCCAGAAGAAGGACCTGAGGCAAGGACGACATGCTGAGACACGCTGGGGCAGGGGCAGACTGAGACAGGGTGAGGCAGGGGCAGGCTGACTGAGACAGGGTGAGGCAGGAGTCAGATATTTATGCTGCTAATCTGCTGGGCGACAAATGTCAAACAATGGTTGCCAGAAGTGCTAGTTGTGTCACCTCTTTGATTCACATGACGTGGTTTTTAGCTTAGTTTTCCACTTCCAATGAGCTTATTCAGTTTTGGAGAGTCTTTTCCAACTGGAGGGGTTGGATCTAGTCTTACCGTCTCTCTTACTACAAATTTTTTACAATCTAAATTGGTCTAAAATTGCCATCTCCCCCTCTTCAGGTCTGAGTTTTAATAATAGATTAATAATGGAAAATTATACTAGTAATGAAGAAGTGCTGTGGAAACAATGTAGGACCGTAATATTGTCTTATTCTGCTCAGGAACTAAATGAATAGGCTGCAAACGAACGAAAATCTGGGCCACGTTAAGGTAAAAAGAGTATAGTGAGGAATAAAATTGCTTGATGGTAGTTTGATTAATATAAACGAGATGTTCTCGCTGTGAAGTGGACGATGAGGTAATTCTTTCTCTTCATATATTTCCTAACCTTGTATCGTGGGAGCATGCAAGATGCCATTATGAAAAATAATGCCTTGATGTACCGAGGCACACCATATCAGTTTTATCATTACATTTTTCTTCGTCAGACTATATTTATGAACTTGATAGTCCGTTGCCCGAGGTCCAACAATCGTCCTAAGGGCCACACACTTTCAAAGGCCACCACTTCGGCAATCACATCCACCGTCCTTACCGAATTCATGCTAAGGCTTGTTTGTTTGTTTTTTTTTTTTGTGGAAGTCAGTAAAGTCCGAATTTATGAAATTAGAATGACCCCCCGGGGGTAGGGGGATTTCAAGAATACTCCCCCAGTATCCCTGCTTGTCGTATGAGGCGACTAAGAGGGTTGGTGGTGCATTAGTGCCGCACCCGCTAAAAAGAACCAACTAAACAAGTCAATAAAGCGCCTTGGACCAGGACGGACCATACGTTGACGACTAAGGATCGGACAAAGGGCATTCTGAGGGTGGGGACATGGAATGTGAGTGAATGATGAAGTGAAAGAGAGAGAGAGATTGTTCAGGTGCTTGAGGATACAAGTGTGGATTTATGTGGACTGACTGAAACTAAATGGAAAAGTGAAAGGGTGAGAGAATGGGAATACGGTTTAGGAATATGTGCGGGAGTTAATGAGAATGAGAGAGCAAGAGAGGGAGTATGTCTGATGATAAGCAAGAAGTGGAAGGAGAATATAAGAGAGTATGGATCAGTGAGTGCAAAGATTGTATGGGTGACGATGAAAGTAGGTATACAAGCGTGGGCGATTGTATGTGTGTATGCGCCGACAGAGGACCGAGTGGCAAGAGTGAAAGATGAGTTTTGGGCAAGTGTAGAAGCATGTATGGACAAATTTGAGAGGAGCGAGAGAGTGCTTTTGATTGGAGACATGAATGGCAAAGTTAGAAATGTACGAGTGGATGGAGTGGTTGGTCAGTGGGGTGTGCCAGCTGAAGTAGATGGGAATGGTAGTGCTTTGGTGGACATCTGTGCTGGTAAGGGGTTAGCAATAGCTAACACCTACTTTCGGCATAAGATGATTCACAGGTATACATGGAGAGTCATGAGGAGGATGAATGAACATGTTGAACGAAAGGCAATGATAGACTATGTGTGTGAGTGGATGAGCGAATGAAAAGACAAGTGTTGGATGCAAGAGTGTGGAGAGGGTGGGGGAATGGAATCTTGGACCATCACTTAGTGATGACCAAGGTAAGGCTGCAAAGAAAATGGTTGAAGAGACGAAGGGGAAGACAGGAGGAAACAGCTCCTGTGAGAAGTGTGGAGAAGTTGCAAAATAGTGAGAAAATGGCAGAGTATGAGAGCATAGTGGAAGAAAGATTGGGAAGGTATGAGTCAGAGCAGATGGAAGAGGTGGAAGAAGTATATAAGATATTCACGGAAGAGATAGGCGCAGCGTGTGAGGTGGTTTGTGGAGTGAGGAGGAGATGCAGGGGTGTGCAAGGGACAGCATGGTGGAGTGATGAGGTGAAACGAGCTATGGAACAAAGAAGAGGGCATATAGTGAATGGCCAGCGAGTAGAGGCAGGGAAGAAGATGGGTGAGAAAAGAGAGTTGTATATGTGAGCAGGAGAAGGGAGGTGACGAGATTGGTGAAGGAGAGTAAGAAGAAAGTGGATGAAGAGTTTGGAAGGAATCTGAGTGTGAAATGGAGTGAGAGTAAGAAATTGTTTTGGAAGGAGGTAAAGAAAGTAAGGCAGTGTGAAAGGGGTAATAGTAGGGGAGTGAAAGATAGGAATAATAGATTGTTGGTGGAGAAGAGAGAGAAATTGAGGAGATGGAAGGAGCACTTTGAGGATTTGTCGAATGTAGAGAGTGAGAGCAGTGCGAGTGTAAGTGGTTGAGGAATGGATGGGAGAAGATGAGTTGAGAAGAGGGAGGAAGAGATCAGTAGGGAGGAAGTAGTGGAAGCAATGAAGATGATCAAGATGGGAAAGGCCCCAGGAATTGATGGAGTGTGTGGTGAAATGCTGAGGTATGGGGGTGAGATTGTAGTGGAGTGGATATGGAAGTTGTGTAGATTGGCTTGGGAAGAGGGAAGGGTTCCGGAGGACTGGAAATCAGGTATAATTGTTCCTTTATACAAAGGAAAAAGGGAGAGAGAAGTATGTGGTAACCATAGGGGTATTTGCCTTCTTAGTGTGACTGGTAAAATATATGGTAGAATACTCATTGATACGGTTAGGCATATAACAGAGGAGCTAGTTGGGGAAGAACAAGGGGGATTTAGGAAGGGAAAAGGGTGTGTAGATTAGATATTTGTTCTAAGATGTTTAGTGGAGAAGTATCTAGAGAAGAGAAGTAAAGAAAGTGTATGCTGCCTTCATGGACTTGGAGAAAGCTTATGACAGAATAGATAGGCAAGGTATGTGGAAGGTATTAAGAATATATGGAGTGGAGGGGAAATTACCGAGTGATGTGAAGAGTATGTACGAAGGAACTAGGGCTACTGTGCGAGTGTATGGTGAGCTGAGTTCTTTGATCTCAGTGTGGGAGTGAAACGGGGTTGTGTGATGTTTCCATGGCTGTTTAATATATTCATGGATGGGACTGTAAAGGAGGTGCAAGGTAGGACAGTGAATGTGGGGGTGGCTCTAACGAATGAGGGTGAGATTTGGAAGATTCCGGTGTTGTTGCTTGCTAATGATACAGTATTGTTCAGTGAAGATGAATGGGAGTTGCAAGGTTTCGTGAATGAATTTGGGACAGTGTGTAGGAAGAGGAATCTGAAAGTTAATGTAAACAAGAGTAATGTTATGATGTTTGAGAGGAATGAAGTCACAGAACGCACAGTGAGGTTGGATGGTGAGGATATGGAGAATGTGAGTGCATTCAAGTACTTGTGTAGTGTGATGAGTATGGATGGAACTTTCTGGGATGAAGTGCTTGAAAGAGTACAGCAGGGAAGGAAAGGTTGTTTGTTCATTGAAATCAGTGATGAGAAATAGGGAGGTGAGTATGGAAGTTAAGAAGTCACTGCATGATAGTATTGTGATCCCTACCCTGACGTATGGAAGTGAGGTATGGACCTTGCAAGAAGGGAACAAGTCAAGAGTGAGAGCAGTGGAAATGAGTTACTTGAGAGGAGCATGTGGAGTGACATGGAGGGACAGGTTGACGAATGAGGAAGTGAAAGAACGTTGTGGGGTGGATGTGGATGTGGTTGAGAAGATTTGGAGAAATACCCTGAGGTGGTTTGGAAATGTGGAGAGAATGGAGAATGAAAGACTGACTAAGAGGGTGTATGTAGGTGAGGTGGAGGAAGGGAGAGGGAGGGGAAGACCGAGGATGAGGTGGAGGGATGGAGTTGAAAGGTATATGAGGGAGGGGGGAGTGAATTGGGGGGAGGGTAGTCAAATGGTGGGTGACAGAGCCACTTGGAGGCGTTTTGTCTGTGGCCACCCTTTGCGGGATTAGGGGGTCGGACTATAGAGAGATAGATAGAAAGACCAAACTGTTCCTTGCCTCAGCCTGAGTTGACCTAGCGTCCTTTGGAACAGCATATCACTTCCCTATATGGAACCTTTTTTGGGGGAAAAATACTTACATGTATGCCTATCTACTGCACGAGGGGCAGTGGTTGTAATCCCAGGCTCATTTGGACATGAATCTCAGTGGACTGCAGGCTGAAGCTGCCCTTCCCCTGCAGTCCACCATCCTTCTTTAAGGGAAGAAGGAGGAGGTTGAGAGATGTTTATATAACCAGGCAGCCGAGCCACCCTGTTATTCTGGTGTCACCATGGTAAGGCGTCCCTCTTCAACACCACGCAGGTAAGTAACAGTAGTAATAGCAGCACCAGTAGTAGTAGTAGTAGTAGTAGTAGTAGTAGTAGCAGCAGTAGTAGTAGTAGTAGTAGTAGCAGTAGTAGTAGTAGTAGTAGTAGTAGTGGTAGTAGTAATAGTAGTCAAGGTTTGACGAGAACTACATTCCACTTAATCCTATCATACTCGTATATGACAAGATAGCTGGAGATACGGTGTGGAGGAAGGCAGTGTACACACAAGGAGAGGCAGGACCTTCAGGCCTAGATGTAAAATCTTGGCGAGTATTCCTCAGTAACATCAAGCTTGGGAACATCAAGTTTGGGAACATCAAGTTTGGGGAGGCAGCAACAGACCTGTATAACACCATTGCCCCACTGGTGAGGAAGCTGGCTTCAAATCAGTGCAGCAACATTGAACCACTGACGGATA
Organism: Coenobita brevimanus; assembly: GCF_032717465.1. Classification (NCBI taxonomy): domain Eukaryota; kingdom Metazoa; phylum Arthropoda; class Malacostraca; order Decapoda; family Coenobitidae; genus Coenobita; species Coenobita brevimanus. Next base: position 21,939,722 of record NC_137022.1, on the reverse strand, counting down.
AGACTCCTGGATGTAGGCCCATCTGGGTGGGTGAAGTCTTAAGACAGATTATAGGATAATGTATAATGAAGGTGGTGAAAGATGATGTTAACCTCTTTGCTCCCCGTGTCCTCAATATGGGACGGAACTGGGAGTTTTCAAAATTTAATAAAGGAGGGAACTCCCGGGTAGGGACCAATGAGCTTTGCGACTATGAGCCAACAGGAGGGCGGTGTGCCTAGCACCCTTCCAGCAAAATCCCTTGCTCAGCAGCTCTGGGAACTAAGGGGTTAAACACTGACAAATCTATCAGTTTCTTTAACTTCTTTGCGCCCCGTGTCCTCAGTATGGGACAGAACTGGGTGTTTTAAAAATTTAACCCACAGGTAGGGACCTATGAGCTTCGCGTCTATGAGCCGACAGGAGGAGGGCAATGCGCCTAGCACCCTTCCAGCAAAATCCCTCGCTCAGCAGCTCTGGGAACTAAGGGGTTAAGCAAGCAGTTGGCAACCTCCAAGTGTGTGCAGGCCAGCAGGCAGGAGGTGAGGCAGCAGTTCACTCCATTAGGAAAATATATGAGGAAGAGGGCTGTCAGGCAGAATTACTAGATGATGCCTCAAATGCATTTAATTCCATCATCCGAGAAACAATGCTGCACAACAGCAAGGTTAAATTCCCATCATTTGCCCAATATGTGGAAAACACACAAAAAGAAACAGCAGACCTCTACATTATGGGTAAAACAGCCGCTCATGCTGTAGATGCAATATACTCCACAGAAAGAGAGACCCCGTTGTCATGGCTATGTAAACTGTGGCTTTGGCAGTGCTGCAACAACAGATCAAATATGAGGCCTCCAATATAAAACCAGAAGCCTATGCACATGATCTTCCTGGTGCTGCCAAGGCGGAAGATGTGAGGAAATGGCGGGACCTTGTAACATCTCATGGCCCTGAAATAGGTTACTACTCTAATGCAGGTAAGTCCATCTTGATCATGAAACCAGCTTACTATCAAAATGCACAAGTTGTCTTCAGAGACACAAAGGTGTTAGTGACAAAAGAAGGTCAGAGGCATCTAGGTGCATTGATTGTAACTAAGGAATTCAAAGACAAATATGTGAGTGATAAGGTAAAGACATGGGTAGAAGAAATACATTTACTATCCAGCCATGCAAAAATAGAACGCCATGCAGAATACACAGCATTTACATATGGTAAAAAGCACAAATGGACCTTCGTGATCCGGACCACCCCCGACATCGAGTTGCTGCCACAACCACTGGAGGATGCAATCAGAGAATCATTCCTCTCACCACAGACCAACGGCCACATCCCCAGACCAGAAGAGAGGGATCTTCTCGCACTACCACCCAGGATGGGAGGCCTTGGCATTATAAATCTAGCAGTCATGGCAAGCTATGAAAAATGAAATTCACTTAGGCTCACTGCATCCCTGTCACAGAAGATCTGTGCCCAGGTTGAGACAGGTGAAATCTAACAACAACGGCAGAAAGATGTAAAGACACAGATGAGCAAAGAGCGAAAAGCAAGACCAAAGGAGCAGCTGCAGCACACAACTGAACATCTTACATCAGACCAGAGCAGAAGAGTTGAAACGGCGCAGGAGACTGGGGCATCGAATTTGCTGACAACCCTACATCTCAAGGCAAAAGGCTTCCACTTCAACAAACAAGAATTTATTGACTCCATAGCCTTGAGATATGGGTGGCCAATAGAGAACCTACCTCAACACTGTGCCTGTGGCACCGTCTTTGATGCAAACCCCGCAATGATTCGCAAAAAGAGAGGCTTTGTTTGCATTTGTAGGAGTAGACTGTAGCACCAGTCGAGCAGGGCAGTACTCCCAAGGTGGATGGAAAGCTGATGACAGGGAGTGCTGGAGCTCCCGTTTCATCAGCCCTCGGGACTAGTTCCTGACCATCCAACTTTGCTGAACTTTTTAAGTGTTTCAGTAACACAGAAAGTAGGCCAGCATGCTCTCCAATACAAGTTTCTCTAACTGTCAACACCAATATACATGCACAGTACACACTACACTTCCTTTTCAGAATAAAAAAAAAAAAAAATGGCACAGAGTAACCAGGCCTTGGAGTCCTCAGGGAGGGGGACCATAAATGACCCCACCATCTGCCCCTCTCCCGGTGATCACTCATCGAGCCTGGAACCATTGTCTGACTCACTTCTTCATTTCTGCAACATTCGTGGCCTTTCCTCCAACTTTCTGTTGAACACCACCTCTCCTTCTCTAAACCTCACCTACTTCTCTTAACCGAGTCTCAGCTGTCTGAGGCAAGTGACAGCAAAACCTTTTCTGTATCTTCCTACTTTCTCTATACTCATTTCAAAGCCAAAGGTGGCTGTTGTGTATATGTAAGCAACGACCTATCTTGCTCTCGTGTTCCTGAACTTGATTCTTCTGAATTCTCTACTCTCTGGCTTCGGCTCTTCTGTCATTCTCTGACTAAAATATATCTGCACTGTCTACTTATCTCCTAATTCTACTGACTATCAACAATTCTCCAACTATCTTACTTCTACAATGGAACACATTCTATCCATTTCTTCTTTCTCTGAAATCTCCATTCTAGGAGATTTCAATGTTCACCACCACCTTTGGCTCTCCTCTCCTTTCACTGATCCACCTGGTGAACAAGCCTAAATTTTTTTTCTATCCTCAGTGACCTAGAGCAGCTTGTACAGCACCCTACCTGGAGAGAGCTCCAACATACTTGACCTCTTCCTTACAACTAATCCTTCTGCTTACACTGTTAATCTTTTCTCTCTGTTGGGCTCCTCCGATCATAACCTTATACCTCAACCTGTCATAACGTTCCGGTATGGCTTGTGGATCCTCCAAAGAAACGTCGTCTGTGGCACTTTGGAGCTGCAGACTGGGAGGCCCTCAGGCAGAATTTCTTTGATTTTCCCTGGAATGATTATTGCTTCCATGGCTGGGAGCCATCTGAGTGTGCCTTGCACATTACGGAGGTTATTCTCTCAGGCATGGAAGCATACATTCCTTTCTCATATCCTTTGACTAATGCAAGAAAGCCTTGGTTTCATCACGCTTGTTCTAATGCTATCCGCAACAAGGAGAGGGCCTATAAAAGGTACTGGAGCCAACCCACCCCTGAATCATATCTTTTTTATGTTTCTGCCCGGAATCGTGCTGAGTCTGTTCTTCACTCTGCTAAAAATAATTTCATCCGCACTAAATGCTCTCAACTCTCCAACTCAAATTCTTCCCGCTCCTTCTGGCACCTTGCCAAAAACCTTTCTAACAATTTTACCTCATCATCCTTCCCTCCTCTTTTCTACTCTGATGGCTCTGCAGCTATTTCTTCCACTGATAAAGGAGATCTCTTCGCTCAGACTTTCTCCTTCAATTCCACCTTAGACGACTCCAGTGCTGTTCCTCCATCACTTCCCCCCCTCTGACTTCCTCAAGGCTGACATTAAAATTTCTTCAGCTGATGTATTTTCTGCCATCACTGGCCTCAATACTAACAAGGCATATGGGCCTGATGGAGTCCCTCCTGTTGTCCTCAAGAACTGTGCTTCTGTGCTTACACCCTGCCTATATAAACTCTTGCCTTTGTCTGTCAACTTGTAACTTTCCTTCTTGCTGGAAATTTGTTCTCATTCAGCCAGTCCCAAAGAAGGGTGACCATTCCCAGCCCTCCAACTATCGTCTAATTGCTTTAACATCCTGTGTCTCAAAAGTTTTAGAGTCTATTCTTAACAGAAAAATTTTAAAGCATCTTTCCTATTACTACCTTCTTTCTGATGGTCAGTATGGATTCTGGCTATCTTCTCACCTGGTCATCCTCCTTTCGGGACTTTGGCGAAAGCTTTGCCATTGCACTTGACATCTCAAAGGCTTTCGATCGAGTCTGGCATAAATCTTTCACTCCCAAACTGCCCTCTTACGGTTTCTATCCTTCTATCTATGCCTTCATCGCTAGCTTCCTTTCTGGTCGTTCTATAGTTGCTGTTGTAGACGGCCATCGTTCTTCTTCTAGATCTATCAACAGTGGTGTTCCTCAGGGCTCTGTCCTATCACCAGCTCTCTTCTTTTTATTCATCAATGATCTTCTAAGCTGTACATTTAACCCTGTCCACTTGTACGTTGATGATTCCACCCTTCACCTTTCCATTCGGTTTCCACAACGTCGATCTCAGCAGTTACTTCAACAAACAAGGGATGAGGGTATGGCACACCTAATATCTGACTTGGCTCGTATCTCTGACTGGGGTAAAAATAATCTTGTTTTTAATGCATCAAAGACTCAGTTTTTACACCTATCAACCCGTTCCACAGGAGTACCCACTAATGTTTAATAATATCCAGCTCAATCCTACATCATCCTCGAACATGCTTGGGGTTTCATTCACTCGGGACTTATCTTGGAGAGATCATATTGCATCTTGTAAAATCTGCTTCCAAGAGACTAGGTGTGCTAAGCCGACTCCATGCCTTCTTTACCCCTGCGCAATTGTTGACTTCATACGCGGGTTTTACTTGCCCCTGTTTAGAGTACAACTCTCATGTATGGGGAGACTCTCCACATACAGCTCTACTCAGTAGGGTGGAGTCAAAGGCTTTTCGTCTCATCAACTCTCCTTCTCTTACTGGTTCCCTTCAACCTCTGTCTCTTCGCATCACTGTTGCCTCTTTATCTCTTTTCTATCGCTACTTCAATGGTCACTGCTCCTCTGAACTGTCTGCTTGCATCCCTCCACCTCTACAACGGGTGCGTAGCACCCATCTAGCAACAAACTTTCATCCCTTTTCTGTCCAACTCTCTAATGCAAGAGTTAGCCGTTACTCCCAGTCCTTCATTTTTGGAACAGGTCAGCTCTGGAACTGTCTTCCTCTGTCTGTATTTCCTACTTCCTATGATCTCCAGTCTTTCAAACGCAGTGTGTTCATGCATCTCGAAATGTACTGATCTTGAATTTGGCTCTCTTTTGTATTGTTTTGTTTTTTTCTTGGATGGAACTGTTTTGCGGGCTCTGCCTTTGGTTCCTTCTTCCTCGCATAAAAAAAAAAAAAAAAAAAAAAGATCTACATGACGAAGTACGTGACCTCACTGCGAAAATGCAGCAGGAAATATTCCATGATGTCACCACAGAGCCAGCTCTGCTCCCTCTATGTAGACGGTGAGCACTTGATCCACAAAACAGCAAACACATCAAATGATGCAAGAGTGGATGTCAGTGCTTGAGGCTCCTGGACACGTGAGCAGAGGGCTTTCTTCGACGTTAGGATATTTGATCCTAGGGCAGTATGTCAACGCAAATTGTCTCGTGAGGCTGCACACAAGGAGAATGAACAAGATAAAACAGAAACTACCAAAAATAAGATACAACATGTGGACCAGGGTCGATCACTCCCCTTGTGTTCACATCAGGTGGGATGGCTCCAGAGGTGGGGAGATTCTACTCCCTGCCAGAAGTTCCTTCTGAAAAGAAGCATCAACCCCAGAGTTCTGTTATGGCCTGGATGATACGTCGACTGTCATTCTCCCTTGTGAGGTCTGCATTCCTATGTCTCAGGGGCACGAGATCATCAACCCTCAGGCCTGCCTCTCTGGCGGGTATGGATTACGAAGCTGCTGTGGTCGAGAGTCGCATAGACCAGCGACTCCAATAGCTTAATGTTTTTACCAACAGTGTAATATTAATGAGCAAAAATAAAGTAATAAAAGTAGTAGCAGATGGTTGGTAACCACAGCTGTTGGCATGCTTGGGGCCAACGGACTGTAATATTAGGGTTAGTGTTAACCACATTACAACTCCAAATGGTGAATTGTGTTATGTAGTTTGGTTTTGATCTTCACAGTATCATTCCCAAATGGATGGAGATGATGTTTAAAAAAAAAAAAATGTAGTAGTAGTAGTAGTAGTAGTGGTAGTAGTGGTGGTAGTAATAGTAGTAGTAGTAGTAGGAGTAGGAGTAGGAGTATTAGCTGCAACCCCAGGCTCATCTGAACACAAACCCGACGGACTGCAAACCAGTTACCTTTCTTTTACTCTACCATCCTCCTGAGGGACGTGTGTATAATTGGGCAGCTCCACCGCCCAGTCATATCGATACTGTTACGTGAGGGCGTCCCTCTCCACCGTTACGCGGATCAGTAAAGCACATAATAAAAATCTGCTGTCTCAGTTGTCCCCAGAAATACAGCTGGGAAACAAACTAAGTACACCAGGCTGACCGGTACTAGAAATACTATGTTCTAGATTCCAATGTGTGTCATCAGCTCTCTCTCTCTCTCTCTCTCTCTCTCTCTCTCTCTCTCTCTCTCTCTCTCTCTCTTTCTTAAGTGGATGGGAAATTCACCACCTGTAACTTAATCTATTTTTACTAACCCAAAGATTAAGTAACCACATTTCACTATAATTCGTTCACCTTAACTAGGTCCAGATTTTCGTCCTTTTGTAGCTTATTTCACGTAGCTTAGTGCCAGAATGAGACAATACCAAGGCTCTACATCCTTTCCATAGCACTTCTTCGTGACTAGAACAATAAAGTAACGTTAGACTTATCAAAATTCAGCAGTCAAGGAGGAGAGATGGTAATTTTAGGCCAAGATAAATGAAAAAGGTAATAAATGTACGTACTGGGGGTCTGTTGGATTATCAGATCAGTCGAATGTGCCAAGATTTTTTTTCTTTGCTATGTGTGTGTGTGTGTGTGTGTGTGTGTGTGTGTGTGTGTGTGAGGGAGAGAGAGAGAGAGAGAGAGTAATCAGTCTTGACTCATTTATCTTCCCGTATGCTACATGTATATATATATAACACACTCATTGCAGTTCACCGCTATGGTCTGTAGTGACTAATATTGTTGTCTTTATGCAACTATTTCCTAAAACTCACTGGCAGAATAACACGATACTGCAGATCAACGTCCTTTCCATAGCACTTCTTCGTGACTACAGCCATACTCTTGTTCTAATCTCTTGTTATATATCAGTTGCACAGTCAGACTACTGACATTGCAACTTTCTATAGCACTTCTTCGTGACTAGCACTTATTCTAGTGTTAATCTCTTGTAACAGTTGCAGAGTAAGACAATATTCCGATTCTATACCCTCTCCATATCACTTCTTCGTGACTTGCATCTTATTCCAGCGTTAATCTACTCGTATTGTTACATCTCAACACATAAGATGGAGAGACGGCAATTTTAGGACATGTTAAAGAAAAAAGATAATCGTCTGCATACCACTTAACATACCACTTCCAGTAGTGAGATGGGTTGTAGTCTGAATGGTTTTGGAGATTTCGTAACACCTCTTCCTGTGCGATTTATTTTGTATATTACATTTTAGTATTCTCTCGCATATCACTGGTGCAATATACATCAATAATAGAACGAAATGGTTGACATACAAGAGAATGACATACAAAATAATTCAATAAGGAAAATATATCTGTCTGTCTATAGCCAGACTCATCAATTCCGTAAAGGGTGTCCACAAACAAACCGTCTTCATGTCGCCTTGTCCCCTACCATTTTGCTGCCCTCCCCCCAGCTCACACACTCCTCCCTCATATACCTATGCATCCTACCCCTCCATCTCATCCTCGGTCTCCTCCTCCCTTCCCCCACCTCCACCTCACTCACATGCACTCTCCTCGTTAGTCTCTCGCTCTCCAACTTTTTCACACGACCAAACCAACTCAATATATTTCTCCTAGCGTTTTCTATCACATCTACATCCCCACCACAATGCTCTTTCACTTTCTCCTTTGGCAGTCTGTCTCTCCAAACAAATCCACTTTCTCCTTTCGGATAATTCATTTCCACTGCTCTCACTCTTGACCTGTATTCTTCTAACAAGGTCAAAGTTTCGCTTACATAAGTTAGAGGTGGTAGCACAATACTGTCTTGCAGCGACTTTTTTATTTCCATGTTCACATCCCTATTCCTTATCACTGATTTCAAAGAACCAACATCCTTTCTTCCGTGTTGTACCTTTTCAGGCACTTCATCCTCTAAACTTCCATGCTTACTCATCACACTACCGAAATACTTAAATGCACTCACGGTTTCCATTTCCTCGTCATCCAGCCTCACTGGGCATTCAACGACTTCATTTCTCTCGAAGGCCACAACTTTACTCCTCCCAGCATTCACCATTAGATTCCGTTTCTTACACTATCTGTTTGCCTATCTATCTATCGTCAGACGTTTCAATCCCGTAAGGGGTGGCCACAAATAAATCGCCTCCATGTCTCCCTGTCCAATGCCATTTCACTCCGCTGCTCCCAGTTAACACCCCCTCTCTCATATGTCTCTGCACTTTAACCCACCATCTAAATCCTCGGCCTCCCCCTCCCTCTCCCCCCCTCCACGTCATTCGTATACACTTTCCTCGTTAGTCTCTCGCTCTCCATCCCCTCCACATGGCCAAACCACCTCATTGTATTTCTCCTAACGCTTTCTATCACATCCACATCCACACCCCAGCGCTCCTTCACTTCTTTATTTGTTAGTCTGTCTCCCCACGTTCCTCCACATGCTCCTCTCAGATAACTCATTTCTGCTTCTCTCACTCCTAATTTGTGTCCTTCCAACAAGGTCCAAGCTTCTCTTCCATACATTAGGGCTGGTATCACAATTATGTCATGCAGCGACTTTTTTACTTCCATGTTCATTTCCCTGTTCCTTATCACTGCTTTCCAAAAAATAGCAACCTTACTTCCCTGCTGTAACCTTTCGAGCACTTCACCCTCTAAACTTCCATCCTTACTCATCATACTACCCAAGTACTTAAACGCACTCACATTTTCTATTTCCTCCTCATCCAGCCTCACTGTACATTCAGTGGCTTCATTTCTAAAAGACCATGACTTTACTCATCCCTACATTCGCCTTCAGATTCCGTTTCTTACACTGTCTCTCAAACTCATGCACCAAGCCTTGCAGCTCCCCTTCGTCTTCACTTAACAATATATACAGAATCATCTGCAAACAACAGTACAGGGAGTTTCCAAACACTGCCCTCTCTCGTTAGGGTCGCTCCAACATCCACTGCCCTACCTTGTACCTCATTTATAATCCCATCCATAAACAGATTGAACAACCATGGGGACATGACACATCCCCGTTTCAATCCAACATTCAGACAGAAAAATTGACTCACTTCTCCATCCACACGCACTGCAGCCTTGGCGCCCTCATACGTACCCTTCACGGCATTCAGCAGCTTACCATTTACTCCATATATTCTTAATACTTTCCACATTATTTTCTTCTCTATCCTCTCAGTCATATGCTTTCTTCAAATCCATGAAGGCCACTTTCAGTACGGTCAAGAGAAGTCAGACAGGTTTTACGCTTATCATTTTTTTTAGACTGAACGTTCAATGTGGCTATAGTAAGTTGTTTTCATCTGAATGAACTGAACCAGCTCGACCAATGATTATGAAGTCGAGGATGCATGAAATTCGATGAGCCTTAGTTATGAGGTAGGAATGAGTCCCGTTGATTGCTGTTCAAATCTACCCTCTAATATGACTATCCTTGGCCATCAGCTGAGATCAAAAGGAGATTAGTGGTCTTCATCAAATTATAACAAACGCTCTGCAGTATAATCTGCATGCCACATGAACAATACAGCTAGTACAAAGTACAAAGGAAAGAAAACAGCAACAGACCTAATGGTCCTTTCGAGGCTGCTTGTTACAGAGGAGACTGTCATTATGGTATCTAATTTTACAAGTTGAAGGTAAGGATAACAAAGCAAGAAGGCTATCCCCCACTCACCAAACCCTCCAGTCGAAGCTGGCATGAAAAAGGAGAGAAGGACCACCATGTAGCATGGAAAAGTTGACATGGATGTTTCATAGGAAAGACTGAAAAGTGGTAAACTATATTCTGTCCTACTATATGCACTACAAGTGTCAATAAGCTACAGGTATCATTAATTGCAAAGCATTTCCCTGCTATAGTTTCATCCCGATCTTAAATAGAGAAATACAGCTTACATTATTATTCAGTCATGAAGGTGTTTAGTTAGGATATGAAGCGAGATACCATGCAGTATGGAAAACTTGACATGGAAGTTTCACAGGAAAGGCTGAAAAGTGGTAAACTATATTCTCTCCTACTATATCCAAGCGATTTTTAATGTCACCACTGTACTGCAATCAACGACATCCATGGGCAGTTTATTCCAAATGTTAACAACCCTGTTAAAGAGAAATAAGAACGCCAGACACACTTTACTCTTATTAGATTTTTTTACTGTGAGTGCAAGATGTGGCTGATCTGCATGCCACGCGACAAAACTCATACACCAGAGAGACACGGACACTAAACACTTTGCTTTTTTTTTTTTTTACCTTACATGCCGTAACAAAGCTCATCCAGCAATGAGGCAGGGAGGCCGAACACACTTCATTCTCATCAAGGAATTTGATTAAAAACGTTTGAGAGGATTAATCTGCAAATCAAGTGCCAAAATGCACAAAAAGAAAGGAAATGGAAAACCCAGACATGCTTTAACTTAATCACGGATTTTGACAAAGAGCATTAGATAGTGTAGGTTTGCATACCATGCAACGGATCCAGCAGAGCGCCAAACATGATTTATTTTCTTTCTTTTTCGTTATTGTGGGCGTTAGATGTCCAGCAAAGAAACAGAGAAGCCAAGCCTACGTTCATCATGATTTTCAACTGCCAGAAACCGTGGGCTTGACTGCACTTCCGCGATCTCTGTTTTAACTATTCGTGTGATGTCTTTTTTTTTTTTTTTCTTAGCATCAGCAGATTTATATTTAGCTTAACCCCTTCAGTCCGATGGCACCTTCTTCGGTTTAGTCCACTACCTCCAGCCTCTCGTAACAAGGGGATAACGAAGGCTATAGCTAACCCCTCCAGCCTGGAAACTTTCGTCTAAGCTGATTAAAATCGTCTGCCAGCAGCAAGACTGCAACGTTATCTGATTTAAGGGGTTACAAGACCTGTAATGAAGGGATTAGAAACAACCTCATATAACCCTTCAGTGCAATGACTTAGTCTTGTACTAAAAGTTGCTGTGCCTCTGTGTGTGTGTATGTGAAAACTAGGTGGAGCTTAGGGGAATTACGTCACGATTTTCGGCACTTTCCACTGGCTGATCATAGACTGGGAGGAGCCAATGGATGTGACGTCACGAGTACCGGCACATCCCACTGGTTATTATGCCTCCGTCCACCTATGACGGAAGAGGCATTACGTGACTGGTCTGTCTGTCCGTGAGTACGTGGGTGCGTCAGTGCGTCCGTAACACTTTTCTGGAAACGATATCTCTTGAACCTCTAAATGGCTTTCGACCAAACTTTTATCAGTTGATACAATATATATGGACGATGAACTGAATAGATCAGAAAGGTCAATGGGTCAAAGGTCAAGGTTATATGGATGTGAGGGCGATATCTCCCTAACCTCTTGACGGATTTCGACCAAGTTTATTTCAATGATACAGTATGAAGTGACAATGAACTCGTTAAGTTAGCTAGATAAAATGGTCAAAGGTAAAGGTCATATGGGCATGGGTGTGATATCCCCTGAATCTCTGAATAGGTTTTGCCCAAACTTTTGTCAGTGATATAGTATGAAGGGATGATGAACTGATTAGATCAGCAAAGTAAAGAGGTCAAAGGTCAAGGTCATATGGGTGTGGGCGCGATATCTCCTGAACTCCTCAATGGACAGCGAACCCTGTCATGGAGGCTGTGTGGAGGGTCAACGCCTAACGCTTGCATTGATATACCGAGCGATGCTTTGCGTTGACAGCTTGGCGCCCGAGTTTTCAGCGTATCATTTAGGACAGTGAGCAGAGAGGAAGGGAATGGCCACAAAATTCAGTACCTCACACTGTTTAAGGGCACAGTGTGAGAAGAAATTTACCCTTGAGGTTATGTTGATTAGTTGTTTTCCATGCTCGGTACGTCCCTGCCATTAATGATAGCCTAGTGCTTCTCCAACAAATGAGCTGGACTAGGTGCGTGGGTTGGTGGGTGGGTGGGTTTGATGTCAGCAGATTTAGTGGGTATTTTTTGCTGAGCCTTCAATAATCCTGTATCATAGAAGGGCTTATGTTGGTAGTTTACTGTTATTATTGTAAGTGTCATTTATTTATTTTTACTTCTAAACGACTACTCATTGTAAACAGTGCTAGAAATACGGTCCTTACATCCAATTTACTTCAACTCACTTTCGTAAAATCTGTCCAAATATTCGCTCCATCAATTATTACGTCTCATCAGCGTCTCTTATTACATTTTCATTTACTTCCAATGCTGTGTCAGCCATTTGTTTCCTACATTTTCCTCAAACCATTATCTTCCAGAACACTTTCTTTCACTGCTGAAAGCCGATTAAACAGTCATAATGATATAATAAGCCTCACTGTTTGATGGTATCTTTTTATACTCTTCCTTCCACCAGAAGACTTCATCCGGCTTTGGGAATGATCTCGAGCAGTGAACAAGCTAGTGCGGCAAAATTCATAACTGCTGCCATATGAAAGGTAATAAGACAACAAAGGTCAGCAGCATTTTGTTCAGGTGAAGGAGACCTCTGGCCGTGAAGATAGTATAGTCGAGTTCTATAGTCTAGCACAGTTGAGAACTGTAATGAAGACAGGCATCTGAGTTGATCACCATGCAGTTGTTTCATTCAGATTGAGACAACTGTCCTGGTGTCAGTTCTAGTGTTGGATGTCTCAGAAACTATTTTGTTCAGCTTAGGGAAATTTGTCTGGCTATCAAAGTATTACATTAGTGTGCTATAGCGTACAACTGTTGACAAATAAAACGCATTGTGAGGCTGTTCGTCAAAGACCATTTTATTCGGCTTAGGGAAACATGTCCAGTTGTGAAGCGATTAGATTAATGCATCATAGCTTAAAACTGCTGGCAAACAAAACGTTGGGTAACAGTACAGTTGCTTGCTACGAAGTATCCATAGGTACCGTGGTTTAACAAGCAGTCATAGTCAGGGTGGTTGAATGGGTATCCCGGGTACCAGAAGGGCAGACCCATGGCCATTGCCTCCCCTGTCACCCAGTGCCAGCTGCCCTCCTGCCCTTCATCAAATCCACCGAGCCAGTGGGCAACATTCCCGTCTGCAGGAAGAGAAATTAAGTATCATTCTTGGAACAGCAGACTTTGTAGCACTTCCTTTTAAGTGCTTTATTTTCCATATTACACTGTTATTTTCACCTTTTCGTCTATTAAATGCCTTGGATCAGTACAATACATCAGAGCATAACCCATTTTTGCCCAGCGTCCAACTATACATTTTCAAAAGACAATAAACGAGTGAACACCTTGATTTGTACCTATGAGCCTTGCAACAATGTGCCCATAGGCGTGGGAAAGTACGCTAAGTACCTTTCCAGTAAAATTCCACATGCAATAATCCAGAAAATTAGTGCATAAATGCTCAACTGGCAAAACGCATTACCTGGAAAAAGGAGTTATGAAATCTTGTAAATCATTGGTAGTACAGTCCAGCATGAGACCCGGATTCCTGCTCATGTAGATTTCATAACACCTCTTCCTTGGCTATGCATTTTACCAGTTTCGCCTTAATATCATCTTGTATGTTTCATATCCACATTATATATGTCAGGACTGAACAAGATAAAAATAAGTTACAAGAGTGTGTCAAGGTGTAATATGCAGGATAAACTGCCAATTATTAGAAATCAAAATGTACCACTGAAGGTCACGGCATAATGGTGAAAGGAAATACAAGAGAGAGAGCGAGAGAGAGACTCACACTCTACGAGGATGTGTTGCCAGATGTGTGAGTGCTGGTCACAGCTAGCCGCTGTTGCCAAGTCGGCGGTGAGGTCTGTCCCATTCATACTCCGACAGTAGTGGCGGGCGTCGTGCCTGGGGAGGGAAACACTTTCACTTTATCTGGCTGTTGGCACAGAATGACATTCTAGCATTTAACAGTGGTGCTTCATAGCGTTTTAATTAGTGAAGGATGGCTGTGATGGTTGATGTGGGGGATTCAAATTTTAAAAGTTTGAGAAAGGTCAAACTAAGGTCGGTGCACTTAGGTGAAAAAGTTTCACCACCTTGCGCAGGGAGACTCAGGACATCACTCGGCGGATGGTTGTTTTGCAACAACATATCCCCCAGCCAGCTGTGTTCGAGTCGTGGCAGACTGTGTTGCCTTATTCACCACTTACCATGATCTTTCAATTACTTCCATTCACAGTATAACCATACTAATTACGAGGTATGACTGAATCCGCTTTCGAAAGGCTTCATATTATCAAAATTACCCTCTCGATGGTTTCTGTCAATTTCTTACAACTGTGTGTACTCCTTCATGCAAAAGGTATACTGTACTACATAAGAGTCTGCCCCAATACCATTTTCTTTTTCATGCCACCCAACGATGCCACAGCTTCTCCCCGCCCCCTTGCAGATCAGTTCTGAGTCCACCAACACTTTGTTGTTTGGATCTTTGGTTACAGGACCCGGGGAGTGGACACGCATAAAGAGGACATAGTGTATTCTTCTCCTACCCTATCATCACATTACTTTCAGTTACATTATAACCCCTTCACCCCTAGGAACTGGAAAGATTAGCTATAACTTTCATTGATCCCAATACTAACCGAGGGCCTTACTATCTTGCATATAATTAAACTATTGGCATCCCAAGTAAGAAATGTGCAATACGTCATCGTACTGACAGGGTTAAGCAAAATATAATTTTGCCCGCATGCTGTAACAGCGGAGGTCATTGCCGCTATACTTTTTTATGCAAGGAAGAAGGAACCAAAGGCAAGGAGCCCGCAAATTGTTCCCTTCAAGAAAAAACAAAAACAAGATAACAGAGAGCCAAATTCAATATCCGTTCATTGCGAGATGCCTGGATACACTGCGTTTGAAAGACTGGAGATTATAGGCAGTAGGAAATACAGACAGAGGGAGACAGTTCCAGAGTTGGCCTGCTGCATACATGAGGGACTGGGAGTAGCAATTAACTCTTGCATTAGAGAGTTGGACAGAAAAGGGATGAGAGCTTGTTGCTAGACTGGTGCTACGCGTCCGCCATAGTGGTGAAGGGATGCAAGCAGACAGCCCGGAGGAGCATTGACCATTGAAGTAGCGGTAGAAAAGAGATAAAGATGCAACAGTGCGGCGAAGACACAGAGGTTGAAGTGGGCCACTAAGAGGAGGAGAGTTAATGAGACGAAAAGTCGTTGATCCCACCTTGTTGAAAAGAGCTGTATGTGGAGAGCGCTCCCACACGAGAGTTGTACTCTACAAAGGGGCGAATAAAATTCGTGTATAAAGTCAACAACCGTGCAGGGATAAAGAAGGCACGGAATCGGCTTAGCACACCCACTCTCTTAAAAGCAGATTTTACGAATGAGTTTTTTTTTTTTTTTCAAGATAAATCCCGAGAGAATGAAAATCCAAGTATGTTTAAAGATGATGCAGGATTGAGCTGGATGTAGTAAAAAATTAGAGGGTACTCCTTTGGATGATTTTGTCGGGTTGATAGATGTAAGAACTGGGGTTTTGATGCATTAAAAACTATAAGATTATTTTTACCCTAATCAGATATAAGAGCCAAGTCAGATATCTGATGTGCCATGGCCTCATCCCTCGTTTCTTGAAGTAACTGCTGAGATGGACGATGAGGGAAGCGAATGGGAAGGTGAAGGATGGAGTCTTCAGCGTATGAGTGGATAGGGTTAGATGAGCAGCTTAGAAGGTCATTGATGAATAAAAGGAAGAGAGTTGGTTATAGGACAGAGCCCTGAGGAACACCACTATTGATAGCTCTAGGAGAAGAACAGTAGCAGTCTACAACAGCAGCTATAGAACGACCAGCAGGGAAGCTAAAGATGAAGGAACAGATGGAAGAATACAAACCGTAAGAGGGCAGTTTTGAAATTAAAGATTTATGCCAGACTCCATCGAAAGCCTCTGAGATGTCGAGTGCAATGGCAAAGCTTTCGCCAAAGTTCCGAAAAGAGGATGACCAGGAGTCTGAAAGGTAGGTGAGAAGATCGCCAGTGGAGCGTCCTGGCGGAACCCACACTGACGATCAGAAAGAAAGTTGTGATAGGAGAGATGCTTTAAAAAAAGTTTCGTCAAGAATATACTAGAAAACTTTTGAAACACAGGATGTTAAAGCAATTGGGCCATAGTTAGAGGGCTGGGAATGGTCACCCTTCTATAGGACAGGCTGATTGAGAACAAACTTCCTGCAGGAAGGAAAGGTCAAGTTGACAAAGGTGTCAAGGCAGGGTGTAAGCACAGAAGCATAGTTCTTGAGGACAATAGGAGGGACCCCATCAGGCCCATATGCCTTGTTAGTATTTGAGGCCAGTGATGGCAGAAAATACATCAATTGAAGACATTCTAATGTCAGCCATGAGGAAGTCAGAAGGGGGAAGTGATGGAGGAACTGCAGGAAAGTAAAATAAAATAAAGTGCAAATACACAGATTTAGCAAACACACTACAGACTCACACTAATCACAACTACAGCAGACTAAGGCAGTCTGTTTCCTCAGCAAAGAAGATGGCTCCCCATCACACTTGCCTCCTTACCAACCACCAAGGAATCAAATAAAACAAAAAAAAATCTACTGCATTGTGAAATTCCTAGCTACTAATATAAGTGTAACTTGATTTTCCCCTTTCCCTTACAGTCTTTAGGTAGAATCATCTAAAGAAGACCTAATGGTATTACTTAGACAGTAAAATATCATCTAATATACTATAGCAGTAGCCGTGTATGTGTGTGTGTGTGTGTGTGTGTGTGTGTGTGTGTGTGTGTGTGTATTTTGGGCAGGCCGAAACTACACATTCAAATCGCACCAAAATTGGCACAAAAATCGCAAAATAATCGTTGATGTAAAAAAAACTTGGTCCCATCACGATTGAAAAACTTTTACTATATTTAATGAGCGATCACATTTTGACCAAAAAACGCTGCTCCCGGAGCCCGGCATAGGATCTCCGTAGAATTTTTTGCCCAGAGGTAGAACTAAAATAAACTGGGTTCCATTACCGAAGCTGCAAATAACACGATCACTAGGTTAGCTGCAAAAAAATCCAAGTGACAAAGTCACTCTAGAATAGCACATAAATGCAAGAGCCCTCCACAGGATAAAGTGCAAGGGGCCCGAAGGGCCCACGAGCACTTGTTTGTAAACTAGAACTCTGTAACTCTCCTGCCGACACCCGCTAGTCTCCACGTACTGTTTCTTAAAATGACCTTGACCCCGTTGGGGAGATTTGGATTTTTTTTTCTATCGGCAATGGCCCATACCATGACACATGACCTGGGCCATTCGGATTTCTTGCGAAGGTGGCATAGAAATCCCCAGTGGACATAACTAACTTATCTCGTTCACAACATAATACTGATATGACTTTCTGACATGCCCTTCCACTGTGCGTAAAGGATTGGGATTTTTTTTTTGATCAGCAATGGCCCATGCCAGGACACATAACATGGGCCCTTCAGATTTTCAGATTCCTTGGGCAGTCTCAGGTTCTCCTGGAATCGTCGCGAGACTCTGAGGGGCGGAAAAATAATAATGCCAGTAAAAACAATAGGCTCCATAGGTGGAAACTAACGAACTCTGCAACTGTCCTGCAGAGAGTCACTAGTCTCCACCTACTGTTCTGGATGGAGGTCCTTGATTAACCGTCACAAAGACATGAACAGGACACCTCAGTAGTGTTCATAGGTCATGGTAGGGTACATTCTGAAACAATTTAGTGGAAATTGGTCCAAGTTCGCCCTTCTGATTCCTTGTGCAGGTCCTATTGAAATCTCCAGTAGACACGATCATTATTTATCTCACTTATAATACTGATATGACTCTTTCTGACATATCCTTCCACTCCGGGCAAAGGATTTGGATTCTTTTTTTGTTTTCCTACCCGCAATGGTTCATGACAGGACACATAACCTGGGCCATTCAGGTTCTTTCTGCAGTCTCCGATTTTCCTGGAATCGTCGCGAGACTCTGAGGCCGGAATAATAATAATACCAGCAAAAACAATGGTCTCCACCAATGTGGAAGGTGGAGACAAAATATTATTTGATGTGCTAACCTCAGATCCATAAAGCAGGTTTAGAACAATAGGAACGCTTGAATAGTTTATATAATTGACCTTATTTGTAACTATTTTATGTGTAAACCTGCGAAATGTCAAACGGGTGTGAAGCAACAGAATTATTTAACTTTTTAGTATTATCTGTTCAGTATTATCTGATGTGAAACCCCGATAAGCATCAAATGTGTTTGTTTATGTGTGTGTGTGTGTGTGTGTGTGTGTGTGTGTGTGTGTGTGTGTGTGTGTGTGTGTGTGTGTGTGTGTGTGTGTGTGTGTGTGTGAGAGAGAGAGAGAGAGAGAGAGAGAGACTAACCATGCCATCTTGGTCTCGTGGAAGTAGTAGCAGCCATCACCCACCGAGACAAAGGGTGGGATGCACGTGGCCGCCTGGTTTGGTGCCTCGGTGGTCTGGCCTGAAGGGAGAAAAACAACTTAGCTTCATATTCTAGGCTGGGATTCTCAAACATGTTTATACTCTATTTCTTGTAGTAATTTATATTTATTTTCGCAAGAAGAACTAGGGACGTGAGAAATTTCAAAACCCTCCTCTCCTTCTTCCTACAGATAACAAAATGTAACCTAGGATAATTTCCCCCCTGTAATTAAAAACTGCTTTTTGTAGGATATGTAGGAAGCATGCGAAGACACTGATCTTTCCTGCAAAAACAACTCATAGTTACAACTGGAATGTGGTCGTATATTTGTCTGAGGATACTGGTCCTGGTCTGCTTCGGATGACTTCTTACACCTCTTCCTTAGCGATTTATTTTGCATACTATTACTCAATAATCTTCTGTACGCTATGTTTGTCTTCTTAATAATGACATAGTGTTCATGAATAATAAGCAAAAGTATAACCATGCCACATACAGAAGTGAATTTGTAATAAGTAGATGCCAGAAAACATCCTAAGCTGGCAGATATACGGATAAGATCGTATTACCGTCTGTTAAAAAGCCTCCATGGTGGTAGGTGGTGGCGACCATCATCCACTCACTTGATGTAGTACTGCCTACTTCTTCCTTAGCCTTTATCATTCTTTTTCTGTGCCTGCCCTCCTCTCTTCCTATATCTCCCATCTTTCCTGTCACTTCTTGTTGTTCTTCTTTCCTTTACAGGTGGATTTACATTGAGTGACAAGCCAAATTGTTTCCTGTAAGCCAAGAAACCATTTACAACGCTGGGTGGTAACCATATAACCAACCCATACGTGCTCCCTACGTGTCAACAAGTGGGTTGGTAGAGGGTTAGTGCCCCTCCCCATAAAACCAATAACTCAAAGTCAAATGGCCACCCTTTAAGGGATTATGGCGTCTGGCAAAAGATAGACAGATAGATAGAAAAAGGCTCCTCAGCACTTCTTCCTTTTTTTTTATACAAGGAAGAAGGAACCAAAGGCCAGGAGCCTGTAAATCATTCCCTCCAAGAGAGAGAGAGAGAGAGAGAGAGAGAGAGAGAACAAGATAAGACAGCCAAATTCAAGAACTGTTCATTTCGAGATGCCTGGACACACTGTGTTTAAAAGACTGGAGATCATTGGCGGTACGAAATACAGAATGAGGGAGACAGTTCCAGAGTTGACCTGTTGCATACATGAAGGAGTGGGAGTAACGGTTAACTCTTGTATAAGAGAGCTGGACAGAAAAGGGATGAGAGTTTGTTGCTAGACGGGTGCTACGGACCCGTCGTAGAGGCGGAGAGATGCAAGCAGACAGTTCAAAGGAGCAGTGGCCATTAAAGTAACGATAGAAAAGAGATAAAGATGCAACAGTATGGCGAAGGTATAGAGTTTGAAGGGAGCTAGTAAGAGGAGGAGAGATGATGAGACGAAATGCCTTTGATTCCACCTTGTTGAGAAGAGCTAACTTGCTAACTTATTTCTTCATACGCCCCTAATCCTGTGTATAGCAGTTATAAATTCTCCCCTGGCAGTAAGAAGACATCAGTATCATAAGAGAATAAGGTATCAGTGCATCACACAATATTATTTTTATATTACATGAAAATTTATTACGAGTACACGAACATTACGTGAACATTCTTTACATTTCATAAATATTACATGAACATTTTTTCCAAAACCTGAAAGAGTAGGCAACTGTTCGAACTACGTACAAGGGCATCATATTTTAATCACAATATAATAAGCGACATATTATGAAAACCAGTGCCAATAAATTATCATAGTACAACTATGAACCCTCCTGAGATAAGAATACAAAGATAGTGATTTCTCGTTGGCTGAAAAGGTAATCTAACACCTTTTCCTTACCGATTTATTTTGCAATTTACACTGCCATATTCTCTATTTCTATATTATTTGAGTGTCGAAAATTACTGCATAAATAACAAATAAGACTATATCAACGTGCCAGATATAGAAATAAACTGGTAAGAGGAAAGTGATAAGGTAACACTTCATTAGACAAGAGTATGTGCTTTACTGTAGTGTGTGTGTGTGTGTGTGTGTGTGTGTGTGTGTGTGTGTGTGTGTGTGTGTGTGTGTGTGTGTGTGTGTGTGTGTGTGTGTGTATTAACCTGACAAAGATCCCTATTCCTCTTAAGCTCAATTAATAGCAGAGTTTAGTCATATTGAAGGGTTGAGTCGACTAGTAAACAAGGTCTGAACGTCAAAAAAAGCGTAATGTTCTAACCTGACAAAGATCCCAAACCCCTTTCAACTCAATTGGCGAAGTGTAGTCAGACTGAAAGATTGGTTCAGTTGGTACCCAAGGTGACTCACTCCTGCCTCGCAACTAAGGTCCATCGAATTTCATATAACCACTCTTTAGTATGCAATTTTGGGAATGGCCACTTGCTTCGTTTACACACAGGAATTTATGTTACATTGTTGCGTACACAGCCACTCTGATTGCACACTGCACACAGGTTCATTATCTTATACTAAAACACTTATTGCCTTAAAAACCTAGAAAGAAAAAACATTATCCCTGGCTATGTATCGTAGGGTGTCCTGTTCTATGCCATGGTACAGCTGCAGGTTTCAACACGATGGGTGGCTGGGAGCACGACCATCTTTCATGATTCGGGACAGCAGTTTGGGTGGTATAGGACACTTCTTGGTATTTCTTCCTTAGCAGTATATTCCGTACAATACACCTCAATATCCTCTTGTATGGTATTGAAGCAAGCTATGACGTTACTAGTAAGATATAAGTAGCATGCAAGAGAATGTTAAAGTGTAGATGGAAGAGAACCATCTTAAGTAGTGGGCATAACAACCTTCTGTCTACTCACTGCTGGCAGTATGTCTGTTGAAACCTGTGTTGGGGTACATCCCTATATACCTTTTGCGTGACTTGCGTTAATATCACTTTGTCCTCTTATGGTCCTTAATCATTATTCCAAATTTGATGCAGCTCCATTCAGTAGTTTTCCATAATGTAGTTAACAGACAGGAAGAAAAATAAAGAAACGAACCAAGCCAAAATATAACCTTCTTGTAGATTTTTTTTTTTTTAAATAACAGAACGGAGGAAGGAAAACAAATAAAAAAAAAAAAAAAAAAAAAAAAACAGATCAACGATTACCAGACTCACCTGTACCAAACACCAAAACGGCCAGTGCCAGGAGAAGGACTTGAGGCAGAGACCACATACTGAGACAGAGTGAGGCGGGGACAGGCAGACTGAGGCAGAGTGAGACAGGGTGAGGCACGGTCAAAGTGAGGCAGGTGAGGCAGGTGTCAGATATTTATGTGGCTCAACTGCAGAGGCGACAAGGTCAAACAGTGGCTGCCAGAACTGCTAGTTGCATTAACCCTTTGATTCATATGACGTTATTTTTAGCTTAATTTTCCACCTCCAGATGAGCTTATTCAGTTTAGGAGAGATTTTTCACACTGGAGGGGTTAGATCTAGTCTTAATTAACGGCTCTACTACCATACATCTTTTTACTCTAAATTAGCCTAAAATTGCCATTTCACCCTCATCAGTTCTGAGTTTTAATACTGTAATAGATTAATAATGGAAAAAATACCGGTCATGCAGAAATACTGTGTAAAGAATGTAGGGCCGTAGTACTGTCTTTTTCTGCCCGTGAGCTAAATGAAATAGGCTGTAAAAGAACGAAAATTTGAGACAAGTTTTGGCGAATCGAGTAGTGTGAAATTAAATCGCCTCATGGTAGTCTGATTAAAAAAGAAAAAATAAAGCAGATGTCCTCGTTGTGAAGGTCTATGAGATATTCTTTCTCTTCACTTATCGCCTAACCGTGTATCGTGGGAAGCATGCAAGGTGCCGGAAAAAAAAAAAAAAATGGTTTGGTGAATTGAGACACATCATATCGGTTTTATCATGACTATATTTATCTTTGTCTGACCCTTTGTATAGACTGTGTAGTCCGTTGCCTAAGGCTCAACAATCCTCCCTGGTGTCATGTACTTTCAAATACCACCACTTCGGCATCTATACCCACCGTCCTTACTGAATACATGCTAGGGCTGAGTTTCTTGTGGAAATCAGTAAAGTCCATATCGAAAAAATTAAAATCGCCAAACTGTTCCTTGCCTGGGATGGAAGTAACGTCCTTTGGAACAGCACATCACTTCTCTAAATAAAAACTTTCTAGCACAATACTGAAAACAAAATGCTTACATGTACGCGCCTATCGAGTGCACGAGGGTCAGTGGCTGTAATTCCAGGTTCATCTGGGCATGAGAGCCAGCAGATTGTATTGGTGCCTCAGTGGGAAGGTTTCACTCTCCAACACCATCTCAGTAGTAGCAGCAGTAGTAGTAGAAGTAATAGTAGTAGTAGTAGTAGATGCAACCCCAGGCTCATCTGAACGCGAATCCAGTGGACTGCAGGCCATAATTACCCTTTTTTTCCTTTACTCCTCCATCTTCCTTTCGAGGGATAGGAAAGAAACAGGGACATGTGTATAACTGGGCAGCTCCACCGCCAGGTTGTATCTATACCACTACGTGAAGGCGTCCCTCTCCACCATCACGAGGGTCAGTAAGGCACACAATAAATTTCTGTTGTCTCAGTCTTCACCAGTGATAAATATAGATGCACAGGGATAAAAGGAAAACAAACAGTCCACCAGTCTGACCGGTACGAGATATTTTATGTTCTATATTCCACTTTGTCATCAGCCTCTCTTTCTCTCTTCTCTCTCTCTCTCTCTCTCTCTGATGTTTTTCCTTTTATGTGTACATGAATTGAGCACAAACTTAACAGCCCATACCCTTAGATCTAGCCGTCCTCCTTGCCTGTCATACACCTTCACATGTCACCACTTCAGCACTAATATCCACTGGCCTTACTGAATACATGCTAGGGCTGTAGGTTTGGTGTGACGGCATTAGCGTGTGTATGTATGTGTGTGTGTGTGTGTGTGTGTGTGTGTGTGTGTGTGTGTGTGTGTGTGTGTGTCACACGTCGATGGATCACAAGGAAAATCAGCAACATCTGTTTTAATTAAGATTCCAGTATTTGATTTCACTGCTTGTTCCCTGCTACAGTCTCGCCACTAGACCACCCCCTCCCAAAGCTTCCGCATTATCCTTATCTGCTGAGACAAGATTTCAGCCTCAAAGCCTATCATCATTGCCATTGTGTATGGCGTGTCTGTAAATCTCAATGATATACACAGACAGACAGACAGAGAGATAGGTAGACAGATAGATAGAAATAGATGTATATGATTAATTTCCCATGAACATGTGTGTGTGCGTATGTGTGCGCGAGCTCACGTGCTGGTGTGTGTCTGTTTGTGTGTAGGGGGGGGTATGGGTGTGGGTGTGGGTGTCATAACATGATTTCACAATATCTGGTTATCACCACAACATCAGCTGACGGTACCCAGACAGTTCATATAAACCTGCAGTGCCAATGATTAAAAAAAAAAAAATGTATTTGTCCTCTTCTGTGGGAAAAAATACATTGGTTTTGTCCCTTCGTCTTTTCCTGAGGGAGTGATAAACTGCATTTGTCCTGTCCTGAGGAAAAGATAAACTCTATTAGTCCTGTCCAAGGAGGAAAAATTTTTGGATTAACCTGTCTTCTCCTAGGGAAAAAGTAAGGTTCCTTTGGCCTGTCATCTCCTGGGGAAACGAATATTCCGTATTTGATCCGTACTGACGAAGTGCCTGCATGTGGTGGTGCTGTGTGCCCTAGGTAGAGCAGCTGCTGCGTCCACCCTTACGCTAAGCCTCCCCATATTTCCCTGCACCTTGCAGTGAGGACCCTGTTCCGGCCCTGGTGAGTTGTTGTCTACCACAAGCGAGCGCCGTATCCAAACACGGTGTACGTACTGTACTGTACCTGTAGGACGGCTCCATAAAAGCAGTTGCATACCTGTTGTCAACGAGTCTGGCCGACCAGAAATCTTGAGTTAGCGGCTACAATAATAACTGTTCTGGGTATGAAGCCTCTGGGTCAGTATTTAGCGTACTCATCTCGTAATAGGTGTGTTCCTAATCATGGGTTTGAGTTCATTCCGTCTCGTTGCGAGCTTTTAAAGCTGATGCTAGTGGTATGTCCCTTCATATGCTTTCATATGTACGAACTTTGTTGGCTCTGCCAATGATTTGCGGGTTCGGACATACAAAAACATTGCCTTTACAACACTTCTACTTCCACATGTATTATTTCCTACAAGCACACTTTCCCCACTCGTACTTCTCTACCATGGGGAAGAGTTAATTCTTGTTGTTACTCTTCCTCCAAGAAGAAGGCTGATTCTTGCAGTGGGCCTAATATGGACTGATGCATATGCAGTTCTGGGGGAAAAGTAAGACCTGGGAAAAAAGTATGAATGTGCATCAGTGTCACGAATCAATTCGCGACATTTCCTTTTTGTGAGAAGCCACGAACTATTAGTGGAAAACTCACTGTGTATCGCTCAGTTAACCGTTTCTCTCTCCATTTCGGGGTATATTTTTCAAATCATTCGTCACCGTTTTCAGGGGTGACCGATTTGATGCACGTCACTAAGTGCGCTACTGAGCGATACTATTGTTTCTTTATCGTTCGCCTCTACTTCCCTCAACCGTTAGCCACGCCTTGCGTCCTGCCCATACAATGTATTTGAATTCAGTCTTGTGTTTGCTGTGGCGGAGAAAGGTTCTGTGCTCAGAAGTGGAGAGGTCAGCTAGCACCCCAAGCTCCACTAGTTCAGTTAATCCAGTCCTCCCACCTTAGTGGTGATACATAGCATTCATCGACTGGTATTTCTTTTGTGTATTTTGTAGTTTTAAGAGCTTAGTTAAGGTGTTTTTCCCTAGGCGTAAGTATTTAGCTTTTGTGAGAGTGAGTGAGTGCGTCTCATTTATTTGATTTGAATTGTAACGT
Source organism: Coenobita brevimanus (assembly GCF_032717465.1). Classification (NCBI taxonomy): domain Eukaryota; kingdom Metazoa; phylum Arthropoda; class Malacostraca; order Decapoda; family Coenobitidae; genus Coenobita; species Coenobita brevimanus. Next base: position 21,914,286 of record NC_137022.1, on the reverse strand, counting down.
TAAATTTATTTTTTGTGATTAATAAATTTAACAGTTCCTTTCTTGAGCTTAATGTAAGTAAACTCTTGTTTCATTTAATCCAAATTAAGCTTATTTTCCATATAGCTCCTAGCTTGCATAAACATTTACTATTCATAACTGGTACTTAGACCAGTCTTGTTGTATTAACTTAAAATCCGTTGTGCCAGGAGTTAATGCATCAGCAAGAACCTGATGTTATTATTATTAGTATTAGTTATTTATTGTCAGGGGTGATGTAACTTTCTCCAGAGGCTAACAGTACAGTAATTCAGCAATTGTGAGTAATTAGTCTCTGCTGTGTACTGTTGAGAAAGTTTATAAATTCTCGTTCTTAGAGAATCTTAGCAAATCAGCGTAAAGTAATCGTTGCTTGATGTAGCAAGACAATCATTGTCTCTGCTCTTCAATATTATTGAATATTATTATCAATTTGAATAATATTTAACCATTTATATCAAAATTACCGTGATATTATAAAAAACCCCGTGACAATTGGCGACCTCATTCCAGGATATTAACTCCTAGCTCTAAAGCTATTCACGAGATAGTGCTCACTCATTCATATTTAGGTATTTATCATTAAAGTTTATAGGCACAAGCTTACTGGTGTTTACCCTTAATTTAGCAAGTGAATTTTGCTTTATCAATCCATAGAGTACTTAACTCTAGTTTATTCTTGGTAACGCCAGACGATTTTATTCGCTCCTGGGAAGTCGCCGTACCCATTGTGTTTATTATTGAGTCTTCCCAGTCATTTACATTTTTGATTTATTCATTGCCAGTTAACTGGATAAGACTGGTCACCACTAGCTTGTGTCTGTACTCTTTACTTTTGTTTATTAGTATTCGTCGCTAAGCAGTCAGTACTCAATTTCGGTTTGCTTAATAAATTAGCGCCATGGCTACTACTGTATTTTTACAGGAAGCCAAAGAAATGGGTCTTTCGGACCCAACCGAAATTAAAGAGTATATACTCTCACGGCATAATCAGGAGCAGCAGCGCGAGAATGATGCCCGTGAAGAGCGTAAGATTCAACGCGAATATGAGCGAGAACAGCGTGAATACGAGCGAGAACAGCGCGAACACGAGCAGAAACAACGCGAGCTCGAGTTAGAAAAAGAGCGAGAACAGCGCGAACACGAGCGAGAACAGCGCGAATACGAGCGTGAACAACGAGACAAAGAACGAGAACATGAACTTGAAGTGCTGAAGCTCAAGCGAGATTCCTTGGCTTCAGACACGTCTGGTGCAGTTGGTCCAAGCTCCACGAGCGTTCTTCCTGCACATGTCCTGGCGACCCCACGCATCAAGCTTCCTTCATACAAGGAAAGCGAGCGAATCGAGCCGTACATAGCTCGTTTTGAGGACATGGCAGACATGTATCAACTGGATGAGGCAGCTAAGCGGATCCAATTTCTTAGCCTATTTGAGGGCCCTGCCCTCGATATTCTCCACAGAATTCGTGGAGACAATCTCACATATGAGATGATGAAAGCTGCACTCATAAAGGCGTATGGTCTCACAGTAGACGACGCCAAAGTTCAGTTCATGCGAGCTCGTCTCCAAGACAAGGAGACAGCTGTTCAGTTCCTTGATCGTCTCACAGCTTACTTAAATGAGTGGATGGAGAAAGATGAAACTCCTTCCACGCGTGAGGGGATAATTGACCTTATGCTGCGTACACAGCTAGAGAGGTCGTGGCCTGCTGAGCTCATAGCACAGCTTAAGATCTGCCAGGTGAAAGATGCCAGCCAAATGGCAGAGAAGGCTGACGCATTCTTTACTGCATACGGGTATCAAGCTCGTAAGCAAAACACCTGGAGCAGAAAAGATACTTCCAAGTCTGGGAAGCCGCCTCAGACTGAATCCCAGCAACAAGGCCATTCTCAGAGTAATGGCCAAGGTCCAAAACCGCAGTGGAAGGACCAGGGGCAAAACACTCAGAAACCTGAGTGGAAGAGGTACAACAAGTACCCTAACCAGCAGCAGTATCAGCCACGCAACCGACCGACGGGACAAAGTTTTTCACCACCAGCTCAAAAGAGGCAGGAAGCTTGAATGCAGCCTTCATTCCTCAGCAGCAGCCTGGTGGTCACGTCCCTACCAGTGTGGGTACTCCCCCACAGTTCACTAGTCCCACAGTGACAGTGAACCCCCCTCCACAGATGGCCAATGTTCCATCTTCCCAATATAACCCTCAAGGCACAATGTTTGCCACATCAATTCAGCAGCCTCATGAGTGGCTAGCTGCTTCCTCCACAGGCCCTCCCACAGGTGACAGTACCTTCCTTGTTCAGCCAGGGTTTGTGGGAGACATTCCTGTGAAGGTCCTGAGAGACAATGGTTCCTCAGGTTGCTCTGTCAAGCAGAGTCTAGTTCGGCCTGAGCAGTATACAGGTCGACAGATCCATGCAAGCCTTATTGATGGATCAGTGAGATTGTTCCCTGAGGCATGTATCCAGGTGGCATCTCCATTTTATACTGGTACGACACTTGCAGTTGTCATGCCAGAGCCTCTATTTGACTTTATAGTAGGCAATATTCAAGGAGTCAAGGATAGTTGCTCCGATGACTCTACTCAGACTTCGGCTGCTGCGGTAACACGAGCCATGGCTGAGGCTCCAGACTGTGTCACCCCAGTGATCATTGAATCGCCGCAAAGATCTGATGTGCAGTCAACTTGTTGTACAAGAACAACATTCTGACCCGACACTTGCTGCCGTGCGGAATAAACAAAAGGGTCGAGTGATTAAGTATTCACGGGAGGTCGAGCCAAGTTCCTTCGCAAACAAGGACGGCTCTACCGTGAGTCCACGAACACCCGAGGGCGAGGTTCGACTGCAGTTTGTCGTTCCCGCCAAGTACCGCCTAGCAGTGTTACAATGGGGTCATTGTTCAGTCTCAGGAGGTCACATGGGCAAAAGGAAGACCCAGGGCCGTATCCGAGCTGACTTTTTCTGGCCAGGGATGGGGCGGGACATAGATAGTTTTGTCCGTTCTTGCAGTGTGTGCCAAAGTATCACCACTAATCAGGGACATGCCCTTCCTGTGCCATTTGTAACTACACCTGTAATCTCTGAGACAGTTGAGAGACAGGGTAGTGGTGAAGTGGGTGCAGACCTGATGTCTCGCCCATTGGCCCCACAGGACACATTATGTCCAGGGCCTGTACATACATATTATGTACCGTAAGTTAAGGGGGAAGTTGAGAGGCGACTTGAGGCTATGGAAGACCCAAGTTTGCACAGGATTCTCAGCTTTCCGGTACTAATATAAGTATTGTAGGTTAAGGGGGAAGTTGAGAGGCGACTTGAGGCTATGGAAGACCCAAGTTTGCACAAGGATTCTCAGCTTCCCGGTACTAATATATGTACCGTAGGTTAAGGGGAAAGTTCGAGAGAGAACTCCGTAGAGGCGACTTGAGGCTATGGAAGACCCAAGTTTGCACAAGGATTCTCAGCTTCCCGATACTAATATAAGTATTGTAGGTTAAGGGGGAAGTTCGAGAGAGAACTCCGCAGAGGCGACTTGAGGCTATGGAAGACCCAAGTTTGCACAAGGATTCTCAGCTTTCCAGTACTAATATAAGTATTGTATTGTAGGTTAAGGGGGAAGTGAGAACTCTGCAGAGGCGACTTGAGGCTATGTAAGAAGCAAGTTTTCTCACTTATTCTCAGCTCCCATATATTAATATAAGAACTGTTGGTTAAGGCACAGGTTGATTACCCGTGTGCTGTTCGAGTCTATGTTAGACCCGAGTTTGCACAGGGGATTCTCAACTTGTCGAAACATAATCGTGTGCTATAATTAATGGCGACCTCGAATGTACGTCGTAGCACTGACTGCTAGCCAGAGAGAGTAATTGTAACATAATAAGAATTTTGTCTCATTGACACTTTTGATGCTCCACCTTAATTGGTTTTGCAGGTTCAGCAATGGGTGTAGCAGTTTTGCTGTGCGGACCAGCTGATCATCTGCCGCACGCTGCTGCCTCTTCTCCTCTGCCTTCGTCGTCGCCATATTATTTACTGTGTCATTTTACACGTAGGTACAGTTACACTACAACTGTCACACCTACACCATGTATTACATACACCACGCTACACAACAATTAGTTGTCAGTGTAAATGTAGCGAATTTTCGCTCAGTTTGACCTGAGTACAGGATTTTCACCGTCGTCACGGAGTTTTTCCCTCAAGCTTGCTTCTATTAACGTAAATACGAGGTTTTTTCGCTCACTGACGACTGCGACTTTCTCCTGTAGCAGGATAGCACACACACCACAGTGTGAATCTTGTGTGACTGAGTTAGGATTTATATGTATGTATATTGAAATCTTTCTTCTGAAGGAAGAAAGATTTAATTTTCATGGGGCGTAATGTCACGAATCAATTCGCGACATTTCCTTTTTGTGAGAAGCCACGAACTATTAGTGGAAAACTCACTGTGTATCGCTCAGTTAACCGTTTCTCTCTCCATTTCGGGGTATATTTTTCAAATCATTCGTCACCGTTTTCAGGGGTGACCGATTTGATGCATGTCACTAAGTGCGCTACTGAGCGATACTATTGTTTCTTTATCGTTCGCCTCTACTTCCCTCAACCGTTAGCCACGCCTTGCGTCCTGCCCATACAATGTATTTGAATTCAGTCTTGTGTTTGCTGTGGCGGAGAAAGGTTCTGTGCTCAGAAGTGGAGAGGTCAGCTAGCACCCCAAGCTCCACTAGTTCAGTTAATCCAGTCCTCCCACCTTAGTGGTGATACATAGCATTCATCGACTGGTATTTCTTTTGTGTATTTTGTAGTTTTAAGAGCTTAGTTAAGGTGTTTTTCCCTAGGCGTAAGTATTTAGCTTTTGTGAGAGTGAGTGAGTGCGTCTCATTTAATTGATTTGAATTGTAACGTTAAATTTATTTTTTGTGATTAATAAATTTAACAGTTCCTTTCTTGAGCTTAATGTAAGTAAACTCTTGTTTCATTTAATCCAAATTAAGCTTATTTTCCATATAGCTCCTAGCTTGCATAAACATTTACTATTCATAACTGGTACTTAGACCAGTCTTGTTGTATTAACTTAAAATCCGTTGTGCCAGGAGTTAATGCATCAGCAAGAACCTGATGTTATTATTATTAGTATTAGTTATTTATTGTCAGGGGTGATGTAACTTTCTCCAGAGGCTAACAGTACAGTAATTCAGCAATTGTGAGTAATTAGTCTCTGCTGTGTACTGTTGAGAAAGTTTATAAATTCTCGTTCTTAGAGAATCTTAGCAAATCAGCGTAAAGTAATCGTTGCTTGATGTAGCAAGACAATCATTGTCTCTGCTCTTCAATATTATTGAATATTATTATCAATTTGAATAATATTTAACCATTTATATCAAAATTACCGTGATATTATAAAAACCCCGTGACAATCAGTCTGGTTGCTGACTGTCACCCTTGAAGCAAACTCTCCTTGTCGTCATGATCTAAGAGGGCTGGGTTCCTACGACAACGAAAAAAATCTTTGTTCGAATGATGCACTTGTTCGAGTTTTCCTTTATCTGTGTGCCTTGCCCTTCTTCGAGCACTGTGTTCCTGTCGTGTGTGGTTCTCCTCTCCTGAGACTAACTTAAGGCTTCTGGATCGTGTTTTAATCAGATTAGGTGTTTTTTGACGAGCTGAAACTGTATTTTGAACATAGACGTCTTGCTGGGTTTCCGACTCTACTTTTTAAAATATTTCTTTATGTTGATTATCCTTTGCATACTAAATTTCCACTACATTTTCAGCAAGTCCGTGTGGCCAGAATTCCGATAAAAAATAATGAGGCTTTTTTTGTGTGTCATCTATAATACATCTCAGTACTCTAGAACTCGTATTCTCGTTCCCTAACACTTTTTCCTTGGCGATTTATTTTGTTTATTAAACCTTACTCTCCTCGCCTGTGTTATATAAATCTTTTTGATGTCGCCATACTCAGAATAAGCAACGTTCAAAAGGATATTAACCAGCCATATTCTAAAATAAATAGTTAAGGAAGAGGTGATAGGGAGACTCCTTCTCCGGCGCGAATACAGACGTAGGTGTTTTATTGTACTCGTAGAGTACTCTATTTTACTCTAGGTTTCTGTTTCTTTTAATACTCTAGGTGTTTTATTCTGCTCGTATATTACTCTAGGTGTTTTATTCTGCTCGTATATTACTCTAGGTGTTTTATTGTGCTGGTATAATACTCTAGGTGTTTTACTGTACACGTATAATACACCATAATACGCTAGGTGTTTTACTGCACTCATATAATGCATCACAGTACTCTAGGTATTTTATTCGTCAATCACTAAACTCTGTTCCTAATAACACTGTGAATATGGAGAGTTGTCAGGCGTTCAGAACAATGATTAACGCAGCTTTGTGTAATAGTAATTATTTTCTTGGTTATTTTTTCCCCCACTGGGACCCCTCTTGGTTGCCGATGAGCTTATACAGTAGGATCTTCAGTGGGAAGTACACGCCATGTCTTATAATAATAATAATAATAATAATAATAATGTTAGTAATAATAATAGTAATAATAGTAATGCAATTACTACAACAACTACTACTGCTACTACTAATACAGTACTACTGTACTACTACTACTACTACTGCTACTACTACTACTACTACTACTACTACTATTATTATTATTATTATTATTATCCATCCATCCATCCATTATTATTATTATTATTATTATTATTATTATTTGGTTAACATGTCATAAGGTCAGAAATGACTCATAACTCAAGAACCTGTGGCCCGACTGGACTGGAAATTGTTTTGATCTTCAAGTTAGAGCATTTTAGCGGTACCTTGCGTGACAAAAATTACGCTACAGTGTGCTGTTTTTGCTGTGTTGTGGTAACAAACGGACAAACAAACCAACAAACACACAGAAATAGGATAATTATGATACAGATTATTACTATTATTATCATTATTATTATTATTATTATTATTATTTTCTCCCTACGTGTCAAGTGGGGTTGGTGGAGGATTAGTGCCCCTCCCTGTAAAACAATTAACTCTAAGCCCTTGGCTACCCCGTTTGGGATACATGGCGTCTGGCAATGAATGAATGAATGAATTATTATTATTATTCAGAAAAACGCTAATGCTTACCATCCACTCATTTGATGTAGTGCTGCTCTCAGGTGTCTGCCCTTTCCTCTCCTCCATCCTTCTTTCCATCCTCTTCTGTCTTTCCTTCATTCTTTCCTTGTCCTTCTGTCTATGGGTGACTTTACACTCCCACTTCTGTCTTTCTTTCCTTCATTCTTTCCTCTTCGTTCTGCCTGTGGGTGACTCTACACTGAGTGACAAGCCAAATGGTTTCCTGTACACCAGGAAACCATTTACTGCTCTGGGTGGTAACCATATAACCAAATTATGGCGCCTGGTGGTTTTAGTTGGTAATTAAGGCACTCAATCGGATTGATCCGGTGAAGGTTTATATCCAAGGGATGGTTGGGGTTGATTGCTCACGTAATGCCACTCAGGGATGAGTGAGGCTGGTCACTCTCATCTTAAAGGTCAGGACCAACTTGCCTAGCCCCGGGCTTCCTACGCTCCTCATAGGGCAACGTAGGATTGGATGATGGATGGATTATTATTATTATTATTATTATTATTATTATTATTATTATTATTCATTCATTCATCATCCAATCCTACGTTGCCTCATTAGGAGCGTAGGAGCCCGGGGCTAGGCAAGTTGGTCCTGACATTTAAAATGAGAGTGACCAGCCTCACTCATCCCTGAGGGGCATTACGTGATCAATAAACCCCAGCCATCCCTTGGATAGCCTATAAACCTTAACCGGCTCAATCCGATTTGTGCGCCGTAATTATCCACTAAACCATCAGGCGACAAAATCTGGTTATATGGTTACCACCCAGCATAGTAAATGGTTCCCTGGTGTACAGGAAACCATTTGGATTGTCACTCAGTGTAGAGTCACCCACAGGCAGAAGGATGAGGAAAGAATGAAGGAAAGAAAGACAGAAGAGGGAGTGTAAAGTCACCCGTAGGCAGATGGACGATGAATGAAGAAGAGGATGGAAGAAAAGAAGGATGGAGGAGAGGAAAGGGCAGACACCCGAGAGCAGCACTACATCGAGTGAGTGGATGGTGAGTGCCCCCACCTATCATATTATTATTATTATCATTATTATTATTATTATTATTATTATTATTATTATTATTATTTATTATTATTATTATTATTATTATTATTATTATTATTATTATTATTATTATAACTCACCACACCAGTGATGAGTTATATTATTCTTGTTATTATTATTATTATTATGTAAGTTGCTCATATTCGCTCAATTTCAAAGCTACAGCCATCATACTTGGCCATCTGAGTCCCCCAGCTGGTGGCTTCATATGTCCCAATATCATCCAGTTCCCAGTAATGGTTTTCCAGTTACACCCAAAAACCTATAAAAATAGTCTGTTTGTGAATTATCAGAAACCGCTGAAGGTACAGACCTGAAATTTTGTGTGACATAGCCAAAATCGGGGAGCAGGTCTGAAATGACTATGGGCCCAAAAGCCAGTAGTTTCTGAGATCGCCCGTGGGTCAATGGAAAGTAGTTTGGGGTCATTGAGTGCACAATTAAAAAAAAACTAAGGTAGAACTGAGCCACAATCACCAAGCTTGGTACATTTATAGAACTTGATATGCTATACATAGATACCAAGTATGACTGACCTTGACCCAAAACTCAAGGCCACAGCAAAGGTCAAAGTTCAAAATTTGCTTATTTTTTTAAACACTCTATGAAGTCCGTTGAAATCACCAGGTCCAGCGATAGGTACTGGGGCATAAATCGGCCCCTGCAGTCGAACTGAGGATGAAATTAGATGACCTTGTCGTGCGGTGAGTTACTGAAACTGTTAATGGCAATTACTGTTTTTAGTTATTATTATCACTATTAAAACTCACCATACCAGTGGTGTTATATTTTTCCTGTCCTTATCATTTTTTTTGTTATTATTATTTTTATTATTATTATTATTATTATTAGTAGTAGTAGTAGTAGTACTATTATTATTATTGTTTATTATTATTATTATTATTATTATTATTATTATTATTATTATCTACTTTTTCTTGCAAAGAAGTAAATTGCTCGTATTTGCTCAATTTCAAAGTTGCGGCCATCATACTTGGCCATCTGAGTCCCCAAGCTGGCGGCTTCATTATGACCAAGTATCGTCCAGTTCCTAGTACTGGTTTTCCAGCTACAGCCAAAAATTTATATAGTCTTTCCGTGGATTCTCAGATACCGCTAAAGATACAGACTTGAAATTTTTGTGAGACATAGCCAAGGTTGGGGAACAGGTCTGAATTTACTAAGGGCCCATTTGGGTCAGTAGTTTCTGATATCGCCTAGAGATTAATGAAAAATAGTTTGTGCTCCGCCATTTTTGCTCTGCGAGGATTTTGTTGCATTCACCTTACACACTTCTAGGGGAACCCTATTACATCAACTCTTCACTTTGAAGTGCTCACCATATGAAGGTTTTGAATCTCCAGGTCCAACAGTAGCTTGTCATGTGGTGAGTTACTGAAATTGCTAATGGCAATTTCCGTTTTCTAGCTATTATTTTTTTTCTTTTGCTTTATCCCGCCTGTTCTATGTCCTTCTCTCCTCTCCTCTCCTTCTTTTTCTTCCTTTCTCTTTTTCTTCCATTCCACTCATTCTCTCCTCCACTTTGTCTGTCACCTTCTTCTCATTCTTTTACTTTCCTCCTCTCCTCTCTTTTCTCTAATACCTTTCCCTTCCTCTCTCTCTCTCTCTCTCTCTCTCTCTCTCTCTCTCTCTCTCTGCATAGCCTATATAGATAGATAGATAGATAGATAAATCCTCCTTTCCTCTCGCTCCTATTCTCTCTTTCCTCCAGTTTTCTTTTTCTCTCCCCTCCTTTCCTCCCAATCTCTCCTTTATTTCCTTCTTTTCCCCCTTCCTCTCCCTTGATTCCTCAGACTATTTTTTTTTTCCCTCTCTCTCTCTCTCTCTCTCTCTCTCTCTCTCTCTCTCTCTCTCTCTCTCTCTCTCATGCTCCTAGCTTTCTCCCAATCGTTCCCGTCCCAGCAAGGACACTGTCACTTATGGCCGAACAAAAAGATTCAGGAGGGGAGAGAGCGAAGCGAAAGTTGGAATGTGAGGGGGATTCGCTAATTTTCATTTAGATTTTTTTATTTACTATTCACTACAAACAGACATTTGTGCTGAAAGGTGGTAGATGGCGGCGATCATCATCCACTCACTTGGTGTGGTGCTGCCTACTTCCTTGACTACAGTGAGTGACTAACCTAATGCTTTCCTGCAACCCGAGAAGTCGTTTATAATGTTGAATGGTGACTATATAACCAAATAACGGGGTTATGTGGAGCCTATTATGATGTCCCTGTTTGCTGGGTGAAGAGACCCAAATGCGGCGTACATCCCGGAGCCAAACGTGCACACTCTTCCCCTCACCTCTCTGCTGTGAGGCTTTGTCCACCGCAAGGGAACATCTGTTCACTGCACGAGATAGCCCTTCAAAGGCAATTACTTGCCTGCTGTTGATGGAACAGCTCGGCCAGACAGACCGGGATTGTTGTACTGCTGCTGCTACTACTACTACTACTACTACTACTGCTGCTGCTACTACTACTACTACTACTACTACTACTGCTACCACTACTACTACTACTAGTACTGTCACCTTAAGTACAAGTCCCGACACTCTGTGGAGCATTGTTGCTGAAGGCCAAGCACGAAAGTGTATGTACAACAAGGTAATATGATGGCACAGGTATGATACAATACCATCTATTACTTGGTATTAACACAAAACAGTGCGTACAGTGATGAGAACACTAATCAAGAATATTAAAAAAAAAATGAGGTATATATAAAAACGGAGAAATAATGAAAATAAAAATGGCTACGTACAGTCAACGGCAAAAGTTCGCTCGTCTCCCCTGCCTCTCCATCATTTCTGAGATTCAGACTCGTGAATGCGAAGCAATGGACACAGGTGCGTAGTATCGCAAACAGATGGCGTGGTGGGATGTGGGGTTGGGAGAGAGGTGAAGGAGGATGAAGGGCGGGGGGGCATACGGATTAAAGGTATGCGAACCAAAAGTAGTCAGATAAGACAATGAAACGAAAAAGATGAAAATCATTTGAAGTATATATTTTACTGAAACGACACTGCTGTGGGAATGGTGGCGAGTAACTGGATAACATGGTACAAATAGCGAATCTCATCGGTCCTTCTTCTGTCTTCTTGCTTATGCAGCTCTCTTACTCTCCCTCATTCTGTATTGCCAACACTCTCTCGCTTTCATACTCATTCTACTTCCATTCTCTCTCTCTCTCTCTCTCTCTCTCTCTCTCTCTCTCTCTCTCTCTCTCTCTCTCTCTCTCTCTCTTCTTCATATGATTTTCATCTTTTTCGTTTCATTGTCTTATCTGACTACTTTTGGTTCGCATACCTTTAATCCGTATGGCCTCCCGCCCTTCATCCTCCTTCACCTCTCTCCCAACCCCACATCCCACCACGCCATCTGTTTGCGATACTACGCACCTGTGTCCATTGCTTCGCATTCATGAGTCTGAATCTCATAGATGATAGAGCGGCAGGGGAGGCGAGCGAACTTTTGCCGTTGACTGTACATAACACATAAGTAATAATAAGATGCAACAACGACGATGAACACGGTGAAGCAGCTCGTGTCATGGATTCAGATATAATGAAACTTAGGGTACAGAGTGAGAATATTCCCCAGGCCATCAGCGTGAGTGATGAAATATATATACAGGAAGAAACAAATAAGGGAGATCTAAAGGAGGATATAATGAGGCAGCTAGTAATGTGATGAGAGACTACACTACGTCAGGAGTGGAAGCATTACAAAGCTTGCAAGGTTTGATGGCCGCCTACCGTCTATAGTACGTTTACTCTCGCCTGATCAAAATCCTTAACCCCTCTCAGTTGAGTTGATGGTCAAACATAGTCAGACTGGAGGACAAATTTGACAAGCAACCAAGGAGACTCGTTCCTACCACACAACTAAGGCTCGCCGAATTTCATGCAACCACGACTTAGTATTTAATCAGCGAGAGTGGTGAAGGTCCCTCAGAATAAAATAAATCGACTACAGTGACTTCCCCAGGGAGCGTTACCCCTGGCGAACGCGGGAGGAGGCCACATCACACCGGCGGCTAAGGGTGAGGATCTTGTTTTATTTATTTAGATTCTCTTTTTACCATACACTACAAGCCCAACACTCAGCGGTACGTTGCTGCTAAAGGCCAAGCAGGAAGGGTCCAGTATATGAAAGGCAAGGAATGCTTTGATGCATGGGGCAAAAATTATTATATTGACTGCAGGGGAGACGGTGGCTGAATCGGCAGATGTAGCCTCCGGTCCTAATGGACCAGGGTTCTAATTCCAGATGGGGCAGACAACAGTTTAAGGATTTAAATTTCATAAGGCACACTTAATGATCCACCAGAAGTCCCCAGGACATGTAAAGATATCCCCGCTAATATCAGCACACCATGCTGTGTGAGACAGCCCTACCATGTATTCAACATGGACGATGAGTGTTAGCGCTAAATGGTGACATGTGGACGTGTATGGTGTGTTGGAGGAATACTGGGCCTTGGGAACAGACTGTGAAACCTATATCCCGACTCGGAGACACACACACGCACATTAAGAAGTGTGTGGTAATCATAGGGGCATTTGTCTTCTTAGTATAATAGGAAAAGTGTATGGTAGGATACTTATTGACAGAGTTAGAGAAAGAACAGAGAAATTAGTTGGAGAAGAACAGGGAGGCTTTAGGAAGGGAAGAGGTTGTGTAGATCAGATATTCATTCTCAGATCTTTAGTGGAAAAGTTTCTAGAGAAGGGAAAGAAGTTGTATGCGGCTTTCATGGATTTGGAGAAAGCATATGACAGGGTGGATAGACTAGGATTGTGGAAAGTGTTAAGAATATATGGAGTAGATGGGAAGTTGTTGAATGCTGTGAAGAGTTTGTACGATGGTGCGAAGGCTGCAGTGCGTGTGGATGGTGAACTAAGTGAATTTTTCTCTTTGAAAGTTGGGTTGAAACAGGGATGTGTCATGTCTCCATGGTTGTTCAATCTGTACATGGATGGGGTAATAAAAGAGGTACATGGTAGGGTAGTGGATGTTGGAGTGGCCCTGGTGAGAGAGGATAGTGTCTGGAAACTCCCTGTACTGTTGTTTGCAGATGATACTGTGTTGTTGAGTGAAGACGAAGGGGAGCTGCAAGGCTTGGTGGATGAGTTTGAGAGAGTGTGTAAGAAACGGAATCTAAAGGTGAATGTAGGGAAGAGTAAAGTGATGGTCTTGAGAGAGGTGAAGTCAGTGAATGTACAGCGAGGTTAGATGGTGAGGAATTGGAAAATGTGAGTACGTTTAAGTACTTGGGTAGTGTGATGAGTAAGGATGGAGGTTTGGAGGGTGAAGTGCTTGAAAGGGTACAGCAGGGAAGAAAGGTTGCTGGTTCTTTGAAAACAGTGATAAGAAACAGGGAAGTGAGCATGGAAGTGAAAAAGTTACTACATGACAGTATTGTGATACCAACTCTAACGTACGGAAGTGAAGCTTGGACGTTGTTGGAAGGACACAAGTCAAGAGTGAGAGCAGTGGAAATGAGTTATAGAGGAGCCTGTGGAGTCACATGGAGAGACAGGCTGACGAATGAGGATATAAAGGAGCGTTGTGGTGTTGATGTGGATGTGATAGGAAGCGTTATGAGGAACACACTGAGGTGGTTGGGCCATGTGGAGAGGATGGAGGGTGAAAGACTGACGAAGAGAGTGTATGTGAGTGATGTGGAGGGGGAAAGAGGGAGGGGGAGGCCGAGGATGAGATGGAGGGATGGGGTGGAGAGGTATATGAGAGAGGGGTGTGTGAGTTGGGAGCAGGGCAGTGAAATGGCGGGGGACAGGGCGACTTGGAGGCGATTTGTTTGTGGCCACCCCAAACGGGATTGAGGCGTCTGGCAATATATATATATATATATATATATATATATATATATATATATATATATATATATATATATATATATATATATATATACTGTGTAAACCAACACAGTACGAAAACACGACACTACATGAGAAAGGGTAAAACAGCTGCAATAAAAAGACATACATAGCATATACTTTCTTAAGCTTTTGTTAGCTTTTTTTTTTTTTTTTTAGGTTCTTTATTTACCATTCAGTACAAGCCCCAACACTCTGGGGAACACTGTCCCTGAAGGCCAAGCAGGGAGGGGTGCATGAGGAAAACAAAATCGGTATCATAGGGCATAGAAGGTAAAGAAGTAATTATCATTACAAGCACAATAACGAACAAACACATACAATGATACATACATGGTACAAAGTTGTCACAGTAATAATTATTACATGTTTTGAAATGAGTGAAGTGGTACAAAATCTCTTTGCTTCAGTTGTGCCAGAACTGACCACATAGAGAGAACGGGACTGACAGACGCACTTCCCGTTTTCCGTACCTTACGTGAGAGGAGGCACTGTAAATTTCGTGTGGGGTCCAGTCTAACTTGATATTACTTGTACTATCGACAGCTAAGGTCCTGCCATCTCTCTTGCCTTTCTTTCTGTGGATATTAGGCTGATTAATCTGAGACGAAAGACGCTGATGACAATTCTCTGTGGCCAGATAATGTTAAATTGTGTTGGTTGATTCTGGTTCATGAGGTTGATTGTTAAAGTGTATGCAGAAACAAGCAGAAGAGGTGACAAGACTTGTTGCCGACAGTACGCCGTTTTGTCTTTTCTCGTGGAGACGGTTGTGCATTGGTCAGCATAACCACAATGCAACTGAAAGAACCCGAGATCAATTCCTGGGCAGGTATGGCTGTTGGACAAGATATAGGCTACTCCTCTTTGTCCTCTTCATCGATCAGTACAACTGGGGACCCGGATATAATACTAAATGTTGTGGGTCGTTTCAAGGGAAGACTGTGCTTCAGCAAAACATAGCCGTCTGCTTTAATGACTCTTGTCAATCCTAAGCCTTCCTCCTTCAATAATCTGGGCCATTTTCACTTTCGTTTCCGATTTCCTTAGTCCTTGATCTCACTTAATACAATTTTGTCTGAACGCTTCCAGTACAACGACATTTATGTGTTATTCTTGCTACTCTAAATGGTATATAAGTAATATGAAGATGGACAGGTTTTTTTTTTTTTTTTGTCTTTTTAGATAGTCAGTAAAAAATCCAAACCAGAAAGGGTGGTCAGGGAGGACAGCGACGACGCGCATGAACGTTGACCTTGGCCCGTGACCTTCATCTTTGGTCAATCAGCACTAAAATAGAGTCATTTCCACCCAGACCTTTACACACTGCTTAAGCCAATACTTGTCCAAATCGAATCATACATACATACACACATACATACATACATCACAATAGTTGAGCCATTGACGTTTTTAATCATTAAAATCCTGTCGCCTCTTATGTCTCAAAGAAATTAAGACATACGCCTCAGACACTGAATCCCTACTATACATGGAAAACTCACGAATTCCACCTCCCAAGCCACAAAAAAAAAAAAAAAAAAATGTTACGACAGGCGCCTTTTTCATAAATCTTACGAAACGCGCCTCTCATGCCACAGCAATATTATTCAGGGGAAAAAATACGAATTATATATTGTTCCTCATAAAATAGAAATACCGTGAGATATAAGAATTAAACTTCGAAAGACAACAAAACTCAACAAAATACACCTCTTGTGCTGCAATAACCTCATGAATCGCGAGGAACTTTACAAACGATATCTCGTCACAAAAATAATAAGAAATCATAAAGAGTCTAAGAAAAAGCACATATAACTCTATAAAAGACCACGAAACCTTACGAAATACGTTTCTCACTCTACTATAATTGTATGTAAAATAATCGGAGTCCCACTCAGGATGTATCAGGTGGACAATCATGCTCTCATGATACAGGGAAAAAAATAAAACTTACACATTACCCCCACGAATACGTATATTACACCAAGAGTTTACATAATACACTTCTTGAACCACAAAAAAAAAAAAGCACGAAATTTGCTTCTCAGGGTTCACAATAATCATGCAAAACTTGAGTCCCATTCCCGAGGTGTCAAGTGGACCATCTCGCTGCTAGAACTCACTATAATATCAAGAAGCACTAGATAACTTACGAACAGCATCTCTTACGACTCAGGCCCTACGAAATACCACAAAAACCTTATGAAACATGTCTCGTACGTCATGGAAACAAGACGAAACACGCTTCTTACTCCTCACAATAATCGTACGAAACTCCAGTCTCATTCCCAGGTTGTCACATGATACAGGAGCAAACTAACAGTTCGTCTCACACCACACAGCACCTACGAATACATATTTTACACCATAATCCTATATAATAAGCTTCTTGGGCCACAAAAACAGCATGAAACATGCTTCTCACGCCTCGTAACATTCGTTCGAAACTCGAATCTCAATCTGATGTGCAGGTGTCAGGTGGACCATTCCGCTATTAGAGGTCACTATAATCTCAGGAAATACGAAAAAAAAATAAAAATAAAAATAAAAAAGCATGAACACGTCCTCTTACTGATCAACAGTAAAAAAAAAAAAAAAAAAAAAAAAAAAAATTGTATCGCGCCTCGCCACGAAGGCAACACGAAACACGCTTCTCACGCCTCGCAATAATCTTAAGATATTCGAGTCTCATTCTTGAAACGTCAAGTGAACGTCTCTCTTGAATGATACAGGAACTTAGGAATCGTACATCTTACGGTACACAACCACTACGAATATGTATTTTACACCATAATCCTATGAAATGCGCTTCTTGGGCCACAAAAAAAAAAAGCACGAAACACGCCTCTCACGCCTCACAATGATCTTACAAAACTCTAGCTTCATTTCAGAGGTGTCAAGTCAGCCATTCTGCTACTAGAGGTCACTGTTATCTCAGAAGAAAACGAAAAACAAAATTACAAACAGTATCTCATACGAACAAAGTCCAACAAAATATCACAAAAACCTTTCGAAACACGCCTCTTACACCACGAAAACCGCACGAAACACGCTTCTCACGCCTTCCAATAATCATACGAAACTCGAGTCTCATTGCCGAGGTGTCAAGTGGGCCATCCCACTCCCCGGCGCCATCTCCATGCAGGCGGCGCGGAGCAGGTTAATGCGGCCATATTGCTTTCAGCTAATTTGGCGAGCCCCTAGCGTCTGTCCCGGTTAATTGGCTGAGGGAGTTGAGTGGATTCGAACCCTGAGGAACTTTGTGAGGAGGTTTTTAAGATTTTCAATGCCGTATTCTAATTGACTTCGAAGATGTCGTAACAGTTGTTCTTATGCGATTTATTCTCCACATTATACTTAAGTATCATCCTCTTGCATGTTATTGACGCAACATGTATCGACATTACAACAATATAATTAACATGTAAGAAATATTAAAGTGTAATATGCTTTGGAAGATGTACTACGAATCCTCCAATGCCTCCTAAAACACGGGCCTAATGGTGTTGGGAGAATTAAAAAGAAGATTCAAACCGAGAGAAATGTTTTGGAGATGTTTTAATATCTTACCTCTTCAATCCGATTACACAACTTTTATATTATTATTTTTTTTAAATTATTATTTGTTTTTATTATTTAGTCGTAGAGCTACCACATAAATTTCTTTAGTTTTGGCAAAGACTTATTGTTATCAAGGGTTAAATAAAGGCTATATCTAACCCCTCCAGTTCGAAAAGTCTAAAGCTGAATGAAATCATCTGACGCCAGGAATCTCAATGAAAAGGTTACGAATGACGGGCTCATATTCTCGCAGGTTAAGGAAGCTCCCTAACACCTCTTCCTTTGTGATTTATTATGGATATAGCTTGTTAATATCCTTTTGCATGTTTTTTTTATGCAGAGGATGGCGGTACTGGAAAGATTTACATAACACAGAAAAGGACAGTAAGGTGTAAAAAACAAAATGAATTACTTGGGAAAAGGTGTTAGGGAGTTTCCCTGACCTAATTCTCTTGTGTGCTGTTTGTGTTGTTGTAATATCGAAACAAATTGCATTAGAATATACAAGAGAATACTGAAGTGTAATGTGCAAAAAAAAATCGCTGAAGAAATGGTGTTACGATAATCACCAAAGCAATATAGAATGGAACTGAACCCTGAGAATTTCTTTGGTGCTTTGCAAATGTTGATGGAAAGATCTCTGGAAGTACAAAAGGATTTATACTTGTGTTTTGTGGATTTTGAAAAGGCCTTTGACACCGTGAGGCATGAAGAGATGGTGAGAATGTTGCGAATGGCTGGGGTAGATAATAAGGGTATAAGAATCATTGTAAACCTGTACTGGAATCAAAAAGCTGCTGTTAGAGTCGGCGAGGAGAAGACGAAGTGGGTGACTATAAAAAGAGTAGTACGACAGGGATGTGTTCTGTCGCCAGACTTGTTTTCTTTATAAGGACAAGTTGTAATGGACGAACTGAAGGATTGGAATGGGTCGAGGTTGGTGGTAAGAACATTAATAAACTGAGGTATGCTGATGACACCGTACTGGTAGTGGATTCGGAAGAGAAACTGCAAGAACTGGTGGATAGATTAGTGGAAGCATGTCAACAGGAAGGGATGAAGATTAACATCAGGAAAACAAAGGCAATGGTACTAACAAAACGGAGAGAAGTGATAAATATCCAACTTAATATCCACGGAAGCTATATAGAGCAGGTGAGAAGTTTCGAATACTTGGGTGCTGTTATATCAGATGACGGAGGAAGTGAGAAGGAAATTGTAAGAAGAATTGTTATTGCTAAAGGATCTTTTGGACAAATTAGAAAAATTTTAACTAACATAACTATGGATATGAGGACACGAATAAGAGTGTTGAAATGTTTTGTCTGGTCAACGCTATTATACGGGTGCGAAACGTGGACAGTAAAGAAGAAAATGAGAGAGAGATTACAAGCAGCTGAGGTATTGTTTTTGAGAAGAATGATCCGAATATCATGGACAGAAAAAGTAACAAATTAAGAAGTTCTGAGTAGGGCAGGAGTGGAAAGAGAAATGATGAAGACTAAAAGGAAAAGACTGAATTTTTGGGACATGTTATAAGAGTAAAAGAACTTGAAAATTACTGTTTACTTGGAAGAATAGAGGGAAGAAGAGCAAGAGGAAGACAACGATTAAAGTATATGGATTGTATAAGAAGCGCTTTACAAGAAAGAATCAGCAATGTGGAGTTAATCATAACAGCTAAGGATAGAGGAAGATGGCGCTCCATGGCCGCTAACGTCATATGACCGGCACTTCGGTAAAGGTAAAGGTAAAAGGAACAGAACACCTGTGGAGCTGAACACCTGTGAAACAGAACACCTAGGGAACAGAACACTTATGGAACTGAACATCTAAGAACAGAACACTTGTGGAACAGAACACCTTTGGAACAGAACACCTATGGAACAGAACACTTACGGAACAGAACACTTACGGAACAGAACACCTGTGGAACTGAACACCTATGGAACAGAAAACCCATGGAACAGTACACCTGTGGAACAAAACACCTATGGTACAGAACATCTATGGAACAGAACACCTATGGAACTGAACACCTGTGAAACTGAACACCTATGGAACAGAACACCTATGGAACACATCTAAGGAACAAAACTCCTGTGGAACTGAACACCTATGGATCAGAACACCTATGGAACAGAACACCTATGGAACAGAACACCAATGGAACAGAACACTTATGGAATAACACGTATGGAACAGAAAACCTGTGGAACAGCACTTATGGAACAGAACACCTATGGAACAGAACACCAATGGAACAGAACACTTATGGAACAGCACCAATGGAACAGAACACCTATGGAACAGCACCAATGGAACAGAACACCAATGGAACAACACCAATGGAACTGAACACATATGAAACTGAACACCTATGGCCCTTTGAATAGTAGGATTCGTGCTAACAGTGTTAAGGCCCTCTCCCACTTCGGCGTAAATAGGCACGATGAAGTCACAATGAAAATCGTGGCCGAAGTCGGTGATGTGTCGACGACTCTGACCAAGAATCGTGGTGTTGGCGTAATACCAGCGACACCAGTACGACAAAACGCCGACACCTCGGCAGAGTATACGATATAACCAGCGACTAGTAGCCGACATATCGCCGATATGCCGGCGTAATGAGCAAGCATTATTCTAAATTCAAATTTTAACGGGGTTTTTTAACGGCGATAAAGGTACAACGGCGGCGTGCTGTCAACGATGTATCGTTGATGTGTCAGCGAATGCATCGGCACCAATGCGGAATAAATCGCACGCACCTAGCAGACAAAACGCCGAGGCCATCGCAGGTGCCTCGCCGTCATCGGCGTATTTAAGGCGATTAATCAACGGTTCACCAGCGAAATGTCGGCGATATATCACCGACATTCACAAGATGAAATATTACTGTCGCACAACCCGGTACGTATCGTACAGTTTACGTAAGCTATGTCGTATTAACCTCACCGATGCATCGCCGATACATTGCCGATGCTTCGCCATATGACCGTACGACATCTCAACGGTTTTTTTACGGCCGACGCCTCGCCGATGTCGGCGATCATACGCGGTTTAAGGCCCTCTCCCACTTCGGCGTAAATAGGCACGATGAAGTCACAATAGAAATCGTGGCCGACGTCGGTGATGTGTCGACGACTCTTTCCAAGAATCATGGTGTCGGCATAATACCGGCGACACCAGTACGACAAAACGCCGACACCTCGGCGGAGTATACGATATAACCAGCGACTAGTAGCCGACATATCGCCGATATGTCGGTGTAATGTGCAAGCATTATTCTAAATTCAAATTTTAACGATTTTTTTTTACGGCGATTCAATGGCGATAAAGGTACAACGGCGGCGTGCTGTTGACGACGTATTGTCGATGTGTCGGCGAATGCATCGGCGCCAATGCGGAATAAATCGCACGCACCTCGCAGACAAAACGCCGAGGCCATCGCAGGTGCCTCGCCGTCATCGGCGTATTTAAGGCGATTAATCGACGGTTCATCCGCGAAATGTCGGCGATATATCACCGACATTCATAAGAGGAAATATTACTGTCGCACAACTCGGTACGTATCGTACGGTTTACGTAAGCTATGTCGTATTAACCTCACCGATGCATCGCCGATACATTGCCGACGCTTCGCTGTATGACCGTACGACATCTCATCGGTTTTTTTCACCGCCGACGCCTCGCCGATGTCGGCGATCATACGTGGTTTATACACCGGGTAATCGCCGACGTCGCCGAGGCATCGCCTTGTTGTCAACGACTAATCTGAGAAATTTTACAAAATCGTGGAGGGCCACGACGTTTTCCTGCAGCATGAAAACATCGTGGCTCCCCATGACAAATTTCCACCTCGTGCGATGTATCAGCGACATCCCACGAATGGACAAGATTTTGATCACGAATACCCACGATTAGGGATTTTTGACACATCGTGACTTTATCTTCCCCACTTTCACCGAAGTGGGAGAGGGCCTTTATACACCGGGTAATCGCCGACGTCACCGAGGCGTCGCCTTGTTGTCAACGACTAATCTGAGAAATTTTACAAAATCGTGGAGGGCCACGACAAATTTCCACCTCGTGCGACGTATTGGCGACATGCCACAAATGGACAAGATTTTGATCACGAATACCCACGATTAGCGATTTTTGACACATTGTGACTTTATCTTCCCCACTTTCGCCGACGTGGGAGAGGGCCTTTACTTTACCTCCCTGATATGACCGGTCCAATTATACACTTTTTCATATTTCTTTCGGAGTGAAGCAATTTAGTAGAAGAAAAAGAAGAAGAAGAAGAATATGATGATGATGATGAAGAAGAAATATCCAGTTTTTTCACAAGACGGTTCCATAGGTATTTAGCTTCATAGGTATGAAGTTAGTTCCCGGATCGATGGCCGCGCCGATCCTATGGCGTGAAACGTGCATCGTCGAGTCCCCCTGCTGCTTGGGTTCCTGGGCTGCTCAAGGAACGAAGGCCAAGGGGTGGAAATTCGCCGACATTCGCTAGCCTAGCCAAACCTAACTCAGGATGTGGTGCATGTGGATCTTGACCTAACTTAGCCTGCCTTAGTTTAGCTTATCCTAACCGAACTTACCTAATGACCTAATTTAAGCTTACTCAACCTAACCTAACCTAACCTAAGCTAACCTATACCGTGGCCCCTTAAATCCCAGGGACTTTATGATCCATATACCAGTTCAGAACGCAGCTGACAACGCGACACCACGTCGGGGACCAGGAGTCGGCGAGACAAGGGATTCGCATACCCTAATGAAGTTTTCATCGAAAAAAATACAAAATAAACAAAAAATAAAAGAAAAAACTATTCCAAAACCATGGAACTAAAGAACACGCCTCACTGAAAACCAATGTACCCAAACACAAACTCAGCTAAGAGTAATATTGTGGAGGGTCGTAGAAAAAGCTCTTCTCTTCAAGATCCATCAAGTTTGTAAGATATTAAAATAGAGCTCAATCCAGGTTTACGAGGCAGTCCGAGTAGCTTTCTGCATCAGAAGCAGAAAAACAACAACAACAACAACTACTACTACTGCTACTACAGCAACAACAACTACAACAACAACTTCTACGACTACACTAACAACTACAACAACAGCGACAGTAACAACAACAACAACAACAGCAACAACAAGTAGAATACAGGAAGATTAAAACGGCGCATAGTAAAGTTTTACGAAATCTGTCTTCTCCAAGAATACGACCTGCAACCGTCGAATTTACATCCACGTCCCTAATTGTTTGCTGGGTGAAGGGGACATGGGGAAACAGACTTTGTTCACCAGTCTGAATTCTGTAGATATTTCAAACCCTTTGCAATACGTTACTTAAAATGAAGATAATTTAGGTGGACTTGAACACCAAGTGATATGTTAAGTCTTTGAGATACTCTTTATTAAAGAATTATTTCCCAAACTTTTGGTTTTCTTTACTACATGATTTAATTTTTCTTCATTTATATAGATAGATAGACATAGATAGATAGGTAGATATACATAGAGAGATAGATGGATAGATATAGATAGATAGATAAACAAATGTATAGAGAGATACAGATAGACAGATACATACATACATACACACATTTATACATACATACGAGGATATCGGAAACTCTCTCTCTCTCTCTCTCTCTCTCTCTCTCTCTCTCACACACACACACACACACACACACACACACACACACACACGTCACTCTCGATTCTTATAGTAGGAATTAAAGATGAATACAGTGAGTTGATCTTAATTTATTATCTTCAGAGAAAATCTAAGTTGAGCAGGGTATGTCTTACAAAGACAATATAATAAGTAAGTCTAGTTGGGCCCCTATTCTTGTTCACTCTCTCCACTACCTGTCGGTTCTAATGCTAGCCTCCTTCTGAGCTCTGTTTCCTAAATTCTGGTGAAGCAGGGGTCGTGTCACGTGTGTTACACTGTGGTTGGAAAGTTCCAGAAACCTGTGTTGAGTATGTGTGTATGTGTGTGTATGGTCACTAGGCTTTGTTCGTATGCTATCTCGCTGACACACTACCTATATCATCCCCTGACTTGCTACTTCCTGTGTATTGTCGACATTTCCTCAGTTAACTTGCAAGATCATTTCCCTTTCTCAGGCTTGCCTGGAGCTCTGTATATCTATTTCTTTATCTATTGTTACATAGCCTATGATTTCATCATCCTTTGTCTAATTTTAACGCACAGTTGCTGCATGTTTGATCACGAGCGTGTTCTGCCTCAGTCCCCCCCTTCTACCGTTATAGTAGAGTAAGTCGTTCTCTCTGTTGTCCAGAGCGGGATTGTCAACTCTATGTCCCCATGGCTTCATTTGCGCGTCCTTATTACAAGTTATATCAAGCTCTCCTGGCTCCTATATAATGAGCTCAGTCTCTGCATCATTGCCACTTAGATCTGCTCCTCATTTTGTTCACATCTCTGTCCTCCCCTGTACAGATATTATTATTGTGAGTGCTCAAGAAGTCTCCAACCATCTAGCAGCTGTGTGTAATTTGAGTATAACTGTTGTTGTATTTTTTCTTGTACTGTATAGCATAAGTTTAATTTGTAGGCCTAGTGAAGTTTTTGTAATTCATGTAGGGTTCTTTATGTCAGTCATTTTTGATAATAGTTTGTATCTGTAATTATTTATCTGGCATTCACTGAGTATTATCTGGTATCTCATTTTATCAGGGCTGACTTAGATAAATTTACTCTTGCTAATTTCGTGTTAATAGAGGCTATTGCAGTTAACCATATATTTAACCTGTTTTTGCCATTACATTATCCTTATGAGTCCTGAATGTTTTGTTGTTAATTTAAGCATTAAACTTTAACTTGTAATTTTACCTAACTCTTTTGTTTTGAACCTGGAACTTTACGGGACAGTAGTGACTCTTCGTATTCTCACTTAAAGTGTACATTATCTTTCTCTGTTTCGTAACACTATCTATCTATTATGATTTGTAATTATAATATGGAGTCCTGATATTGCTCAGCCGCGCCGCTGAAGGTCCTCCGACAGCAATCATCATTGACATATGCTAATCTATTAGTACATAATATTGATTATAATATTGTATACATATAATATTCATAGTAAATTGCAATGATCTAGTAATATTACATTTTAAACAAGTTGTATACATATCTGAATAAATGCAATGGTTGTTGTATGACATTTTGTAAGATGTGTATGTATAACAGATATACGCATATAATTGTGCAATGGTAATACTGCTAGGTTATACATTACATATTGAGTTATCCCTTTAGTAATGTCCAATATTTCACCTAACTTGTATGATGATACTGGTAATACAGAACTATGGTATAACTGTATGACTTATAATACTGTAGTAACATTGTGGTAATACATAATTGTAACAGTGTGAATTATTACATAATTGTATTGTAATTGTTACATTGTAGTAACATTGTAGTAATACATAATTGTAATATTTTATGAATTGTTACATAATATTGTGGTAATGCATAATTGTGTTGGCCTTATAATTGTAGTTACATTTTGTTAATGCAACTGTTACATAATTGTGTTGGCCTTATAACTGTAGTTAAAGTTACATAAAAGTTACATCCTGTTAATGCAACTGTTACATAACTGTGTTGGCCTTATAATTGTAGTTACATTTTGTTAATGCAACTGTTACATAATTGTGTTGGCCTTATAACTGTAGTTACATTTTGTTAATGCAACTGTTACATAATTGTATTGGCCTTATAACTGTAGTTACATTTTGTTAATGCAACTGTTACATAATTGTGTTGGCCTTATAATTGTAGTTAAAGTTACATAAAAGTTACATCTTGTTAATGCAACTGTTACATAATTGTTACATATTGTTTGTCATTACATAATTGTAGGAAGTGTAATATAATGCAATCGTTTGTCGTTACATAATTGTTACATATCTTTTGTAGTTACATAATTGTAACAAGTGTAATATAATGCAATCGTTTGTCGTTACATAATTGTTACATATTGTTTGTAGTTACATAATTGTAATAATTGCAGTCCTGACATTGAATCCGGTCATGCTGCGGTCGATGATAGTGAAGATGTGTCATGCCACTAGCTTGTGGAGACAACAATTTGCTTTTTGTTTCACTTATAGAAGGAGTTTATGTGGTATTTTGGCATTTGTAGTAACACTTACGCTTATTTTCATTTGTTTGTTATGTGATCTTACTCTATTTCTTTTTCTTTCTTTTTTTTTTTGTATGTATTGATTTTCTATAGTTTGTTTTTCTTCGTTTGTCTACGTTTTTTCGGTGTTGTTCGAGGTTACATAATTGCTGGCTAATTCCCTTGGGACCCTTTTTTAAGGTTTAGTTTATATTGCACAGATATTACTGAAAATGATATTATATAGTCCCATATTTTGTTATTTTATATATATATATATATATATATATATATATATATATATATATATATATATATATATATATATACACTATATACAGTATTAACTATATACACTGACTTGTTGTTCACTTGTACCTATCGTGGGCAATATATGTGTCTGCACTGTGTGGAAATCTTTGTCTTCACGCCTGTGTTGAAGATGTTCATTCTTGCTAACATCATCTGTGTTGGCCTTTTTTTTTTTCTTTTTTTTTCTGGTTTTCCTTATAACTTAATTTATCTGTTTCCACTAGGTAGCTTTAATTAATAAATGTTTTATACAGTTCTTTTAATCGCTCACTGAGTAACTGTGATGGTATATTTTCTTTATTACTTTGTGGATGTAATAATGTATAGCTGTATGTATGAAACACGTATTTTATGTAGGTATAAATGGTAACACCCGTTGGTAGTAAATAAATGCTATAATAAATGAATGAATATATACAGTGTAGAATATTTATTGTTGGTGCAAGTATGTAATGATTGAATTATGAAGATAACTGAAGTAGGTATATGCATTTAAGTTATAACTATACAGCACGTTTTATATATTTGTGCAGAAGTTTTTTGTCTATCACTGTGTATTGTATAAATGAAGTAACTATATAACTCACTAATTTTTACCGTGGTGGAAATGGTGTGAGTGGTGTTGCACGTGGTGATAGCGTTGTTCTTCACGGGTTGATTGACGTGTTGTGGGGTGTCAGACACGGCTTGACGTCGTCTCAGCACACGTATGGTGACGTCGACTTCCCACACTGGTAGCTGTGGTGAGTAAATGAGTAGCGATGAGTAACTAGAGTGAAGATGAGTGAGTAAGATGAGTTGTGAATATGGGCTTGGTATTTGCTTCGTTGTCTTGACCTCTTCACTCCTGCGTCAGCGGTGGAGGTTGGGTGGATGTAGCAGAGAGAGGAGGGTGAGGTCTGGTGGTTGTGAGTTGTGAGTTGTGTCTCATTCTTCGTTTGTTTGTTTTGTTTTTCTTTCTCGATGTTTTCTCGGTCCTTTTCTCTTGTGATTTACTCGTTGTGGGATGAAGACTGCCGCTACTTGTAGGAGCGTGTAGAAGATTATACAGACGCATCGTAGAGTTGTTACTTATAGTTGATTGTAGATGGTTGTAGTTCGTTGGTTCGTCGTAGAAATTGCAAGATTGTTTGTATCAGTACTTGTTAAACTACTGGCAAGGCGTCCTGTGACCTCTTCACCTCTACATCAGCATGATGATCGGGGAGACGGAGGGGGCTGGTTGGAGAGAATACTGTCAGGAGCTGGTTGTGAGTTGTTGGTTGTGAGAGGTATTTTTTGTTTTCAATCTTGATATTTTGTAGGAATTCACTGTTGATTTGTAGACGAGGTTCGTATACATTCGCTGCCAACCAAATGTCATAAAGACTTTGTAGCTTCTTGTAGTGATGTTTTGTAGATTAGTTATATATATATGTATATATATATATATATATATATATATATATATATATATATATATATATATATATATTAGACTTGTGGACGAGCAGTTGTTATACGTGAGTAGCTTTGTAAGTAGATAATCTTGGTTCCCTTTTGTCATGCAATGATAGGAGAGGTAAAGAATAGTATGGGACTATTTTCATTTGTCTTGGAAATATTAACAAAGTCTCACACACACTAGTGAAGTATAAGTAGAGTCCCGCTAGCTACCTCCCAGTCTCACTTTCTCTCTCTCTCTCCCTCTCTCTCTTCCCTCTCGCCCAAGTTGCTAGGCTCGTTCTCCCTACTACCTGTCGGTTCTATGGCCTGTCTCCTTCTGAGCTCTGCTTCCTAAATTCTGGTGAAGCAGGGGTCGTGTCACGTGTGTTACACTGTGGTTGGAAAGTTCCAGAAACCTGTGTGTGAGTATGTGTGTATGTGTGTGTATGGTCACTAGGCTTTGTTCGTATGCTATCTCGCTGACACACTACCTATATCATCCCCTGACTTGCTACTTCCTGTGTATTTGTCAACATTTCCTCAGTTAACTTGCAAGATCATATCCCTTTCCCAGGCTTGCCTGGAGCTCTGTATATCTATTTATTTATCTATCTATCTATTATGATTTGTAATTATAATATGGAGTCCTGACACACAAACCTCCTAACCTTTCCACCTTTGCCTTTCTCTTTCTCTAATCCTCTCATCTCACTCTCCATTTCTAGTTCACACATCATACGCATTCTCTTCCTACATTACATTTTACTTCTTCCATTCTTTTCCTTCCCTTCCTTTACCCTTTTCCTTCCCTTCGCCTTTCCTCTCTTCCCTTCCATTCTCTCTTCCCTTAACTCTTCCTCCCTCCCTACCTTGCCTCTTTTCTCTCTTTCCTTTCCTCACTCCTTTCTTCCCTTGCCTCCCCTTCCTTACCCCTTCACAGTTCAAGTTGCCTCACCCCGGTAGGAATGCATTGTCAACGAAAAGGACAAGTATTAAAAAGAATCCAGACTATAACGGTTAATATCAACAGAATGAGTACCAATATTAAGTCCTATGGCTGCAGTGGGATTCAGACATGCGTTATTAAAATTATCACTTCAGTATTATCACCACTCGACCCCCACAATGTTACCTTTCACTGTAATTCCTTTCCTGCTTGTCCCTACCTCCCTAAACAGCTTTTCGCCAAACCAGAGAAAAACAAATTCCCAGTATTTTTGCTCCCATTTTTCACAGTTTCTTTTTACATCTTCTGACGCAATGCCACTCTGAAGCAAAACTACTTATTTTTTATGGCCATTTTCCTGGTTTTGAACACTAGTTAAGTATTTTAGAATTGGCGCTTTTGCGAAACTAGAGGTCAGTCATTATGATCAACCAGAGGACTTTATTATTATTATTATTGTTATTATTATTATTATTATTATTATTATTGCTGTTATTATTGTTGTTGTGTTTTTGTTTTGTTATTATTATTATTATTATTATTATTATTATTATTATTATTATTATTATTATTATCATCATCATCATTATATCTATCTAGATACCTAGGCTGCTTTCCCCAAAATAAGGAGGGTTGCAGAGACAGGACGACACACTCCCAGTTTACTCATCCACACACACACGCACATTTACTTGTACGTAGCCCAAAGGGGAGAAGAGACAGTTCTCACAGCACCACACCGCACGAGGGTCAACTGCGCAGTGAAATCAACGACATCCGCAGCAGGGTTCAACAGCGGAGCTGGTTTACTCCTGCCAAGTCATAATGGACCCATCCCCTTACCCGCACCTGACCTGATCAGTTAATCAAACCAAATGCGGGAGAATATCCTCGGGGCTGCGTCACCGTTTTATTCATGCACAATTTCTCTCCAGTCATCTCTATCACGCGCAGCCGCTCCTCTTTTCTCTAAGGACGTCCCTCTCTCATCTAACGCTCTCTTCACAATGTCTATCCATCCTATTCGTGGTCTTCCTCTCAGCCTTACACTGCTCACATCTGATCCAGTTATCTTTTTCACCAATTGCTCGTCACCCGTTCTCTCCATATACCCAACCCATCGCAACACCCCCTGTTCAACTAACTCAGCCATCTCCCGCATAACTCAGTTCTCGTTCGCACTTATTATTATTATTATTTTTATTATCATTATTATTATTATTATTATTATTATTATTATTGCGGCTACCAATCAGACGACTTGGTATCGTTTAGAGAGGGTTTTCTGTAGCGGGGGAGACACAACCTGGCCTCACTATGGGGTGGTACTACTACTCTGCGGCCAGGTTGTGTTAGGAAGAATACTGCCACCGTATTCCCTGCGTGTCGTAAAAGGCGACTAAAAGGGGCGGGGTGAGGGGACTAGGGACCCCCTCCTCTGTTTTTTAGTTCCTAAAAAGAGACAGGCCAGAGAAAGGGATGGGGGATGGAGTTATCCCCGTACCCTGAAGATTGGGTCTATGAATGTGCGTGGATGTAGTACGATTGAGGCTAAAAGAGAGGAGATTGGGAGAATGTTTGTGAGAAGAAAGTTGGATGTGTTAGCTTTAAGTGAAACGAAGATGAAAGGGAAGGGGGAATCTATGTTTGGAAGTGTGAATGGAAGATTGTCAGGTACTGATAGAGGAAGGGCAAGAGAAGGTGTGGCCTTGTTAGTGAGTCCGGAAGTACAGCAATGTGTGATTGAATGGAAGGAGGTGTCATCGAGACTGATGTGGGTGAAAGCGAAATTTGAACGTGAGTTGTGGGTGTTTGTGAGTGCTTATGGGCCTGGTAGTGAAAGGGATGAACAAGAGAGGGAGTCTTTCTGAAATGATGTTGATGAGTGTCTGCAGAGTTTTGGAGCGAATGTGAATGTGGTAATGATGGGAGATCTGAATGCTAGAGTGGGAAATGTAGCAGTTGAAGGCGTAGTTGGTATGCATGGTGTGCCTGGAGGAAATGAAAATGGGGAACGAATGATAGCGATGTGTGTTGAGGGAGAGATGGTGATTGGGAATACGCTGTTTGAGAAGAAAGATATTTATAAGTATACATGGGTGAGACAGGAGGGTGGAAGGGTTGTTGATAGAGCTTTGATGGATTATGTGGTTGTGTCTAGGAATGTAATAGGAAGATTGTTGGATGTGAGAATTCTGAGAGGGGAGGGTGGAGGTATGTCTGACCACTACCTGGTGGAGGGAAAGTTAAGAGTAGGTAAGAGATGGGTGAGAGCTAGGAGGGTTAGGTGTGGCAGGGAGGTTTTGAAAGTGAGTGAGTTGGATAAAAGAGAGAAAAAGATAGAGTATCAGGAGAAATTGAAAGATGAGTGGAACGCAGTGAAAGATCGGGAAAATGGCAGCGTGGAGGAGGAATGGCAGTTGTTTAAGAGTGCTGTGGCGGGGCATGCAGAAGAGGTGTGTGGTGTGAGACGTGTGGGTGGTGGTGTAAGAAAAGGAAGTGAATGGTGGTGCAAGGAAGTAAGTATGGCTGTGGCTGAGAAGAGACGTGCATATGAAGTGTGGCTGCAGAGGAAGGATGAGATGTCATATGAAAGGTATAAGGAAAAGAGGAATAGAGCGAGAAGGGCTGTGCGTGATGCTAAAGTGGCAGCAGATGAGAGGTGGGGTAGGCGGCTGACAGAAAATTTTCAACAGAATAAGAAAATGTTTTGGAAGGAGGTGAAAAGGGTGCGAAAGGGAGAGTCTGGGAAGGAAGAACGAGTAAAAGCAGAGGATGGAAGGATGTTAATTGAGATGGATGCAGTAAGGAAGAGATGGGCAGAGTATTTTGATAGATTGTTAAATGTAGAGGAGGAAAGGGTGGCTGAGATTGTGGCAGATGGAAGGGTGCAAGGAATATATGTGTTGGGAGAGTTGAATGATTCTTTGATCACGAAGGAGGAAGTGGAGAAGGCAGTAAAGGAGATGAAAACAGGGAAAGCTGCAGGTATGGATGGGTGTGCTGTGGAATGCCTGAAAGGTGGTGGAGTGACTATTGTTGACTGGTTAGTAAGATTGTTGAATGTGTGCTTTGAGAAAGGTATGGTGCCAATTGACTGGGCAAGTGCTTGCGTGGTCCCGTTGTATAAAGGCAAGGGTGATAAGTATGAATGTACTAGCTTTAGGGGTATAAGTCTGTTGAGTGTTGTAGGTAAGGTGTATGGCAGAGTATTAATTATGAGAGTTAGAGAGGGTACAGAGGGAGTGATTGGTGATGAGCAGTGTGGCTTTAGGAGAGGGAGGAGATGCGTTGATCAGGTGTTTGCTGTGAGACAAGTGTGTGAAAAGTATTTAGCGAAAGGCAAGGATGTGTTTTGGGCATTTATGGATTTAGAGAAAGCGTATGATAGAATTGATAGGGAGGCTTTGTGGACTGTTTTAAGATTGTATGGACTTGATGGTAGGTTACTAAAAGGGGTGAAAAGTTTTTATGTAAATAGTAGAGCGTGTGTAAGAGTGGGAAATGCTGTGAGTGATTGGTTTCCGGTGAGAGTGGGGCTGCGACAGGGATGTGTGATGTCGCCTTGGTTGTTTAATATTTACATGGATGGTGTTGTAAGGGAGGTGAATGCAAGAGTTTTAGGTGGAGGTCTGAGTCTGGTGAATGTTGATGGTGGAGAGTGGAATCTGAAGCAGCTGCTGTTTGCAGATGACACTGCACTGGTGACTGATTCAGAGGAGAGATTGAGACAGTTGGCAGAGGAGTTTGGAAGGGTGTGTGAAAGGAGGAAATTGAAAGTAAATGAGAATAAGAGTAAAGTGATGAAGTGTACGAGGTTGATAGATGGTAGGGGAATGAATATAGTTTTGAATGATGAGTTGCTTGAGGAGGTAGATTGTTTTAAATATCTAGGGTCACATGTTGCTGTGGATGGAAGAATAGATACAGAAGTGAAGTTTAGAATAAATGAAGTAGGAAAGGTGCTGGGAGGAATGAAAAAAGTGTTTAAATGTCGTTCGCTTAGAATGGATGTAAAGAGAAAGCTGTATGAGGGTGTTGTGGTACCGACTGCGTTATATGGGGCTGAAACATGGAATATGGGTGTAGCAGAGAGGAAAAGTTTGAATGTAATGGAGATGAGGTGTCTGAGGAGTATGTGTGGAGTGACGTGTATGGATCGGGTGTGAAATGATGAAGTGCGAAGGAGAACTGGAGATGTTCGGGAGATGGCTGGTAGAGTTGAGCAGAGGGTGTTGCGATGGTTTGGGCATATGGAGAGAATGGATAATGAGCGATTGGTGAAAAAGAAAACTAGATCTGATGTGAGAGGTGTAAGGCTGAGAGGAAGACCACGAATAGGATGGATGGACAGTGTGAAGAGAGCGCTGGATGAGAGAGGGATGTCTGTTGAGCAAGGAAGAGTGGCTGTGCGTGACAGAAATAAATGGAGAGAAATTGTGAATGCATAAGTGATGACGCAGCCCAGAGGGGATATTCTCCCGCATTTGGTCTGATTAGCTAGTCAGGTCAGGTGCGGGTAAGGGGATGGGTCTGTTATGATGTGGCAAGGGTAAACCAGTTCTGCTGTCGGGCCCTGCTGCGGATGTCACTGATTGCATTGCGCAGTTGACCCTTGTGCGGTGTGGTGCGGTGAGGATCTGTCCGTTCTCCCCTTTGGGGCTAAGATGTGAATGAATGTGTTTGAATGGATGAGTAAATGGGGAGTGTGTCGTCCTGTCTCGGCTATCTCCCTTTCCTTGGGGGGAGCAGCCTAGGTATATAGATAGATAGACATCAACGAGTCACTCCTGAGCTGAATAAAGACGTCCAAAAGTAAAAAGAAGACAATACACAAGAAATAACCAGACAGAAGAGGTTGACAGCTTTTTTGTTTTATCGCTAACTCCCTGAACAACCTTTCATCAAACCAACTCAAGAAAAAAAAAAAGTCATTCCAAATATTTTGTACCATTTTTTCTGTCTTTTCTGTTTCTCTCACGAGCTTTTCATTAAACCAGCACAGGAAATGCTCCATCATTCTTTAAAACTTTTGCCAATATTTCAGATTTTCATGTTTCTATAACTAACCTATTGTCACACCTGCGCAGAAAAAAAAAAAATCGTATTGTCATTCCTAATATTTTATCCTTTTTGCAGTCTTTCCATTTTCTAACCAGTCTAACGTCAAACCAACACTACAGCCACAAATTCTTTCCTAATATTTTAACACTAACTTTATTTTCTATTTCTCTAACCATCCTGTTGTCAAACCAACACAATAAACACATCAGCATTCCAAATATTCTACCTTTTTTAGTCTTCTGTCTCTGTACCCGGCCTGTCGTCAAATCAGCAGTCAAACCTTCACACTAGACACGACGCCAGAAAATGTCAAATTCCTTTACCCGCGTTCCCACGCTGCACCACATGGGCCGAAAGTCATGGTGCTTCTTTTTACCGAGGCGCACATGATCCCGGAGTCTGGTCCCTGTGTTCACCTTTACTTCCCCCGCCAAACCCAAAGCCTCAGAGGTCAGTAGGTCACAGAAAGACGTTTCTCTGTCTGATACGCATTTGCCTACTTGTATTTTCGTTGATACTGGAAAAGAGGAAGGCTTAGATTTATGTTTACTGAGTGCACAATAATCATTAACTAGAGGTAAATGTAAGGACAGATGCCATGAGCTACTCAGACAAAACTTAGGCCTTTCAACATGTGGCGGCCGCTTCACTCACTGTCCCAGGGTACAAGACCACTGCATTATCCAAGTTACCACGGTTACGTCCCTCGGGTATTGCTCAGGGACTCATTTTACCTACCAACCCACGAAGGTCGGATGAACACCGGTCTCGTGGTGCCAGCTGTCTGCACTAGGATTCTAATTCTGGCGCACCTGGGCTTCGTGCCTAGGAATGCCAACCTTCCACTGCTGGGAGGTTCAAGACTGACAACCAGTTTTTGTTAAGTCCTAATCTTCGTCTGGCACACGATTCCATTTGTACTGCTGGGTGAACAGGGACGCGAGGGTAAACAAACTGTGTCCAAAGGTCTTGCCGGCCCGGGAATCGCATAATTCTTGAGTCTAGCCTTTGTTTTGACCCTTACTTCACCCAGCAAATCCGAAGCTTCAGAGGTTAATGGCTTAGGAGTGGCCGCCTGATTTGCTGTGCTTTTGTATAATCAAGTGAAAAAGAGTTGTGGTGTTGATGTGGAGACGATTGCAAGTGTTAAGGGAAGTACTTAGAGGCCACGTACGGAGAACTGTTAATAAGAGACTGACTAGAAGAATGTATGTGCGTGAGGTGGAGAGGGAAAGGAAGAGGGGGAGACCAAGGACGAGATGGAGAAATGGAATGGAGTGGTAAATGAGGGAGAGAGATGAGAGCTGGCAGGAGGGAAGTTAAAAGGCAGGAGACAGCGAAATGGAGTGGATTTCTTTGTGGCCATCCCTCACGGGACGTCTGGCAAGAGAGAGAGAGAGAGAGAGAGAGAGAATGTTTTCACTGGTATAAGAGAATTCGTAGCGTTTCTTCGTCAGATTTTCTAGAAGATTATGACCTAGCAAAATGTGTTTGTCTGCCTCACTGATTCTCGTGTAGTC
The DNA here is from genome assembly GCF_032717465.1 of Coenobita brevimanus. Taxonomy (NCBI): domain Eukaryota; kingdom Metazoa; phylum Arthropoda; class Malacostraca; order Decapoda; family Coenobitidae; genus Coenobita; species Coenobita brevimanus. Next base: position 21,879,141 of record NC_137022.1, on the reverse strand, counting down.
GATAGGCGTTAGTCCTAAACCTTCTTCTTCTTCTTCTTCGTCTTCTTCTTCATCCTGTTTTTCTTCTTTATCATCATCATCTTCTTTTTCTCTCCCTCCCCTTGTTCCTCCTCCTCCTCCTCCTCCTCCTCCTCCTCCTTCCCCTCAGCGGTATATATTTCTTCATACACATTAAAACCTTCACGCGTTTTGATGACTTTGCGTCACATTTGCATGTTGCATTATGAACGAAAATCATAGCTAATGTTTGCCTAAAGATGGTCTAAATCTTTTAGGCAGCACGTTATTTATAGCATGGCCTGTAGTGTATATATATATATATATATATATATATATATATATATATATATATATATATATATATATATATATATATATATATATATATATATATATACATATATATATATATATATATATATATATATATATATATATATATATATATATATATATATATATATATATATATATATACAGATGAACAGAGAAGGGAAAAACAAATGAATAAAAAAATAATCCATACACCAGATTACAAGTGTCCTCCATTCACAAAAAATCTGTAACAGTTGGACTTGAATATCGTAGGTTGAAGTCTGGGGGGAAACCACTCTGGGGAAACGAGTTTCAAATAGATGCAGTTCGGGGAATAAAAATAATTCTGATTGGCAGAAGTTCTGCAATATGGAAGTGTGACTGTCCAGTCATGAGCACTACCAGATGCCCGTGTAGCGCCGGGGAAGGCGTGAAGCGGTGGCACAATTCGTCTGGTCATTTGCCATAAAAGTATCAGTAAAATAATGCAAGGGAGGCAACATTCCTTCGTACTTGTAGGGGGAGGTAGTTCATTTGTAGCTCCAGGGCTATTGATAATTCTTACAGCTTTGTACTGAATTATGTCCAGCTGTTTTAGTGCAACCTCTCCACTTCTACACTACAAGGGTGAGCAATAGTCCAGTTGAGAGCACACATGACTTGCGAATTGTAGTCAACTGCTCGTCAGTGAAGAAGTTATGGATTCTGTACAATAATCCAGGTCTCTCTGAAGACTCACTAGCGTGGGATCATGCTCGCCAAATATTGCATTATGGATGGCAGTCCGTTGTACAACATGTTTTAAGACGGCATAGCCCTATCTGTCTTCCTTTCAATATTTCTTAGAATTTTTTTTGGGGGGCAGGGGGCTCTGACCTCCCTAAAATTAATGGTTGGAAAATTGTTTATAGTGGAAGATCTTCCCAGTAACCAGACGAACTCATTTGAAAAGTTTCATTCAAATCCATTTAACAGCCTAGGAGAGGTTAAAGTTCTCTCTCTCTCTCTCTCTCTCTCACACACACACACACACACACACACACACAGACTAAATCTCACGCAACGGTATAGGCAAGTTGCCGAAAATGATACCATCCTGCGTCGCAACATTAGTAAAATGTTAGAAGACGTTACCATACTGAAGAGGTTAAGCATAAGAAAGTATATAAATACGGTTCCTACTAATATTTCTCTCTCTCTCTCTCTCTCTCTCTCTCTCTCTCTCACACACACACACACACACACACACACACACACACACACACACACACACACACACACACACAAACACACAACTGCGTCAGACGTGGTAGTTGACTTGGGGAGTGAGGGCGTGTGCTTGTGTGTGTGCGCTGTGGACTTGTTCGCCTAGGCGGTGTGGTAAGTGAGAAAGACTTGGTTTTGCACACCTGATTTAGAAACAACAACAACAACAACAACGATAATAATAATGATAATAATAATAATGGCTGATCTTTCATTTCACAGGAGAGCCACTTTTTTTTTCTTAGAATAATTCACTAACATTCAAACCCACGTAATTACAACATGATAATCAATTCATAAGTACCATTGCATCAGAGCAGTGACCCCTCTTACTTATCTATCTGCTGTGTTAATGCGTGGTGGTAGGTGTGAGCGCCCGCAACCCGCTCACTTGATGTTGGGTTACTTTCACGTGCCTGCGCTGAGTGACGCTACAAGAAATCGTTTCCTACTGTGGATTGTGACCATATAGCCAGATGGACACCTGTTGGTTTAGTGCGGTAAGGTGATTCCCATAGTGCTACACATGGGTCACTGTCCTAATCAGCCTAACCTCGGGCCCCTACACTCATAGTGGGGCAATAAAGGAGTGGATGATAGCCTTATTAGTGTATATTATTCCCTTCGTTGTTTGTCTCTCTGGTATAGTATAGTGTACCTGTTGTATTTGTTACTTGTTTATCAGTTCTGCTGTACATTTTGATACAAAGAATAAAGAACTCATAGAGCCTGCAGGTTTTGTACATCCAGAACTAAACAAAAAAGAAGCCAAATTCAAGTGTAGTTCATTTCCAGATGCCTAGACACACTACTTTTAACAGACTATTGGTTGTAGGTGTTTGTTACCTGCTGTTTGTTTATCAGTTCTCTTATTAAAACCGCAAGCGAAAGTGCGAGGGGGATATGTTTGTTCTAGTTAGTCTGACTGCCTCGATGTTAGCAAGATTACGGAGAACTATACTTGGCATAATTACTGAGGACCAATAGAGGACCAGGTGACTGATTTTTGAGTGAAAATGGTCATAGGTCAATGGTCAACGGCAAGATCAACTCAGTCATTTTTTTTTATCCGATTTTGACCAAATTGGTGAGGGACAGGAATGGAGTGAATAAATTTTGACAACAATCGGTCAGAGGTCACACGGCAAGTTCAAAGGTTTGGCCTTTTTACTCAAACAGATTTTATTCTGTTTGGATCAAACTTGGTGGAGGAATTTAAGATAGCTGAGGATGGAATTATTCAAGTTTCAAAGGTCAGAGCCACAGAGTAAGGTCAACTTAAACACACTTAATCCTATGTGAGCCAAACTTGTAGAACGATATGAAGCTCAGGTAAGGAAGAGTGATTCGATTCTGAGAGCAACCAGTCAAAACTCAAGGGCACAGGGCAGGGTCAATATTTCATCCTGAAGGGACTAACACAAAATCAGTGGGCACCTGTCATGTCCGACCACGTTGCTCATCAGCTTCGAAGTATAACAACAAATCGCGCTATAAACAGTAGGTTAGATACAAGGAAGGTGCTCAAAGTTCATCACGTCGACATGATTATTTTACATTTTTCGTTGCCCCACTCCAACAAAACAGATGCCCACTGATCTTGTGAACGGGTCTATAGATTCTTTGTGCAGAGCGGGTGTTGCACTCTCAAACTGCTTCTTCTTCTTCTTCTTCTTCTTCTTCTTTTTCTTCTTGTCTTAGTTGCCTTACTGATTTCTTTTCCTTGAATCTTCCTGAAGTTTGACATTTTCCTAGTGATATGAAAGTGAAGAACTGAACAAGAGCAAGTTTAACAGGATCTTCACCGTGAAAGCCACGTCCTTCGGTCCTGACCTATACAGCAGTGTCCTAACCAAACACTTTCAGTTTTGTTTGACTCGTTTTCTCGTCGGTAAAGGAAGCTTCCTAACACCTTTTCCTAAGCGACCTATTTACTTTATTACAGTTTGCTGTCCTCATCTGTGTTATTCAAATCATTCTAATATTATCACACGCTTCATAAATAACGTACTAAAGGATATGAACCACCCAAACCCAAAATAAATGGCTAGGGCAAAGGTGTTAGGGAGCTTCCTTTACCGACAAGAATAAAATACTTGTCTTGTCCCCACCATACCAGAGTTAAGGGTTCCAGTATCAACACTCTCGGCTTCCTATGTCCGAGGCCCATATTTTGCGTGGCGTGGGAGACTTCGTAACACCTTCTCCGTAGCGATTTATTCTTCTTTTTGCATCTTAACATTCTCTCGTATGCCATCTATGTCGTTTATATATCGAAATGCTTTCCTTTAGTAACACACAAGAGGATATTCAAGTAAAGTATGGAAAATAAATCGCTAAGCTAGAGGTGCAAGTCAGTGATAATACCATGTCTGAACTAAATTCAGCCGTATGGAATTAACTGGAAAAATATACACTAGGGAAGTCAGAACCAAGAGATGACTGATATAACCATAAGACGTTCACCGATGGATTTCGTAACACTTTTCTCTCTGTGATGTATTCTGCGCATTCCACTTCAGTATCCTTTTGTATGTTACTGTTACAAATTTTTTCGATATTAAAACGACAGATATAACATACAGGCGAATGTTAAAATGTAATATGCAAAGTAAATCGCCAAGGATGAGGTGCTACGAAACCTCCAATGCCACCTAGAAGACGAACGGTTCTCTCAGGATTTGGATAGTTGTATGTGACTTTCATGGTTAGGTAAAGGCCTGTTAGATTTAGTTAGGTTAATTTCACTACCATCTACAAAGAAACTATATATCACTAGAGAAAACAGGAATATATAAAATATGGTCTAACAAAAAAATCAATTGATTACACGCGACTTTTAGATATCCTGATAACCAAAGGGAAAAGGAAACACGCAATGTCCCGCGCACTTTCATGTATCCACGAAAAAAAAAAAAAAAAAAAAAAAAAAAAGCGTTGAGGCGATTTCATACTTCCTTTCTCCCAGTGGATAATAGCTTATTATATACTGACCCAGATTTCAAACTGTCACTCACCAAAACAGTAGAAAAACTACTGTGTAATTCAGTGGCAGGTGAACATGTTGTGCCGGTGGCTTTAGAAAAATATATATATTAATGGCGGAAACATATGACACAAAACAACTCGAGTTACGTAACTGGATATTACTTGTCGTAAGGTAGATGTAAGCGGTCAGTGAACTCTGCTGTTGTTATACTGCTTTACTATAACGTTCGTCGATTCAGTAACCCATGTTGTACTCAATTTTCCACGCCTTCTGAAAACATATCTGAACCTTTTCTTCGGTACTTTGTTTTGTTTGGTGTAATCTTCGTAAATTTCTGATACGCAAGCAACGACAACGAGACCAATGGACGAGGTACCTTTATCCCAGCCTGTTTATGCCTAAAACAAAGACAGGGTCCTGGATTGGTAAACTGACGATTGAGTGTCGTAGTTCAGAGAAAAATCTGTTAGGTGCTTTCTTCCTCAGTCACGCGCAGAGCATTGTGGCGGGATGAAAGTGAATCGCATCCAGACCAAGAACCAGTGTTGCAGTGGCTGAACACAAAAAGTCGACCTCGATTAGTACTTATAAAGGATCCTAACAAATGTACAGGATATACAAACATCCAAAATAGCTTACTGTTATTGTAGATTTTTTTTTTCCCGCCTTGATAGTTTGCCTGCTTTGAATGTAAGCTGTTTGTTAGCAGCTGTACGAGTGGAACCAAAAACATAAACAAGAAATTTTATACACAGCTTAACGGTAGGAAAGTTTATAAATGTACCGGGGAAATTTACCCACCCACCTCTCCCGCCAAACCACTTTTGCTTTCTAGGGCCTAGATTCACAAAGAGACTCACGATCGTGACTACCTTTGTATTTACCTTCGCTGACGAAGTTGGAGGAGATTATGCACCTACACGGGGCTGTCTGTCTGTCTCTCTGTCTCTCTGTGAACATCTCAAAACTTGTTATCTGATTTTATTGACATATGGAGGAGAGGTGGATAGTGGGTCAAGGGAGTGCTGACTAGGCTTTGAGCTGGATCCCTATCTCGATGCAGGAATAAATCATGAATTTCATTGGCAACGGCGGAGGTACTGTGATCTCAGAGGTTCATTAACAAGGCAGACTAAGGCAGCAGAATTAACTGACTGACTATACGACACTGTAAAATTAATCATGTGGTATGAGAGAGGAATTACGGTGGTAAATCTAACATTTTACTGGTGTAGACGGGGATATGATTTCTCTAACTGCTATCTATAGTAGGTCACATTTGGTTTTCCAGGAAAGACTCAGACATGTGGAAAGTTTCTGACACTCTTTTTGCTTACTGTTCCTGTAGAAAATAAGTAAAACCTTCGATAATTTTCCTCTTGTAAGTATGAACCGCTTTCGTAGGAAGACCAAGTCCAGTGGGAAGAGACTCTAGCCTCCTTCCCTTGTCCATCATAGCACAGAAGGTCATCCTGGAAGCTGACCCGCCAACTTCGCCAAGCCTTCCCTCCCCAAACCACTTTTGCTTTCTGCGATTCATTGGGTATATATATATATATATATATATATATATATATATATATATATATATATATATATATATATATATAGATGTGTGTGTGTGTGTGTGTGTGTGTGTGTGTGTGTGTGTATATATATTTCCATTTATACTGATACACACACACACACACACACATATACACACTAACACACACACACTAACACACACACACACACACACACACACACACACATACACACACTAACACACACACACACACACACACATACACACACACACACACACAGAATGGAGAAATTAATACCCCCGAGCTAGGCCATGAAGACCGTATAGCCTCGCTAGGTGGCTGGAGAGCGCTACCTCTCCCAGCAGGGCAGCTACTGGGCCGGGACGCGAACTCTCGACCTTTCGATCTCGAGTCAGGCGCTTTACCACTGAGCCATCCTGCCTCCAGAGAGAGAGAGAAAGAGAGAGAGAGAGAGAGAGAGAGAGAGAGAGAGAGAGATTACTTCTCGTAACTCAAGACAAAATTCCAGTACACTGTCTCTTGTTACACTCACACTCGAGAAGCGAGAGCCTGGTATTGTTTTGCTTTGTGTGTGTGTGTGTGTGTGTGTGTGTGTGTGTGTGTGTGTGAACAAAACAGCTCAGACAGTCTTGATCCAATTTGAATCAATGTTGGTTGAAGGGATGGTGCTCTTCCTAGAGGAGGACCTACTTTTTTTTTTTTTTTTTTTTTTAGAACAATAAGTTCAAGATCAAGGTCACATTGCAAGGACAACGTATACAGTTTTGACCCGATTCAAGCCAAATTTCGTGGAAAGCTTAAAGATATAGCAAGGATGAAATAACTCCAGTTTGAGAATAATTAATGAAAGGTTCAAAACAAGGCCAAAGGTTCGACACTGTAAGTTAAACTGGTTTAATTCAGTTTGAACTAAACGGGAATGAGGAGCTGAAAGTCAAGTAAGAATGAAGAGATGCGATTTTAAGAACATTAGGTCAAAGATCAAGATCACAGAGAAAGATCAGCTCAGAGTGTTTTAATCCTGTCTGAATTAAATTTGTTAGAAATGTTGAGGGTAAGACAGGGATAGAGTTAATCCTGGTCATAGGACAAGGTCGCACGGTAAAATCGGATGCTCCGCTATTAGCCCAACTGTAGGGCGAGAGTGTTGAACTCTTAGTATTCTTTCTTGTAGCTGTGACTTGCTTTTACAGGGAAGACAAGGAGCGCATCGAAGCCGATTCGTAATGACCCAGAAGTTGAATAACACACACACACACACACACACACACACACACACACACACAGATAGATACGTAGATACAGGTGTGTGTGTGTGTGTGTGTATATATATATATATATATATATATATATATATATATATATATATATATATATATATATATATATATATATATATATATATATATATATATATATATATATATATATATATATATATATATATATATATATATATATATATATATAAAACGCTTGGAAGAAGGAACTAAAGGCTAGAAGCCCGCAAATTGTTACCTCCAAGAAAAAATAAAAACAAGATAACAGGAAGCCAAATGCATGATTCATTTGAGATGCCTGGACACAATGCGTTTGAAAGACCGGAGGTCATTGGTTGTAAGAAATACAGACAGAGGAAGACAGTTCTATAGTTGACCTGTTGCATAAATGAAGGACTAAGAGTAAGGTTAACTCTTGCTTTAAAGTGCTGGACAGAAAAGGGATGAGAATTTGCTGCTAGACGGCTTCTACGCGCCCGCCGTAGTGGTGAAGGGATGCAAGCAGACAGTTCAGAGGAGCAGTGACCATCGAAGTAACGATAAAAAAAAAAAGATAATGACGCTAGAGTGAGGGGAAGAGATAGAAACTGAAGGGACCCAGTAAGAGGAGAGTTAATGAGACGAAAAGTCTTTGACTCCACCGTGCTAAGAAGGGCTAGCTGTGTGGGGGAAGCCTCCCCACATAAGTGAATTGTATTCTACACAGGAATACATAAAACCCGTGTATAAAGTCAACAGCTGTGCAGGAGTAAAGAAGGCACGGAGTCGCCTTGGCACACCTAATCTCTAGGAAGTTGATTTACAAGAGAGGTAATATGATCTTTCCATGATAAATCCCGAAAAAATGAAGCCCCAAGTATGTTCAAAGATGATGCAGGATTGAGTTGGGTACTGTTAAAAATTAGATGATAATCCTGTGATAGATTTTGACGGTGGAAAAATGTAAGAACTGAGTGATTGATCCATAAAAAAAAAACAAAAAGATACCTTTTACTCCAATCGGAGATATCAGTCAAGTCAGACATTAAGTGTGCCATAGCCTCATCCCTTGTTTGTTGAAGTAACTGCTGAGATGGAAGCTGCAGGGAGCGGATGGAAAAGTGAAGGGTGGAATCAGCAGCGTACGAGTGGATAGGGTTAGACGTGCAGCTTAGAAGGTCACTGATGAATAGAAGGAAGAGAACTGGTTAAACAGAGCCCTGAGGTACATCACTATTGATAGCCCTAGGAGAAGAGCAATGGCCGTTTGCAACAGCAACTATAGAACGACCAGAAAGGATGCTACAAATGAAGGTACAGATAGTGGGATAGGAACTGTAACAGGGCAGTATGGAAAATAAAGACTTATGCCAGACTCGATCAAAAGCCTTTGAGATGTCAAGTGCAATGGCAAAGCTATCACCAAAGTCCCAAAAAGAGGATGACCAGGGATCTGAAACGTAAGTGAGAAGTTCGCCAATAAGCGTCCCTGGTGAAACCCATTCTGACGATTGAAGTGAAGATTATTATAGGAGAGATGCTTTAAAATTCTTTTGTTAAGAATAGAGTCAAAACCTTTAGAAATACGAAATGTTAAACCAATTGGGCCATAATTAGATGGCTGGGAATGGTCCCCTTTTTTGGGGACAGGCTGAATGAAAGCATACTTCCAGCAAGAAGGAAAGGTACAAGTTGACAGACAAAGACGAAATAGTTTGCCTAAGCAGGGTGTAAGCCCAGGAGCACAGCTCTTGAGAACACAAGAAGGACCCCATCAGGTCCATATGCCATGTCAGAATTGAGACCAGCTATGGCAGAAAACACATCAACAGAAGAAATTTTAACGTCAGCCTTGAGGATGTCAGACGGGGGAAGTGATGGAGGAACAGCACCAGAATCGTCTAAGGTAGAACTGGAGGTGAACGTCTGAGTGAGGAGTTCTGCTCTATCAGTACAAGAAACAGTCACAGAGTCACTGGAGTGGAAAAGAGGAGGGAAGGATGTTGAAGTAAAGTTGTTAGAAAGGTTTTTGGCAAGGTGCTTGAACGAGCGGGAAGAATATGAGTTGGAGAGTTCAGAGCATTTATTACGAATGAAATTATTTTTAGCAGAGTGAAGGACAAAGTTAGCATGATTCGGGGCAGGAACATAAAAGAAATGAAATTCCGGGGTGGGTTGGCTTTGGTACCTTTTGTAGGCCTTCCCCTTGTTATGGACAGCATTAGAACAGGCGTGATTAAACCAAGTTCTTTTTTTTTTTCCATTAGTCACTGGGTAAGACAAAGGAATGTATGCTTCCATGCCCGAGGGAGTAACTTCTTGAATGCTCGAGGCACACTCAAATGGCTATCCGTCATGGGAGCAATAAACATTCCAGGGAAAATAAACAAAGTACTGCCTGAGGGCCTCCCAATCAGCAGCTCCTACAGCTGCTGCTTCTTAGAAGAGTCCACAGGCCTTACTGGAGCAATAGCACAGGTTAAGTGACAAGATTGTGATCGGAGGAGCCCAATGGAGAAAAAAGGTTAACAGCAAAGCAGAAGGATTGGTTTAAAGAAAACGTCAAGTATGTTGGAATTCTCTCCAAGGTGGTGAGGCATACGGGTAGGTTGCTGTGCAAGCTGCTCTAGGCCATTAAGGACAGAAACCATGTAGGCTTTTTCATCAATTGGATCAGTGAAAGGAGAGAAGAGCCAAAGGTGGTGGTGAACATTGAAATCGCCTAGAATGGAGATTTCAGAGAAAGGAGAAGTTGATAGGGTGTGTTGCATCGCAGATGTAATACAAAGATTTTTTCATAATCAGTAGAATTAGGGGATAAGTAAAGAGCAGAGATATATTTAGTCAGAGACTATATATACTGTATGTAAATAGGTAGATAGATAGATAGACGGACAGATAGATAGATAGAGAGAGAGAGAGAGACAGAGACAGATAGATAGATAGACAGATACACACACACACACACACACACACACACACACACACACACACAAACACATAATCTTAACCTACATACACATGACAAATACACTGAAAATAATAAGTCTGCATGCAAATGTCAAAAAAAAATAACAATATACACAACTTACGTGCATAATATCGCACTGTTACCTGAGTGGAGTCTTCGAGTTTACTGACCCCTGTTGAGTCTCTGGAACTATCTACTGTATATACAAGCCTACTATTAAGCTGCCAACTCCTTTTTTTTTTTCGACTAAACCAGGAGTTTGCTGAGATATTTACCGTGTCATAATTATTACTTTTTTATATCACAAGAATACAAGCAAATGCAAAATCACTCAAGACAATAATAACTTAAACTGTTTTTTACAGTTACTTAATCTGTGTATTAAGATTTGGTCTTAATTTCTTAATGAAGACTTTCTCCCCATTGAACGTCTCTGTTTTGTCACAAAACTTAGCAGGAATTTGAAATCATCCTCACTAAAGCGATGATCTGAATCTAGAGAATGATTTCTTATTCTTATTTTTTGGTGTATTTGTCATGTGTAGGCTTATGTAGGTTAAGATAATACTTTTTTAAACTATTAATGGATCCAGTATACTGTATATATATATATATATATATATATATATATATATATATATATATATATATATATATATATATATATATATATATACTGTATATATATATATATATAGTTGCAATCTTGTGGCCATTTTTTTTTTTTATGCGAGGAAGAAGGAACCAAAGGCCATGAGCCCGCAGTAACAGTTCCCTCCAAGAGAAAAACAAAATACAATAGAGAGCCAAATTCAAGATCCGATCATTTTGAGATGCCTGGACACACTGCGTTTGAAAGACTGGAGATCATAGGCAGCAGGAAATACAGATAGAGGGAGACAGTTCCAGAGCTGACCTGTTGCATAAATGAAAGACTAGGAGTAACGGTTAACTCTTGCATTAGAGAGTTGGACAGAAAAGGGATGAGAGTTTGCTGCCAGACGGGTGCTACGCGCCCGTCGTAGAGGTGGAGGAATGCACGCAGACAGTTCAGAGGAGCAGTGACCATTAAAGTAGCGATAGAAAAGAGATAAAGATGCAACAGTGCGGCGAAGAGACAGAGGTTGAAGGGAGTCAGTAAGAGGAGGAGAGTTAATGAGACGAAAAGCCTTCGACTCCACCCTATTGAGAAGAGCTGTATGTGGGGAGCCTCCCCACACATGAGAGTTGTACTCCACACAGGGGCGGATAAAACCCCTGTATAGAGTCAACAATTGTGCAGGGGTAAAGAAAGAGCGGAGTTGGCTTAGCACACCCAATCTCTTGGAAGCAGATTTTACAAGAGATGTAATATGATCTTTCCAAGATAAGTCCCGAGTAAATGAAACCCCAAGCATGTTCAAGGATGATGCAGGATTAAGCTGAATATTATTAAACATTAATGGGTATACCTGTGGAAGATTTTGTCGGGTTGATAGGTGTAAGAACTGAGTCTTAGATGCATTAAAGACAACCATATTATTTTTACCCCAGTCAGAGATACGAGCCAAGTCAGACATTAGGTGTGCCATAGCCTCATCCCTTGTTTCTTGAAGTAACTGTTGAGATGGGCGTTGTGGGAACCGAATGGAAAGGTGAAGGGTGGAGTCATCAGCGTATGAGTGGATAGGGTTAGATGAACAGCTTAGAAGATCATTGATGAATAAAAGGAAGAGAGTTGGTGATAGGACAGAGCCCTGAGGAACACCACTGTTGATAGATCTAGGAGAAGAACGATGGCCGTCTACAACAGCGGCTATAGAACGACCAGAAAGGAAGCTAGCGATGAAGGCACAGATAGAAGGATAGAAACCGTAGGAGGGCAGTTTGGAAATTAAAGATTTATGCCAGACTCGATCGAAAGCCTTTGAGATGTCAAGTGCAATGGCAAGTGCAATGGTGTAGCTTCTAAAACATATCACGTTCTGAACTGATTAAATATGGTTGAGTCTAGCCGCCCTTTCAGTAAGAAACGTCTTTTCTAAACTGAACATAATGGTCTGTTGGTAGCAATGAAACCTAAATGATGTATTCGGGCTGAAAAGTTAAGAAGGTTTAAGAATTATCCGGTAAACGTGCAGTCCTTTCACTCTCCAACACAAACTGGCGAAAGTAGTGCGGTGAGGTGGGAGTGATGTGAAAATATCAGATATTATGGAAAATGCGTAAAGTATGCAGCCTTTGAATCTCGTTCTCTCTCTCTCTCTCTCTCTCTCTCTCTCTCTCTCTCTCTCTCTCTCTCTCTCCCACCAGATAATCTGTACTCAATTAAGGAAGAATCCAAGTGGTAAGGAATTTATCAAGGCTGCATTTAACCTATCCAGTTAAAACAAATCTAAACATGAATTAAATCGTCTGGAAGTACCAAGACTAAACTGTTTCACATTAATAATAGGAGTAAAGCTATTACTGTTGTCGTTTGGATATTGACTTAATTACAAAAAGTAAGAAATAATGTATGTGGACTTATTAGTAGTAGTAATAATAGTGGCAGTAGTAGCCGTAGCAGCACTAGTAATAGCAGTAGTAGTAGATGCAGCACTAGAGTTGTTGTTGTAACATTGTTGTTGTTGTTGTAGTAGTAGTATCCCATTTTAAACTACGTGTTTCAGATAAGTTTTTTATAATCCAAATTATTATCATCTTTTACTATTGCAAATCAATGTTATCAGATATCACACAACATGCAAGAAGTATTAAAGCTTCAAAATTGGGCTCTCTACCTGATAGTAAAAAAAATAAATAAATAAATAAATAAATAAAATAAATAAATGTAAAATGTGGCTTGTGGATTTTTACACGCTTTTAATGTTCTGCTTTTTTCGTTCTATTTTTCTTTTCATGCGATGTGAATGATTTGGATTTTCATTTCTGTCGCAGATTATTGCTTTCTATTTCATGGCCTTTTCTTTCTCCCCTACCTTTTTTCTCCATCCCTCCTTTCCCATCGTCTTTTTTTTCCGCCTAGTTTCTCATCCCAATTTAATTCCTTCCTTCCCTCCTTCCTCCCTTCTTTCCTTCCTTCCTTCCTTCCTTCCCTCCTTCTTTCCTTCCTTCCTTCATTCATTCGTTCCTTCCTTCCTTCCTTCTTTCCTTCCTTCCTTCCTTGCTACCCTATGATATTCACCTTTTAACTCCTTCAGATCGACAACGTGTTCTGTACTTTATTCGTTCTCTCCATGCGATTTTCTTTTTCATTTTCGGATAGGCTTTGTGGATTTGAGGAATTGGATACAGCCTTCACTAACCCCTTCATCCCACTACCTCTTCCCTCAACCTAATAAAATCGTCTAGTGGTAGCAACTAAGAAGCAGGTGGAGGAGGAGGAGGAGAGGGGAGAAGGAGGAGAAGAAGAAGTAGAAGAAGAAGAAGATGATGATGATGATGATGATGATGAACAACAACAAGAAGACGAAGAACAAGAACAAGATTGAGAACAAGAACATGGCGTCTCGGTACGAAAGGATTAATGGCCAAGAAAACGAGGGAAAACTACCCAAGATCATCTGAGATTAACTTCTCCAGTACCATAGCATCTTGATCATATTATTCTTGCTACCCTCAGATGATTTCATTCCGCTTAGAGGGAGAAATCAGGTGGTAAAGGAGTTAAAAGATGTGTCTCACCGTTATTACAAAATCGCCTGGAGGCAGGAAGTGTGTAGACTGACAAGGAAAGCACCAACATGAAATGAAGGAGGGGGACAGGGGAAGAATTAGTTGGTAAGGAAGTGAATATCAACTGAAGGAACATGCATTGGGGTAGTATTTTGTGGACAGGGGACAATCACGAACATATACAAGCGCGACTGCAAGAATGTTCAAATAAAATAAATATATGTCGCAAGACTGAAGGGATTACGACGCTACGTAATAATGTCGGAAGCCCGTTTAGAAATGGGAAATAAATCGGAAATTGAACATCCGAGCCAAGTTTCGGAAAAACTTTGCCGTTGATTAACAGTATTTTCGGACCTAACCAAGCCGAGCACGCCAGTCTTCGGTACTCACTAGGGCCATCTTTGATCACAGTCGTGAAAAGTCTGAAAAGTTGGTTAGGAAATCCAGGTTTTTAGATTTTCTTCATATTCATTTTCTCTCATATAATGAATCTGCAATGGAAATGTCACAGAAGAACAAGGCAAAGGACATCTTTGATAGCTGTACCCAAGCTTGCAATATCTACTGGTTAATGACACCCTTCTGGCTCACAGGGAGTACCGGTATAGCTAACTGCCCAGTGCTCTGCACTGCCTCTCTGTGTCATATTTATGGCTATCCCGGCAAGATGCAGGTATGCGGTCGGCTAAATATACACCACACACACCTCAGACACACCCCAGACATATCCCAGACGCACACACAGCATTCTGCTTTCCCCTCTATCACATTTATGGCTATTCCGCCAAGAAGCAGGTACACCATTGGCTAGATGCACCCCACACGCACCTCACATACACCCCAGACACGCCGCAGACGCACATCAGACACATCACCAATACCCCCACCCCTTAACACACACCCCATACAGCCTGGAGCCCATCATTCAAAACGGTAGGGACTGACGAGTGAACCAGCGAGGAAGTGACAGGAACACACACTGGGTTGGCCGCCTCCCCTCCCCCCGCCGTGCGTGCGGCAAAAACGAATTGTAGTCACGAACACTACCTACCAGATCTAATTTCTTAAGATTTACAAGCAAAATAATATTAAGAATACCTGTGGGGTGTAACATCAAAAACGTTTTCGCATTTATTTTTATCTACTTGCAAAGAGTCGGCGTAAGTCATGGGAAATAATTACAAACTGAATCATCTTTCTTTCTTTTTTTTAGGCGGGGGGAGGGTATGAATGGCTACATCAGTGACTTAAAACCGGTGTAAAAAATGATGGAAGTCAAAGGCTAGGGAAATCGTGAAAGAAAATGAAAATGTGGGACAGTATTCTCATCTTAGGAAGCTTGTTTGCAATAATATTTTGTTGGATTTTGTTCGTTATTTTTTAAAGTTATTTATCGATATAGCGCACAAGAAAATATCTTAATGCATTATACAGTATAAATTGCCAAAATTGTTACAAAACTTCTAAATCAGTTGGAGTATATCCCGTGGAATTCTTACTAAAATTATTTACTATTCAGTATAATCTCAACTCAGGGAAGAGTTGTCGCTGAGGAGCAAGCATGAATGACTAGAATATAATAAGTAAAAATAAACTGGCAAACACACGGTGCAAGGATCGCTGTTGACACAGTAGATTAACGATACTAGGCAACGTAACATGAGGACTTTACTTGTGCAGTAGCCTACATGGATGCTGTGTCTGTAATATAGTTACCTAAAGAGGTGTTGTCCTGTACAAAACAAATAAATAGGTGAATTCATGGGTTACTGTAAGATTTTAAAAATCCTGAAACCTAATAAACATGACAGAGATAAGAAAAAGCACTCAGATGGTACATTTCCCAGACTCCCGCCAACTGGTCCAAGGGCCGAACATCTGACTTTGCGCTGACCTTGAGCTTCACCGATTGCTCTCCAAATCCGATCCTTTCATCTCTGCTGTACCAGCAACTCTCCCACAAAGTTTGGTCGAAGCCAGATTGAAATGTTTAAGATGACCTTGCCATGTGAATTTGACTTTTTACCTTTCCCTGTGACAAACATTTAAATATCTATTTTCAAAATCCAAATCCTTTATTCTCACACCACCCTGAACCTTCTGCAACTTTGGTCAAAATCAGATAAAAACTTTTAAAGCTGATCTTCCCATGTGACCTTTACTATTGACCAATTGTTCTCAGAAAGTGTAGATCAGCCTCTTGGTTGACCCTCATCCTTCTATCCAAGTTTGGTCTACAGTATTTCAAAAGTGATTAGCTACAGTGTTCAAACAGATACACGGGTCGAACTTTGATTTTGCCCCGTAACCTTGACTTTTGACTAATTGTTCTCAAAACGGACTCACATCTTTCATGCCTTAATCTGACCCATATGCCCCATTGGGGAGGCGGTGGTTGAATCGGTAGAGAGGCGGCCTGCAGTCCTGATATACCCAGGATCGAATCCCGGCTGGGGCAGGGAACAGTTTAAGGATTTGTATTTCATAAAAGCAGATTTTACTGATCTACCAGAAGACTCTCCGACATGTGCTAAAAATACCCGAGCTAAAACCAGTACACCAGTCCTGTATGAGACAACCCTAGCATGTACTCAATATGGACGGTGGGTGTTAGCGCCGAAGTGGTGACATGTGGAGGTGTGTAGGAGGACTACTGGGCCTTGGAATAGGCCCTGAAACCTTTGCCCAGACACATTAAGAAAAAAAAAAAAAGCTCGGTCGAAATCGGACATAAAAGTGTTGAAGCTGATTTTGCTTGGCCCTCCTCTGTGTCGTATTTACTGCTATCCCGGCAAGACGCAGGTATGAAGTCGCCTAGATGCACACCACACTTACACACACACACACACACACACACACACACACACACACACACACACACACACTCACACACACACACACACACACACACACACACAGACCTCGAGTAAACGTAATGCTCGTTCTCGCGCGGATAGAAATACTGAGGTGTTATATGGAAGATAAATAATTGCGAAATCGAGATGCTGGGCAGACTCCTTAACCGATGAAAATTTGGAGTCGGGATTCATACACAATTATTTACTCCTTTTACCTGAACTTGACCCAGGATTTTGTCCTTTTGTTGCTTATTTCACGTAGCTCAGCGACAAAATAAAATAATATTGTGGCTCTACATCCTTTCCATTGCACTTTTTCGTGACTAGCATCATATTCTGCTTTTAATTAGTTTCTGTAACTAAACATTCAAGATGGAAAGGTGCTGAATTTAAGCCAGGTTAGTGTAAAACGGGTATAGTTTTCTTTCACGACTCAGATTTTGATTTGCAGGAAGAACGAGAGACACTGGAGGTTTCTGAATTCTTCTTTACTTGTCTTTCCTGCACTCTCTTACGTGCTCTTCCTACAAAAACAATCTCCTTTTCTTGTCTCCCCTGCATTCTCCTGTACTAACTGAGCTAGATTTCCCCTTTTACTTATCTCTTGTGCTCTCTTTCTCGTACTACCTCGCCTTCCTAACAGTTCATTTACCTGTCTATCCTGCACTCCCTGGTACTACCTGGCATTCCTACAAAAACAATCGCCTTTAGATGTCTTTCTTTCCCTCGTGCTTGGCTTTCCTACAAAAACTATATCCATCACTTGTCCTTCTTGCTCTCTCTCTCTCGAACTACCTGGCCTTCCTACAAAACATTTAAACTTAGCCCATGATAATTTAATTTCCTCTAGCCACGAAGATCTGTTTTGCTGAAAGACAAGCGACAGGAAAATTCTTCTGTGTCTTATCTTTCTTGCAAAGACAAATCATAGTTACAAGAGGCAGTTGACTCTAAGTTTGTAAATTCGAATCCAAACTAACACATGTCAAAATCGCGACTAAATATTTCATCATCATCATCATCATCATCTTCGTATTATTATTATTGTTGTTGTTGTTATTATTATTATTATTATTATTATTATTATTATTATTATTATTAAGGTGTAAGCAGTATCTTCCACTTCCGTTTATATAAACTGACAGTCACCAGACAACAGGAGAGGGTGAGTATCAGGATGGAATCTGTATACAGGCTGCTCGAAATTTTACGCATCATTTCTCATCGCTGCGGGAAAGGCTCGGTCATCGTTATTAGTGTCTTCCCTGCCACTTTATCTATTTATTTATTTATTTATTTATCTATCTATATCTAAGTACTAGTGACCCTTTTCATACCCTGCAGCGTCTACTTTCAACGTCCTTTGTTTTGCATGATTTATTCTTAGTTTTATGGGGCAGCCGAAATGTCTACGCTCCTGACATCAGCAAACTGAGCCGTTCTAGCATCACATAAAATAGAAGGGTCAAAATTAAGACCACCCTATTACGACATATGCGTCAGGGTGGTAATTGTGTCATCTAGGGCAGGGCAGGGGCTGGGCAGGGTGGCACAGGTTTTAGGGGTTGGTGTAGGGCAAGGTCAGGAAGATCGGTTGGGTACTAGGGCTGGTTAGGGCGGTTTTATTAGTACTGGGAAGGCGATCACACCTTCACAGTCCAGTCTTATTTGGGAACACTGGGTAGATTTATTCGTGTACCAAGATTTCCTCGTCAGTAGTTTATTATTAATCTACTCCAGAATCTATCGACTTTATCTTTACCATTCTCATGGTAGGGACAACTCTCCTTTTTACTCTTCTCTCTCTTTCCCCATTTTTTTCAGTAATTATTTTTTCATACTTTTTAATTTCCGTATTATAACATCTTTAGCAATGCCAAGCCATTTGATTTATATGAGAGTGAGTCAAAGGAGTCTGGGTTCTAATATTGCCACCATTGCCACCCTCATGGTCGGGACAACTCTTGTGTTCTATACCTACTATTGTTAGACGATTTTATTCACGTGAGACTGATTTACAGGAGCCTAAAACTGTTATCCTCTTGATATTGATGACTTAATTTCGTTTTCTTCTTGACACAATCATTTTTCGAGAGAGAGAGAGAGAGAGAGAGAGAGAGAGAGAGAGAGAGAGAGAGACAGACAGACAGACAGACAGACAGAGACAGAGACAGACAGACAGAGACAGACAGACAGACAGACAGAGACAGACAGACAGACAGACAGACAGACAGACAGACAGAGACAGAGACAGACAGAGACAGAGAGAGATAGAGAGACAGAATGATTTAGTATCAAGAAATTCGTTAAGGCTATTACTAACTCGTCCAGCTCAAGAAGTCTCCCCTACATTGAATAAAAATTTCTGAATTTAACATTAATTTTAAAAAAAAGCAAAACAAGTGAAGGTGTTAAAAATGAGATCGCAAATATGTAGGTAAGTCTTCAGTGATCTATGGAACTGTTGTAAGTGTTGGTTGATGTTAGCCTGCATGCCACGTTACATAACGCATTCAGCAACGAGGTATATATCGGCACACACTTAATTCTCATCATGGGCTTCAGGCATGGTGGCGTAGGAGGCTTCGTAGCACCTCTTCCCTTGCGATTTATTTTGCCTTTTTCACTCCTTCACACACTCTTCTTTGCTCTATACGGTAAATTGTTTCAGTATCGACATAATTTGCATCACTAATTCTGAGGAGGACAGTGAGTGTAATGTGATAAATAAATCGCTAAGAATGGGATGTTAAGAAGTGTCCGAAGCCACTTGGTATACAGACCTCACAGAGGACCGCCCCTAGTTCAGGTTTAACCACTTCACAGCGATAACTTAATATAGTTCTTTCATTTTAACTGTATTTCTTTTATATCAGCCCGGCCCAAATTTTCATCCTTTTGCAGCTTACTTCATGCATCTCAGTGGCAGAGAAGGACAATACTGTGACTCTGTATTCTTTCCATAGCATTTTCCTGTGACTAGCATCATACTCTAATTCTAATCGTTTGTTACACCTCAAGCACTGGAGTTGGAGACATGGCAGTCTTAAGACATACTAAAGGGAGATTTTCGTTTTTTTGAAGCTTATTTCTCGCAGTTAACTATCTATCTATCTATCTATATACCTAGGCTGCTTCCCCCAAGGAAAGGGAGGTAGCCGAGACAAGACGACACTCCCCATTTACTCATCCATTCAAACACATTCATTCGCATCTTAGCCCCAAAGGGGAGAACGGACAGATCCTCACCGCACCACACCGCACAAGGGTAAACTGCGCAATGCAATCAGTGACATCCGCAGCAGGCCCGACAGCAGAACTGGTTTACCCCTGCCACATCATAACAGACCCATCCCCTTACCCGCACCTGACCTGACTAGCTGATCAGACCAAATGCGGGAGAATATTCCCTCAGGGCTGCGTCATCACTTATTCATTCACAGTTTCTCTCCATTTATTTCTGTCACGCACAGCCACTCTTCCTTGCTCAACAGACATACCTCTCGCATCCAGCGCTCTCTTCACACTGTCCATCCATCCTATTCGTGGTCTTCCTCTCAGCCTTACACCTCTCACATCAGATCTAGTTAACTGCCGCAGAAATATCAACATCCTAGAACTTCATCGTGACTAGCACCATGTTTAAGTACTGACCTCTTGTTACAGCTCAACCTTCAAGATGGCGAGAGGGCAACTTTACTCCCAGTTAAAGTGAACATAGCATAGTTTATCCTTGCAACCTCAGACGATTTTATTCACTTTAAAGGAAGAGGTCTCATACTGAAAGAGTTAATAACGACTATATCTAACTCCCTCAGGTTCGAAAACAAGTTGTCCCGTATTCTCGCCGGCTAAGGAAACTCCCTAACATCTTTTCCTAAGCGATTTATTTTGTTTAATTACATTTTACTTTCCTCTTCTGTGTTCTGTAAATTCTTTTAATATCGCCCCACTTTACAGACATAACGTGCCAAAGGACACTAACCAGCCAAATCTAAAAATAAATCGCTAAGGAAGAAGTCTTTGGCAGCTTCCTTACTCGACGAGAATACTTGCCCATGAGTCACACATAATGAGCCGATTCTTAGGCTTGTATTCCCGTCGGGTAAGGAAGCTCCCTAACACCTTCTCCTAAGCGATTTATTTTTGGATATGGGTGGCTAATATCCTTTTGTACGTTATTCATGCAGAGTATGGCGTATTGGAAGGATTTAAATGACATAAGAGGACAATAAGGTGTAATAAATAAAATAAAACTCTTAGGAAAAGCTGTTAGGGAATTCCTCAACCGAAGAGAATACGGACCCTAATTACATGGAAGGGTTAGTAGCAACTTTTCCTTAGCAGTTTATTTTGCATATTATTTCTTATCATTCTCTTGTATGCTATTTATGTTGTTACAGAATATTCATAGTTCGTATCAGTAACAGACAAGACAATCTCAGTATATAATATGCAGAATAAATCGCTTGGGAAAATGTGTTCCGGAACCAAAATGCCACTTTGAATACAAACCATAAGCCTGTAGTTTCCTTATCTTTCAGACATTATGGCATTTCTCCCTTGCTATACCATTTTTACTTCAACTTGGCCTAAAACTCCATCTCTATATCCTGAATACTGAGTTGTTACAAGAGACTAATGCTAGAATATGGCACTAGTCACGAAGAAGTGCTTAGATGACGATGTGGAGCCGTAGCATTGCCATTTTCTGCCACTGTGCTTGTGACGTTAGCTACAAATAAAAAATAAAAAAAAGCTCTGGGCCAAGTTAGAATAAAATAAGTATAGTTTCTCTGCATGTGGTACGATAAAATTCTCTCGCATGTTAGTTAATAATTTGGGTAACAAGAAGATCTAATGTGTATAACAGAGACTGCTGAGGTTTGTTATAGTCGGTTACATCTCGTCTGGCAAAGATCCCTAACTTCTTTCAGCTCATTTAATGTCCAGATGTTGGCAGATTGGAGGAGAAATGTAACTAGTAACCAAGGAGACTCATTCCTACCTCACATAATGGTCGCATGTAGCCAGACTGGAGAATAAATTTAACTAACAACCAAGGAGACTCATTCCCACCTCACAACTAAGACTCATCAGATTTCACGCAACCATGGCTAACAATCCAAGTTGTTTGGGTGGTCTAGTTCGCTGAGATATATATATATATAAAAAAACTGTAGTCATGATAAATCGCCAAGAGAAAGGTGTTACAAATTTTCCCAAGCTGGCGAGAATGTAAGTCTAAAAGGTCATCTAGTCGGCTTAGGGTTTGTGGCCTCTTTTCCTTATAGACTAATTTTGTATGATGCATGCTAATACGCTCTTTAATTTTTTTTATATTATTACTTACGACGTAGATTGTATTGATACAGTTTAAGATTATATTAACTCTTTATTAGCAGCGTCCCCTCTATTGAAAGAACACAAGTCAAGAGTGAGATCAGTGGAATAAAGGGAATGTGGAACTAGGTAGAAAAACAGGCAGACCGACAAACAAGAAGGTGCAGGAGTGTTAAGGTGAAAGTGTGGATGCGTTAGAAAGCACTGGGAGAAGTAAGTCCCCTGAGATAGTTTGGCCATGTAGAGAGAGTGGAAGAGAATGACTAGGAGTGTATGTGAGCGAGTTGGAGGGGGGAGGAGGAGAACGAGGGGGAGGAGGGATGGGATGGGCCGTGTGTGAGAACGAGAAGGGATGGACTAGAAAGGTATATGAGAGAGGGGCGTGTGAATTTGAGAAAAAGGCAGCCTAATGACAGAGAACAGGGTGACATGGAGGCGATTCATTTGTACCCACCCCTTCCAGAATTCATGTTCCTGGCTACAGATCAATAGTTTTCTCTGTTTATTCCATTTAAAGTCTGGGCGTATGGGTTGCATGCTTAAACCTTAAATCGCAAAATAAAATCCAAACCCCTAATTCTTTACTGTCATTTTATGGAAAGCCTGTGGTTATTAGGAATGGTTAGCCTGCATCCCACATTACAGAGTGTAGTCAGCAATAATATAGGAGGGCTAAACACGTTCCATCTGCCTCACTTGTTTCATAAATTATCGTCAAAAATTAGAGGTTTGCATTCCACTTTGCGATTACAAGTTTAATCATATGACCCTAAAGGTGATGTTCTCGTGCGGTTGAGAAACTTACTAACACCTCATCCATATCGGTTTAAGAGTATTTCTGATGCTGCTCCGTTACTATATTCTTGTACTGTATCTTCCTTACCGAATTATTTCTGTTTCTGCTCCCTTACTGTATTTCTGTGTCTTACTAAAACCTCTTCCTTGCTGTGTTATTTATGTTTCTGCTTATTTACTATATTCTTTGCCCTACTAACACCTCTTCCATACCGGATTATTTCTGTTTCTGCTCCGTTACTATATTCTTGTGCTTACTAACACCTATTCCTTACACGATTATTTCTGTTTCTGCCCCGTTACTATATTCTTGTATCTTACTAACACCCTTCCTTACCGATTTATTTCTGATTCTGCATTGTTACCATGTTACTAATGTGTTTTATTAACACATCTTCCTTAACGGATTATATCTGTTTCTGCTCCGTTAGTATATTCTTGCGTCTTAGTAACACATCTTCCTTACCGATTTATTTCTGATGCTGCTCATTTACTATATTCTTGTTTTTTACTAACACATCATTTACTGACTTATTTCTGATGCTGCGCCATTACTGTGTATATATATATATATATATATATATATATATATATATATATATATATATATATATATATATATATATATATATATGTATATATATATATATATATATATATATATATATATATATATATATATATATATATATATATATATATATATATATATATATATATATATATATATATATATATATATATATATATACCCCTTGAGGGTAGGGGTTTCTTTCAAGAATACTCCCCCAGTATCCCTGCTTGTCGTAAAAGGCGACTAAAAGGGTTGGCGGAGGGTTAGTGCCCCTCCCCGGAAAAAAAACTAAAAAAACAAACAAGAAGCCTCGGACAAGGACTGACCAAACGATGACGACCCAGGACCGGACAAAGGACTTGGTAATGGCTACATGGAATGTAAGAGGAGAGAATGATGAGGTGAAAGAGAGAGAGATTGTCTAGGTGCTTGAGGGTGCGAAAGTGGATGTATGTAGAATAACTGAAACAAAATGGAGAGGAGAAAGTGTGAGAGAATGGGAGTATGGATGGGTTATATGTGCAGGAGTAGGTGAGAATGGGAGGGCAAAGGAAGGTGTATGTATAGTTGTGAGCAAAAGATGGAAGAAGAGCATAAGACAGTATGGATCAGTTGAGTCAAGGATTGTGTGGGTAAAGTTGAAAGTTGGAATACAAATGTGGGCGATTGTGTGTGTGTATGTGCCAATGCAAGATCGTGCTAGCAGAGTGAGAGAAGAGTTCTGAACAAATGTAGAAGTGTGCATGGAAAAGTTTGGAAGGAATGAGAGAGTGTTTTTGATCGGTGATATGAATGGAAAAGTAGGGAATGTGAAGGTGGATGGAATACTTGGTGAGTGGGATGTGCCTGCTGAGATAGATGAGAATGGCAGTGCGTTAGTGGACATTTGTGCTGGGAGGGGGTTGGTGATAGCCAATACCCTCTTCAGGCATAAAATGATCCACAGGTATACATGGCGAGTGATGAGAAGGGTGGGTAGTGAACTGAGTGAAAGGAAGGCAATGATTGATTATGTGTGTGTGGATGAAAGGATGCAAAGATGTGTAATGGATGCAAGAGCTTATAGAGGCTGGGGGAGTGGACTT
This sequence comes from Coenobita brevimanus, assembly GCF_032717465.1. Classification (NCBI taxonomy): domain Eukaryota; kingdom Metazoa; phylum Arthropoda; class Malacostraca; order Decapoda; family Coenobitidae; genus Coenobita; species Coenobita brevimanus. The sequence goes on along the minus strand of NC_137022.1, from coordinate 21,854,476 downwards.
TCTGCCCACTACTTAGTGGTGGCCAGAATTAGGATCCAAGTAAGATGGAGGAATAGAAGAAGGGAAAGACGAGAGGAAGGAGTAGTTGCAAGGAGAGTGGAAAGGTTACAAGAGGATGAGAAAAAGGTAGAGTATAAGAGAGAAGTGGAAGAATGATTGGGCAAATATGAATTGGAGCAGATGGGAGACGTGGAAGGTGTGTGCAGGATATTTACAGAAGAAATATGTGCAGCATGTGACGTGGTGTGTGGGATGAAGAGAAGACGGAGGGGGGTGCAAGGAACAGCGTGGTGGACTGAAGAGGTGAGACAGGCTGTGGCACAAATGAAGAAAGCATACAACGAATGGATGAGAAATAGGGGCGTGGAAGAAGTTGAGAGGCGGAAGAGAGAGTTATATGTAGAAAGAAAGAGAGAGATGAAAAGATTAGTAAGAGAGAGTAAGAAGAGAGTGGATGAAGAATATGGAAGGAATTTGAGTGTAAAGTGGAGGGACTGTAAGAAAATGTTCTGGAAAGAAGTGAAGAGAGTAAGACAGGGTGGAAGTGAAGTTAGCAGGGGAGTGAAAGATAAAAATGGTAGATTACTAGTGGAGAAGGGAGAAAAAGTGAGCAGATGGAGAGAACACTTTAAGGAATTGATGAACATAGAGGATGGAAGTAATGCGAGTATAAGTGGCTGGGGAATGGCTGGGAGAAGGAGGGAGGTGAGAAGACAGGAAGAAATCAGTAGGATAGAAGTTGTGGAAGCAATGAAGAAAGTTAAATTGGGGAAAGCCCCAGGAATTGATGGAGTGTGTGGTGAAATGCTGAAGCATGGGGGAGAGATAGTAGTAGAATGGATGTGGAAGATGTGCAGATTGGCCTGGGAGGAAGGTAGAGTCCCGGAGGATTAGAAGTCAGCTATAATTATTCCCATGTACAAAGGAAAAGGGGAAAAAGAAGTGTGTGGCAATCATAGGGGCATTTGTCTTCTTAGTATAATAGGAAAAGTGTATGGTAGGATACTTATTGACAGAGTTAGAGAAAGAACAGAGGAATTAGTTGGAGAAGAACAGGGAGGCTTTAGGAAGGGAAGAGGTTGTGTAGATCAGATATTCATTCTCAGATCTTTAGTGGAAAAGTTTCTAGAGAAGGGAAAGAAGTTGTATGCGGCTTTCATGGATTTGGAGAAAGCATATGACAGGGTGGATAGACAAGGATTGTGGAAAGTATTAAGAAAATATGGAGTAAATGGGAAGTTGTTGAATGCTGTGAAGAGTATGTATGATGGTGCTAAGGCTGCAGTGCGTGTGGATGGTGAACTAAGTGAATTTTTCTCTTTGAAGGTTGGGTTGAAACAGGGATGTGTCATGTCTCCATGGTTGTTCAATCTGTCCATGGATGGGGTAATAAAAGAGGTACAAAGTAGGGTAGTGGATGTTGGAGTGGCCTTGATGAGAGAGGGTAGTGTTTGGAAACTACCTGCACTGTTGTTTGCAGATGATACTGTGTTGTTGGGTGGAGACGAAGGGGAGCTGCAAGGCTTGGTGGATGAGTTTGGAAGAGTGTGTAAGAAACTGAATCTAAAGGTGAATGTAGGGAAGAGTAAAGCGATGGTCTTTGAGAGAGGTGAAGTCAGTGAATGTACAGCGAGGTTGGATGGTGAGGAATTGGAAAATGTGAGTACGTTTAAGTACTTGGGTAGTGTGATGAGTAAGGATGGAGGTTTGGAGGATGAAGTGCTTGAAAGGGTACAGCAGGGAAGAAAGGTTGCTGGTTCCTTGAAAGCAGTGATAAGAAACAGGAAAGTGAGCATGGAAGTGAAAAAGTTACTACCTGACGGTATTGTGATACCAACTCTAACGTATGGAAGTGAAGCTTAGACGTTGTTGGAAGGACACAAGTCAAGAGTGAGAGCAGTGGAAATGAGTTATTTAAGAGGAGCCTGTGGAGTCACATGGAGAGACAGGCTGACGAATAAGGATATAAAGGAGCGTTGTGGTGTGGATCTGGATGTGATAGGAAGCGTTATGAGGAACACACTGAGGCGGTTTGGCGATGTGGAGAGGATGGAGGGTGAGAGACTGACGAAGAGAGTGTATGTGAGTGAGGTGGAGGAGGGAAGAGGGAGGGGGAGGCCGAGGCCGAGGATGAGATGGAGATATATGAGAGAGGGGGGGTGTGAGTTGGGAGCAGGGCAGTGAAATGGCGGGGGACAGGGCGACGTGAAGGCGATTTGTTTGTGGCCACCTCAAACGGGATTGAGGCGTCTGGCAATATATATATATATATATATATTGTTACATAGCCTATGATTTCATCATCCTTTGTGTAATTCTAACGTACAGTATGCTGCATGTTTGATCACGAGCGTGTTCTACCTCACTCCCCCCTTCTACCCTTACAGTAGAGTAAGTCGTTCTTTCTGTTGTTCAGAGCAGGATTGTCAACTCTTTGTCTCCATGGCTTCATTTGCGCGTCCTTCTTACAAGTTGTATCAAGCTCTGCCGGCCCCTATATAATGAGCTCAGTCTTTGCATTAATTGCCACTTAGATCTACTCCTCATTTTGTTCACATCTCTGTCCTTCCCTGTACAGTTGTTATTATTGTGAATTCTCAGGAAGTCTCCAACCATCTAGCAGCTGTGTAATTTGAGTATAACTGTTATTGCATTTTTTCTTGTACTGTGTAGCGTAAGGTGTTAATTCTTAGGCCTGGTAAGGTTTTTGTGATTCATGTGTTTTGCGTGTCAGCCCTTATTAATAATATTTTGTATCTGTAATAATATATCTTGCATTCACTGAGCATTAGCCGGTTTTCTCATTTTATCAGGGCTGACTTAGATAAATTTACTCTTGCTAATTTCGTGTTAATAGAGGCTATTGCAGTTAACCATATATTTAACCTGTTTTTTGCCATTACATTATCCTTATGAGTTCTGAATGTTTTATTATAAGCTTGAGCATTAAACTTTAACTTGTAATTTTACTGAACTCTTTTGTTTTGAACCTGGAACTTTACGGGACAGTAGTGATTTTTAGTATTCTCACTTAAAGTGTACATTATCTTTCTCTGTTCCGTAACATAAATTTGGCGACCTCTTATCAGGATATTCAGGATATTATCATAAGGATATTGCTTGATATTTTGTGACTGTGATTTATTCATGATGTCTACTACTACTACACTTGATGAAGCCAAAGATTTTTTGTCAAATGTGCAAACAGTGTGTGATGTAGAAAACAGAACAAAGAATGAACTTAAGCTTGTTGCTCAACAATTGGGAATTGCAGTTCACTCTCATCATTCTAAAGATCAAATTGTTTGCATGATTAATAAAAGCTTGTTTAATGTAACTCCTCCAAATGAGCAAATGCAGATTGAAATAGCTAAGTTACAAATAGCTCTGCAGGAGGCTCGTGTTAAGGAAGCTGAGTTTCAGGCTCGTGCTAAGGAGGCTGAGTCTCAGGCTAAGGAGACGGAGTCTCAGGCTCGTATTCAGGAGGCTGAGTTTCAGGCAAATGCTAAGGAGGCTGAGTATCAGGCTCGTGCTAAGGAGGCTGAGTTTCAGGCACAAGTTGAACTTGCTAGGATTCACATGAAACAAGGTGGAATTGGATCATCTAGCTCTGATGATTTTGATGTGGCTAAAAATGTTAAACTTGTCCCTCCTTTTAATGAATCTGATTTAACAAAGTATTTTCAGTTGTTTGAGAGGGTAGCTACAGGTTTTAATTGGCCCAAAAAGTATTGGCCAGTACTCCTTCAAACTGTTCTCACCGGTAAAGCTCAAGTAACTTATGCATCTTTGCCTCAGGATCAATCTGATAATTATGATGTAGTTAAGAGCTTGATTCTTAAGGCCTATGAGCTTGTTCCTGAAGCCTATAGAGTAAAATTTAGGACAACTTATAAGCAAGATAAGCAATCCCATGTTGAGTATGCAAAAATCAAAGAAGATCTGTTAGAGCAGTGGTTAAATTCTAAGAATGTGGATTCTGATTTTGACAAATTTAAGCAGATGATTTTGCTAGAGGACTTCAAAGGTGTATTAATGATGTAAGCCTATATCTTGATGAGAAAAGAATAGATAATTTGTCTGATGCTGCAGTTTTAGCTGATGAATATGTTCTCACTCACAAGAGATAATATAAAGAAAAAAGGAAAGCTGAGAGTAAGTACGTTGCCTCTACTCAGAGTACAGGTAACAGGAAAGAGAATAAAGATGATGTTTCTCAGGAAGTAAATACCAGCTTCACCTCTAGATTTCGGAAAAGTAAATGTACTTATTGTAGTAAGCTTGGTCATACTACGGAGAAATGTTTCAGGAGACAGCGTGATGTGAACAAAAAGGAGTTTTTAAATATTCCGTCAATTGGTCTAGTGTCCACCCTTGAGAGTTCCCAGAATTCTTTAACTGAGTTAACTGAACCTGCTTTGAGGGGTAAATTAAATTCTCATGATGGAGCTCCTCTTTTGAGCAGTAACGTGGGTGACACTCTCAAGAGTTCATGTGCTAATTTCCTGTCTGATGGTTTTGTCAGTCCTCTGGACAGTAATGACAGGAAATCAGTTAAAATATATCTTGATGCAGGTGCTTGCCAATCCCTTATGCTGACCAGTGTTCTAGGCTCTAATGTTAATTCCTCTGATGAAACTGCAATCTTACAAGGTGTAGGGAATAATTACTTCTCTGTCCCTCTGTGCAGAGTGAATTTAGAGTCTGGTTTTGTTAATGGTTCCGTTATGGTTGGGTTGGTTGAGACACTCCCAATGTCAGGTGTAACTTTCTTACTTGGAAATGATATTGGTGGAAGTCAAGTGTGTCCAGCTCCTCAGTTGTCTAGTGAGCCAGTGGCTGCGGCCTAGGATTGTGATGTCCCTGATGTGTTCTCTGCATGTGCTGTCACTAGGGCTAAGTCTAAAGTTACTGGTGACTTAGAGGATAATGATGATGATGATGTTATCCTAGCTGACACTTTTCTTGCTAATTTGGACCACTCACCAGATGAGGCAGTACCCCGTAGTGTTGATAATTTGTCTCGTCAAGAGTTGGTTGAGTTGCAGGTTGCTGACCCTGAGTTGAAAGGTCTAGCTAACTCTGCTTGCAGTGAGGAAGAGTCAGCTGGTGCTTCTACTTGTAATTATATAAAGTCAGGAGTACTTATGAGGAAGTAGAGACCCCCAACAGCATCAGCCGACTGTGAATGGGAGGTTGTACATCAAGTTGTCATCCCTCGTGTTTGTAGGCAGGATATCATTAGAGTGGCTCATGATTCCAGTTTGGCAGGACACCTTGGAGTGAGGAAGACTGTGGCACGCATTTTGAAACACTTCTACTAGCCAGGTGTCTTCAGGGATGTTTCCTGGTATTGTAAGTCTTGTCACACCTGTCAAGTTGTGGGGAAGTGTAATCAAACCGAAAAGGTTGCACCTCTAGTTCCCATTCCTCTTTTTGAGGCGCCATTCACCCGTGTGTTGGTGGATATTGTGGGCCCTCTTCCTAAGACTTCTTCAGGATTTTCTTATGTGTTGACCCTGATTGATATGGCTACTCGTTATCCTGAAACCATTCCACTTAGAAATATCTCAGCAAAGAACGTGGTTAAGGAAATGCTAGGGTTCTTCGCAAAGTTTGGTCTGCCCAAGGAGGTACAGTCAGACCGGGGAAGTAATTTCATGTCAAATGTTTTCAAGCAATCTCTGAAAGAGTTGGGCATCACCCAGATCACGTCTTCAGCTTACCATCCCCAGACCCAAGGAGCATTGGAGAGATATCATCAAACAATCAAATCGATGCTCAAGAAATACTGTTTGGAACATCAGAAAGACTGGGATAAAGGTCTTCCATTCGTTGTATTTGCCGCAAGAGAATCTCCAAATGAATCACTGGGCTTTTCACTCTTTGAACTACTGTTTGGCCATGAAGTAAGGGGACCCCTTAAGCTACTCAAGGAATGCTGGCTGTCGGAGGAAGATGACGTCAACCTGTTGGAGTATGTGACGAAGTTCAAAGAACGGCTGTCCACTGCTTTACAGCTGGCGAGAGAGAATTTAGGAGCTGCTCAGGAGAAGATGAAGACTTGGTATGATAAGAAGTCCAGGTTACGCCACTTTCAGCCAGGAGATCAGGTTTTGATTCTGCTACCAGTGCATGGGCAACCTCTTCAAGCCAAGTTTAGTGGTCCTTATTTCGTGGAGAAGAAACTCAGTGATGTCAACTATGTCATCGCCACACCAGATCGTAGAAAGAACAAGCAACTTTGTCACATCAACATGCTAAAGTTATATCACAGGCGGGACGAAAATAACCCAGTCTGCACTGTAGCTGTTGCACCCGAGTCTGCAAGTGAAGCTCTCCCATGCAGCATGAGCCTGAGTGATAGTTTGGGGAGGAATCCTGATATCATGAATGATCTCCAGACTAAGCTTTCTCATCTACCTCCCGAGGAAAGGCAAGAGTTTTCGGCATTGCTGCAGGAGTGCCCGCGGGTGTCCGTGCCACTCCAGGAAGAACCACTGTGTCGATGCATGATGTCGATGTTGGAGACGCAAAGCCAATTAAATTGCCTCCTTACCGTGTGAACCCAATGAAAGTTCCTCTCATCCAGAAGGAGCTTGGCTACCTGTTGGACCACAAGATGATTGAGCCCTGTCAGAGCGAGTGGAGTTCTCCTGTCACTCTAGTCCCTAAGCCAGGTGGGTCACAGCGGCTTTGCATCGACTACAGACATGTTAATCAGATAACCAAAACAGACACTTACCCTCTCCCTCGCGTGGAAGATTGCATAGACAAGATCGGAAAGGCTAGGTACATAAGTAAGTTTGATTTGTTAAAGGGATACTGGCAAGTACCTATGACTGAACGTGCTAGGGAGATCTCATGTTTTGTAACACAAGGAAAGACTTTTGCATGCTCTGTAATGCCATATGGTATGAAGAATGCACCAGCCACATTTCAGAAGCTCATGAATGTTGTAACAGAGGGTTTGGCAGGGTGTGTTGTTTATATTGATGATGTATTAATCTTCAGTTACAACTGGAAAGATCACCTATGCCATGTCAGTAAATTTCTTGAGCGTTTGGTTCAGGCTAATCTTGTAGCTAATTTATCAAAGTGTGAGTTTGGTCAAGCTAAAGTTCAGTACCTTGGGTACGTAATTGGTGATGGACATGTTGCACCACCAGGAGCTAAGGTTCAGGTTATAAGTGATCTTCCCAGACCTAAAAGTAGGAAAGAACTACAAAGATTTTTGGGAATGGTAGGTTATTACAGGAGATTTGTTCTTAACTTTTCAATTCTTGTATCACCACTTACAGACCTACTAAAAAAGGGAGTTAAATTTGTCTGGACTGATAACTGTGAATCCTCTTTCAGCAAGCTTAAAGCTATCCTATTAAGTCAGCCAGTGCTCGCTACTCCAAATTTTGCTAAGCCTTTTAAGATGGCTGTTGATGCAAGTGATACAGGAGCTGGGGCTGTTTTGCTGCAAGAGGATGATCAGGGTATTGAACACCCTGTATCTTATTACAGTAAGAAGTTCACTCCACCTCAAAAGAACTACTCAACTATTGAGAAAGAGCTTTAAGCCTTGATTTTGGGTTTACAGCATTTTTCATTCCATTTGTGTTCTGGTTTTGACCCCATAGTCATTTATACCGATCATAACCCACTGAAATTCCTTAGTAAGTTTAAAGATAAAAATCAGAGATGGACAAGATGGAGTCTACTTCTTCAGGAGTATTCATTAGACATACAACATGTCAAGGGGAAAGAAAATGTTATTGCAGATTGCTTATCTAGACTTTAGACATTGTTTTAGAGTAATAAGAAATTTCCTTTGTAAATTTCTTTTTCTTTGTGGGGAGGTGTTACATAGCCTATTATTTCATCATCCTTTGTGTAATTCTAACGTACAGTATGCTGCATGTTTGATCACGAGCGTGTTCTACCTCACTCCCCCCTTCTACCCTTATAGTAGAGTAAGTCGTTCTTTCTGTTGTTCAGAGCAGGATTGTCAACTCTTTGTCCCCATGGCTTCATTTGCGCGTCCTTCTTACAAGTTGTATCAAGCTCTGCCGGCCCCTATATAATGAGCTCAGTCTTTGCGTTAATTGCCACTTAGATCTACTCCTCATTTTGTTCACATCTCTGTCCTCCCCTGTACAGTTGTTATTATTGTGAATGCTCAGGAAGTCTCCAACCATCTAGCAGCTGTGTAATTTGAGTATAACTGTTATTGCATTTTTTCTTGTACTGTGTAGCGTAAGGTGTTAATTCTTAGGCCTAGTAAGGTTTTTGTGATTCATGTGTTTTGGGTGTCAGCCCTTATTAAAAATATTTTGTATCTGTAATAATATATCTTGCATTCACTGAGCATTAGCCGGTTTTCTCATTTTATCAGGGCTGACTTAGATAAATTTACTCTTGCTAATTTCGTGTTAATAGAGGCTATTGCAGTTAACCATATATTTAACCTGTTTTTTGCCATTACATTATCCTTATGAGTCCTGAATGTTTTATTGTTAGTTTGAGCATTAAACTTTAACTTGTAATTTTACCTAACTCTTTTGTTTTGAACCTGGAACTTTACGGGACAGTAGTGATTTTTAGTATTCTCACTTAAAGTGTACATTATCTTTCTCTGTTCCGTAACAATATATATATATATATATATATATATCCCACTGGATCCCAGGGGTGCTGGGTGAGGCATTGCACTGGGAGGGCACTAAGCGTACTGCCCTCCGCCTATCGGCTCATAGTCGCGAAGCTCATTAGGTCCCTACCCGGGGGTTCCCTACTTTATAAAGACTTGAAAAATCCCAGTCCTGTCCAATACTCTGGTCACCGGTCTCCAATGGGATATATATATATATATATATATATATATATATATATATATATATATATATATATATATATATATATATATATTCTCTTAGATAGACAGATAGATAGATAGATAGATATAGATATAGATATATAGATATATTTTCTGCTCCGCTTCTATATTCTTACGTGTTATTTATGCAGTCTGTGTCGACATTTTAAAGATATAAGAAGCAAAAACGAGGAAAGTAATTGGTGGTCTGTAAAATAAATCGTTATGAGAGTGGTTCTTGGGAGCCTCCTGACCCGACGAGTATACGGGCCTAAGTCCAGCCAATATGTACTCGGTTAATGAAGCTCCCTAACACATTTTCCTAAGCGATTTATTTTGTTTATTACACCTTACCGTCCTATTCTGCGTTATCTATCTATCTATCTATCTATTGCCAGACGCCACAATCCCGTAAGGGGTGGCCATTTGACTTTGAGTTATTTATTTTATGGGGAGGGGCACTAATCCTCCACCAACCCACTTGTTGACACGTAGGGAGCACGTATGGTTTGGTTATATGGTTACCACCCAGCGTAGTAAATGGTTTCTAGGCTAACAGGAAACCATTTGGCTTGTCACTCAATGTAAAGCCACCTGTAAAGGAAAGAAAAACAATAAGAAGTGGCAGGAAAGATGGGAGAATTCTGCGTTATACTCTGCATAAATAGCGTACAAAAAATTATATTAACCAGCCGAGTCTTAAAATAAATAGCTAAGAAAGAAGCGTTAGGGAGCTCTCTTAGTCCTACGAGCATACAAGCCTAAGAGTCTGAGAGTGTTAATACTGCCAGACAATAGTATTCAGTGATGAGAGTTTGATTTAACGACAGAAATAAACCGGTAAGTGGCAGGTGCTAGGGAGATTTCATAACATAGGAAAATACGAACCTGGGTAATAGACAAGAAACAAGACTTACGCCCGTATTCTCATCTGTTGAGGAAGCTCCGTAACACTTCTTCCTAAGCGATTTATTTTGTTTATTACTTCTTACTATGCTCTTCTTTAAATCACTTCAGTACCACCATACTCAGCATAAATAACATGCAAATTGATCTTAACCAGATACCCAAAAATAAATCACTGAGGAAGAGGTACTAGTGAGCTTCCTTAACAGACCTTAGAATTAATGCCTAACTACACGAGGATCATTATGGCAGACAAGCATTATTTTTGTTATTATTATTATTATTATTATTATTATTATTATTAACGTGCTAAGGATCAATCTTCCCTTAGAATACGACCTGCAGCCATTGAACTTCCTTCCAGGTCCCCACTTGTACTGTTGGTAGAGGACGGGAGATGAGGGGAATAAGCACAATTTTCCCTTCTCTTTCCTCATCCCTTCTGTACGATAACATTTATTTTATCTCATTCTAGCGAGCTCCGGGCGATTCAGTTTTCCTCCTCAGTGGCCTTTCTGGCTGAGGGAAAAAAAAAGAAAAGAAAAAGAAAAAAAGTTCATTACCCCCTTAGGTACGTCTTTTTATTTTTTATTTTATTATAATTATTATTTTTTTTTGGGGGGATGCCTCTCAACGAATGTACGCGTATTACGCTCAGAATGAACGAAACTTAAGAGATGCAACACTAAAACAATAGGAAAAATAACGGAAAATTTACTTGAATACCAGCCACAGTAGCCAGTGCAAAAACTATAGATACACTCAAAGTACGAGGAGGTATGTATTTCGAAACCAGATGCCACAACTATAGTCCGTTTAATTTCATCTGCCAAAGATCCATGCCTTCTTTCAGCGAAGTTGATGGCCAGATGTAGTCAGACTGAAGTATAAAATTGGCTAGAAACCAAAGGGACTTATTCCCACCTCATAACCAAGGCTCATCGAATTTCATGCAACCACGACTCAGCATTCAAACTGTGGGAGTTTGAGAGCTGTTTACTTCCGGGCTGACGTGAATGCTAACGGCGAGACGATTCCTTATGAGACCACACTGCAAGTGTGTGTGTGTGTGTGTGTGTGTGTGTTTTAAGATTTGTATATTAATCATTACATGGTGCATAGTTTTTCCTCTTTGGCCTTTACCGTGAAAGTTTCCATGTTTGTAATAAAAACAATTTAAAAAATCTCCCTTTTTCCTTTTTTTTTTTTTTTTTTTCAGATGGTGTGGTGCCATAGGGAAGGGCATTCTTTCTTAACTTTTTTCATGCACAATGGTCAGATCATGGTTTTAATGACGGATACCCTTGTTATGACACAATAGGCCTCCTGTTATCTGTATATCATACATCGGGTCTCTCTCTCTCTCTCTCTCTCTCTCTCTCTCTCTCTCTCTCTCTCTCTCTCTCTCCAGACTATAGGGGCGCTAGATACAGCTTTCGCTGACTATAAGATTAATATCATTGTTCGGAGGTAAAAGAATAAACCAGTAAACTGCGTCACTTGATTCTTGGGTTAGTGGGGAGATTACCGAGAGAAGGGTGAGAAACCTTTGGAAATGAGGAAGTCGTGGGTTTTTGCAACGTAATCAGTTTTTGTGATTCGACAGTATATTTTTGTGACATCGCGTGGCGCAGTTCACCCAATTTACTTAACCAAACTAAGGCTTTCTTATATACATTAATCTCTTTATATGTTAAAAGAAGAATAAAAATCTCCAGAATGAAAAAGTTGCAGTTGCATGCAGGTTCTTTTACCCCTCGGTTTTTAGAGCACTCTCACTTCCTATCCAGTGGCGAGAAGTATGTCTCGGAAACTTGGTAGCCTACCTAACGGAGGGCCCCGTCGCACAGCACGCCAAAAGTGCAAGTTTGAGTTCTTAGAGCGGATTAAAATAACTTCGATACTCGGTAATGGTCCATAAGGAAGATGAAGGGCAGTTTGGCGTTTATATAATACGTACTGTACGGTCATGTTTCGACCACGCAGTCAGAGATTAGAATGACAGGGAAGAGATTTTAAAATGGGGTTGCGGTAGTACAAGTGAATGTCTACGGCTAGATCATGCTCAAGCCATTCTGTATTCCGTATTTACAAAAGATCTTAACCACTTCTTGCAACAAATATTTCTCCGTATCATTTATTGCTTGAAATCAGTTTGGTTTGTGGTACTTTTCGCGTTATTAGTCATTGTAGTTTGTCTCTGAAGTGTTCTGTGTCTTTATCAAGATAAAATTTAAACAAATTAAGCACAAGAAGTTCTATGAATACTGTCCCAGATTACAGTGGACCAGGATGGCAACTTTTACCGGTCCGCTTGCAAAATTCCCACGCTAGAATACGTCAAATGATTGAAATACGTGTTGTTGTAGAACTATACAGAGTACTTATACAACTAAAGAAGGCAGCAATATATCAGCGCCATGTTCAAAGCGGATCGTGAAAAGGAAGGAAGTGTAGCCTAGGCTCAGATTAATGCCTGTCGACTGAGCGGTCATTAAGGAAAGCAATTAACTTTTGCTAATATAGTCTCAGTCTTCCCTTAAGGTTCCCATACACGGGCAGTCATGACTGCTCACATGGTGATTTTGCATTCATTGGTTTTGACCATACACTCGCAGCCCATCTCTCTTCGCGGCAAGACCTCCCTGTGGGAACAGCTCTCCACAGCAGCCGTACCAGCCGAGGGACGGGCCCGTCGTTTCTATCTGAGGGAGTGCCCTCTGGTCTGCTCACCAGGAGATCGAGGCTCCTCCGCCCTAGACTACCCGGCCGACGACCCTCCCTCCGCCACGACCTGGACAGGGGCTGTGCCATCTGTGACGAACAGGACCGGGCTTCCCCTCTGTGCTTCCACCTGCTGCTGCTGGAGAGCTGGGCGTGTCTTTTTCGCCCTTTCCATGAGGGGCGTCTACCTGGCTCTCGTCCCGCCCTGCCCTGGTTTAGACCATCGTGCAGCCGGCCTCACCATCTACCGTCAAGCCCCGCCCTGACTCGTCGATCATCGGGCAGCCGATCTCACCACCAACCATCGCACCTTCCCCTGCCCCTGTCGCCTTTCCCTCGTTCGTCAGGTTGCCACTCCCGCTATACTCTCATTGTAGTGCTTGTTTCTGCTTCTTCCCTAACGGGCTCTTTGTTTGCCTGTGCCCCAACAAGTGCGGGGCGAATATCACAACAACAACAGCTTGATCGTACACTGATGACGAGACTGTGCAGCTTCAGTTGCTGTTTGTGACGCACACGCACCTCCTAGGCTTAAGGGTGGGTACTGAGGCCGCGGGTATTGCAGTAATTCTTGCTCTGGAGACCAGACAGCCCAAGAAGGAAGGGAAAGAAGAATGCTGATGAAGGACTGGCATAAAAAAAACAACAACAATGTAAGGTCACACCACTGAGCTGAGCTCAGTGGTTCACACACGAGACTCCTACAGAACCACATTGCGCATTCAGTCATTCCGATACTACATCAGGCATGAATGCACATGCGTTATGATTGACGATTAAATATCAAACCATGTTCGATACTCTTTAGTCATTTGGGCAAGCCTTCAATCACACCCTTACACGACGGCTATGCCTGCTCAATCGCCATCAGTCATGAATGAACGGAGTACGACATGCAGCAATCGAATTTACATGTAGGGCTCCAAATGTACTGCTATGTGAATAGAGCCAAGGTGACAGGGGGACAGTACTGAGGATAAGGGAGGGAGGTATTGTGAAGAGATAGGAAGGGTGCCTCTGGTAAGGGAGGCGTGGGGGGGGGGGGAAGGAGTTAAGTTCTATATTTGCAAACTTTCTTGAGTTTAAGTTGATTGCTTGTTCATACCTTCGTCTTCACTCCATACATCTGGGTACTGTACCATACGCTTCACAACCAAACGGAAGGTACAGTCGTCAGCACAAATTCGCTGCAAGCCTGCTCGTGTGATGTGGGTCGTTTTGTCTGGCAACGGTGTATGGGAACTAGTTGCCACACAGGCTTTTATACGCTTTAAAGACGTGTTTGTAAGAATTAATACTATAAATCACCCAGAATACAATATTCTTTATATCTGATTAGCGTAAAAATGTGCAAAAGACGACAGATGAATGTTGTCGAATGGTGAAACTCATGTTCTCTCCCTCGTATCCATCCCTTGTCCCTTCCCACCTTCCCCTCCTCCTTCCCTCTCCCGCTATCCTTCGTCTCCACTCCTCTCTCTCTCTCCGCCCTGTCTACCTTATATCACCCACAGCGCTAATCTACGCAATAAACCGCACTCTTCTCTATTTCTTGTCTATTCCTGTTACCTTTTTGCTCCTCAACATTCGAGAGTGTCATGCCATGCAACAGTCTCTTTCTCCCACTCATTACTCCACACACGATGCAGCAGTTCGAAACTTTAGTGTTTCTGATACTGCTTCGTGATTCAGTGAACAGTATGAGGAGAATGGGAACATTTTCCTAGGGATGAGAGAGGGCGAGAGGTAGGAGGAGTGGGCACAAATGCTTGTTTAATTTTGCCTACTGATATAATAGGCACAGACTTCCAGGCTCACTCAAACAAATACTAACAAGGAATACATCACAAGAACGAGACCTCAATGTTCCTGTATCTCCCGGCTGTTGGCAGTGACAAAGGGTGGAGAACAGAAAGACAACTGGAGAGGAGTGGGAAGGAGACGAGGAGGGTAAGAATGAGACCAGAACAAGAAGGAATATTGATAATCAACCTTGGATATAGTTGGTAGTACTGCAAGCAACTGGGAATAAGGCAGACTCGGTATAGAAAACAGTCGAGAGAGAATTGCGATGCGCCAGTCGGGTTAGTGCCGTGGATAAATGAATGAAGGTAGAGACGGTGGGGAGAGGAGACAGTGGAGAGACATGAAAGTGAGTGGGGGTAGGAGGGAGAGGGAGGGGTGGGGGGGATTTCAGGAGTAAGGAGGAGAGACGGGTAAGGGAGCTTACACACTGTTATAATGAAGAATACCAGAGTATTACGCTCGTACGTCGTTCGATAATATTCTGTCAACTCTTGCAGTTTTTTACGCTAATCAATTACGGTATACCGAGAATTGTACCCTAGGCAGTTTCTAGTACCACTTTTTAAAAACATCGTTAAAGTGTATAAAAGTGTATGTGGCAATCGTCCCTTTACACTGTTGCCAGACAAAAGGACTCGCATCATACTAGTAGACATGCAGCGATTTTATGCTGACGACTGTACCATACAGTAAATTGCCATGTCGTTTGTTTTTGCCGCTACGAGATTTTGTATATAATACAGCTACGAGATTATATATATATATACATATATATATATATATATATATATATATATATATATATATATATATATATATATATATATATATATATATAGTGTAAAGTGTGCGTTTTCGTACACTGGAGAGCGAGGGTTCGTGCCCCGCTAAGGTAAAAACTTTGGGAGCGTTCTTCTGGCCACTTACTTCTTGGCGGACATCACGGGTGCTGTGGTTGAACCAGTGTCGCATACTATAAAGTATGCTTGCACCCAGTCGGCTTGCGCGGGCCGATTACACTTGGTTCACAAACTTCACACACATCCAGTGCCACTTCAACATTACAATTACACTTACGAGCACTTCACATCCTACATACAGTCTCTACCAGACAGCCTAAGCCACTTGGTAGAGATGCATAGGTTGTATCGTCCCCACTTCGATTGGGATAGACCGGTCCTGCAGTGGATACTCAAACGGCTGATGATGATGATATATATATATATATATATATATATATATATATATATATATATATATATATATATTGTCATGCAGCATATTCTGGGTTCAGCTTCTTGAACTCAAGATACGGGCATGGACTTGGGTTCTTTTGTTCAGGACCGGGACAGAGCATGCCAACAAAGAATAGGGCTCAAACACAGGCTATCCAGTCTTACACGTATATTACCTTATAAATACACAGTGGACTTGCACAATACAGAACACAGTACAATACCATATATGAGGCACAAGTATTACACAGAGTTTATATCACAGGGAAGTGCAGGTGGCGGCCAGGCGTGGGAGGAGGGCCGTCATGGGTACGCTCTCGGTAGAGGCGCTGGTCTCAGGCTGCCCACTCAGGTGTCCGGTGCAGGCTGGAGGGTGGCGTAATGGGTGGCCCTTTCCTGGCGGGAGCCTTAGGTCTCGCCGGGAGGAGGAGGCTGTCAGGGGTCATCTATGGCCGCTCGCTCTCGGGGAGGCCATCAACTGCTGGGGGCGTCGGGGGCTCGGGTGCAGGGACAGGACACCCAGGCTCACTACAGGTCTGCTCCAGACACTCTTCAACAGGAATCCTGTAGTGGAGCAATCTCCACCTTTTGTAGTACACAAGGAGCGTGAGGGGCATCTCGTTTGGCCTCTGGAAGGGCGGGCCAAGCCAGGGACGTTGCCCTCGCAGGGAGCCTCCGGGGTAGTGGAGGAGGGATGACCGGTGATCTCTCCCTCAGCTTGGCAGGTCTGGTGGACTCCGCCAGAGCTCCATTCCGGGACAGAGGAAGGAGATCCGGTGGACTCTACCCAGGCTCCCTCCCGGGGTAGTGGAGGAAGGATCGAGGTCCGATGGACTCTCCCTCTGCCCGACAGGTCCGGTGAACTCTGCCAGGGCACCACCCTTCCCGGGGACTGCAGGAGGAGGAAGTCCAGTGGATTTTCTGGCTCCTGCGGCAAGTCCGGTGGACTCTATCGGCGCTGTCCTGCTGCTGGGGGAAAGTCGCAGCTGAGGGGTAGCCATTGGATTTCCCCTCTATGACAGGTCCGGTGGACTCTACCACGGCTCTGCTCCCTTCCCTGGGACTGCAGGTGGAAGAAGTCCAGTGGACGTTCCGAAGCCCCTGCTCCCGAAGGTGGGTGGCAGAAGGAGGTCCGGTGGACTCCCCTTCTACAGCAGGTCTAGTGGACTCTACAGCGCCACTGCTCCCCTTGGGGTTTGTAAGTCTAAGAGGACCGGTGGTCTCTCCTCCTCTTGTGATGGCAGGTCCAGTGGACTCTGCCGCCGAGGGCCTCCGTGGGACTGTATACAAACAAGGCCCACCCCAAGTCTGATGAGTGCTGTGACTGTCCTGGTCGGAGGGTAATGCACCTGGACGATGCACTTCCCGTGAGTCTGGCTGGGTGGAAGAGGGGCATAAGGCAGCTGGGGACGTGGGCTGGTGTGGCTCGAGGCCCCTTTAAGCCTCCCCGTGTCCTCCTCTTGGGGTTGCTGTGCCTGGGTCTCTCCGTCGGGTGGGTATTTCATATATATATATATATATATATATATATATATATATATAAAACTCCCTGATAGTGAAGGAGTTAATGAAGGCTCTGATATATAATGTGTAACTCCTCCATTCAGAAAAGTTTATCAGAACCTGAAAAAGACGTCTTCAGTGTTTTGTTTCCGCAAATGCAGGGTACAGTACTTTTATTCAGCTGAGAATGAGTCATCGGAGCGCAAGTGTCAAATCCCTTTAACCATGGAATGCAATTTCTTTCCATCAGAAAACGACAGACTTGTTGAGCTGGGGATGTTAGATATAGCTTTAATTAACCCTTTCTTTCAAAAGTGGAATAAAATAATCTGAACAGAATGCGGAAAAATAAAAGTACCCTGACGTTCACGGGGTAAAGATTCGCTGTAAATACAAACTGAGCTGCTAGGATTGTCAAGTTAGCGCTTTTGTTCTAGCTCTGAGACATTTTATTTACCTGCAATCTTTTAGCTCGTGCTACACGTAACTTAACTTTGATCTAGTTTTTTTTTTTTTAATAAAATTTTAGCAACATTTTTAGATTTCCATATATTGTTTTCCAGATTTTTGCTCTAGCAACATTCTAGCAATTTTTGCGACCCAGAGTTTTGCTTTATTTATGAAGAGGGGTTTGGCAACTCCACCAGCTGAGCTGCTCCAACAACAGTAAACACAGCCACTCACTTCAGCAAGCCAGTTTTCTCAGTCCCTTCACCTGCCCTTGGCCTCCACTCCTGGCCTGCCTAGCTCACCGAGATGTTAGTATGGAAAAGGGCGACACATTGGCTGGGCACAGGTGTATTTTCATGGTGATACAGTGTTGCGGTGTTGAGTTATTGTAATTTATTGCATGATCGTAACTTTGGATTGTTTCTGCTGCTGAGAAGGTATCGGTATAACCCCGTGAATCCAATGACATATTTTATTGGACTCCTCATAATGTGTTCAGACACGGTATTATCCAGAACAGTGCTGCTGTTACTAGTTAGGTGTGGATGAGTTAGGTTGGGTAGTTATGATGTTATTTTAGGTCGGGGTAGGTTCTGTTCTGCTCATTTCCGTTGAAAATGGTTGATATGTAACTTAACCAGTCTTAATATAACCCATGTGGGCAGTGTTGTGTTGGATAATTACCCCCAAGAAGGTTTTATTTAAGTAAGGAAGGACCTTTAAGAGTGAAAATGATGAGTCTATCTATCTATCTATCTATTGCCAGATGCCTCAATCCCGTTCCGGGTGGCCACAAACAAATCGCCTCCACGTCGCTCTGTCCCCCTCCATTTCATTGCCCCACTCCCAACTCACCCCCCCCCTCTCATATACCTTACCTCTCCACCTCATCCCTCCATCTCATCCTTGGCCTCCCCCTCCCTCTTCCCTCCTCCACCTCAAACATACACTCTCTTCGTTGGTCTTTCACTCTCCATCCTCTCCACATGGCCAAACCACCTCAGTGTGTTCCTCATAACGCTTCCTGTCACATCCACACCACAACGCTCCTTTATATCCTCATTTGTCAGCCTGTCTCTCCATGTAACTCCACAGGCTCTTCTTAAATAACTCATTTCCACTTCTCTCACTCTTGACTTGTGTCCTTCCAGCAACGTCCAAGCTTCACTACCATACGTTAGAGTTGGTATCACAGTACTGTCATGTAGTAACTTTTTCACTTCCATGCTCACGTCCCTGCTTCTTATGACTGCTTTCAAGGAACCAGCAACCTTTCTTCCCTGCTGCACCCTTTCAAGCACTTCACCCTCCAAACCTCCATCCTCACTCATCACACTACCCAAGTACTTAAACGTACTCACATTTTCCAATTCCTCACCATCCAATCTCGCTGTACATTCACTGACTTCACGTCTCTCAAAGACCATCACTTTACTCTTCCCTACATTCACCTTTAGATTCCGTTTCTTATACACTCTCCCAAACTCATCCACCAAGCCTTGCAGCTCTCCTTCGTCTTCACTCAACAACACGGTATCATCTGCAAACAACAGTACAGGGAGTTTCCAAACACTACCCTCTCTCACCAGGGCCACTCCAACTTGAGGCTGTATCTAATTCCATCAATTTGAAAATATAAGTTTTTGCAAGTCCACAAACAGACTTATATTATCATATTTGTGTTTATTGTTTTTTGTATGATTAGTTTGATATTTACATTCCTTTCTATTGCAAGGGACAGCTAACTGAGGGTACCAGACCCCCATTAATATATTAAGTGAGCAATTTACAAAGGAAATGGCATAGAAAAGCCATTTATATTGATAATTATCATGGTACTAACTAGAAACAGATTTATCATTACCTTTTGAGAGTGAGCTTGTAAAGTAAAGCTAAAAATTCTCTGCCAGCCTAAGTTAGATTGCCTGATATTATTATGGTGCTGATGTGTCGAGTTATTGCACAAAAATGGATGATCATGATTGTTTCGGATGCTGAGAAGATAGAAATGTAGACATGGTTGATAATCACGTAATGTAAGTACAGTACTATATATCAAGCTCAAAATTTTAATCCAGTAACTAGTAGCAAATCTAGGATTGACACCCTCACTAAGAGGGCATCATTTTTATTCTTGCTGTCTTATAATTTTTTCTTCCCCTGTTGCTGGGTAGGGTAGAAGTGCATCCCCCTGCCTCCCCCCAAAAAAAAAGTTTCGTGAGCTTTGCAGTGATTTATAGACATGCAGTCATGTTCATTTGATGCCATAGTGTCAGTAATTTTGAGTCATTTGTTGGTGTCAGTGTTTCACATCGCATGGATAAAAAGGCTTTTAGTGCCTGTACATGGCTTATAACCGGGCACAAACTCAGTCCCTTGAAACACTCACAGGCACTACTTTAGGACAGCAGAAAGAATCTGTGAATTATATTTGTTTACAACTAAAGGATTCTGTAGAATGACAGTGATTAACCTAGCCCAAGCTTTGCCCCAACCTAGGTATTGTTTCAGCCCATAATCGATCTGGTTAATTTATGGGTGTTCTGTAGTTAGATTTCACCTCAGCAAACACCATTTCTTCTATGACACTTACATTGGAAATCAGTAATAATGGAGATGTAACTGTACAGTACTTAATCCAGCCTGTTGGCATCCAGAATGTGAGTCATGCCATTAACTCAGCCAATCACCAGCTGAGTTGCTGCTTGGCAACTCAGTTATGCCATGGCCTCTGTGAAAGTAACAGGCACTTTCCCATTCATGCTCTTGTTTTTTTTTTTTTCAGAAATGTGAGGCTGATAACTAAGGTGAAACTAAATTTATGAATAGAGCTTAATTTGTTCTGGATCTGCAATAGGTTAAGTGGGGTCTCAGTAGGTTAATGCCTAAAATGGCTTGTAATTCACTTATTTTGGGGGAGGGAGCCATATCACAATTTTCAGTGGAAATGAAGGTAAAAATTGAATGAATCACATAAGCAAGGGACAAATTGTAGCTTCATTGCCAGGTTAAGTATGGGCTAAAACTAGAAAATTACTCAAGCCTCAGCCAATACAAACATAATTAAGGCTCAGAGAACACAAAAACAAGCCTTAAGACAAATAGAATGCACATAGCCCTAAATACCAGCATATTAACCTCTACACGCCAGGGGTTTTCCGATGTTACATGCTTCTCCCTATGGGGGATATCCATGATGGAAAAAATACCCTTACTTCAGACTCTAATATCTGCCAAACTATAACAGTCAGAGAAAAAATTAAAGATACATAAGACTCACCAACTTTTCCTCTTTCAAATGAAAGTGTCCCCACATCTCCAGGTGGTCCCATCAATGAGTACTGGTAATGATAAGTTAGAGTTCAGAGGGTGGTGGGAAGATGCTTGCAGCTATACGCATCACCCGGCGTTGCTCCTCGCCCAAAATCATGACGGCTACCGGTATACACGTCTGTCGGCTGTTAGGGGTTAACAGGATGAAATGAGACACAAGTACAGACGTTTCATATTAGCTTTGTAAAGACTTCGACATGCATGCATGCATTGGCCTTGGTCACCTAATGGTGGCTGTCCATGCTGCTCCATCTCTGGCAGCTTCCCTGTTCAGTTCCATTTCCCTGAGGTCACACTCAGTGACCTTGTCCCAGGGTTTTTTTGCCCTCTCTCTTGCAAACCCTACCCCTAAGGTTTTCACTTCTCACTTTCTGCACCCAATTATCATTCCCCATCCTCTCTATATACACAGACCATCTCAGTCTACCTCTTCACATACCCAAACCATCTCAGTCTACCTCTCCTCATCACAACACCAATACACTTCAGTCCAATCCTGCCACAATCAGGATGCACTGCACATCCTTGTTAACATTGTCATTTCTGTACGTTTGAGCCTGCGAATATCCTCTTCCTTTACTTCCCAGGTTTCACTACCATACAGCATTACACTCCTAACACATGCCACATACAAAGATCCTTTAGCATGGAGGGAGTGCCCTCTGTGTCAAAAGAGGCAACAGCTCCCTGAACTTCTTCCAACCACTCCTCACTCTAGCCACAGAGCTAGCACCAGCCCCACCTCCAGCACATAACATGTCTCCCAAGTAGCAAAATTCTTCCACACATTCAAGAGACTCACCTGCAAGATCACTCGTTTCACACCTGACAGTCTCCTCATGCTCTCCCCAAAGCACCGCACGGATGAAATCAGCATTATTTTGCGTCTCCACTACATCTCTTGTACATGCACTTATCACAAACCCTACACAAGATGGAATTGCTTCCCATGCCCTTGTGGCAAATCACTTATGACCACCCTCCCTCTACTTTGACAGTACTGCCACCAACCCTAGATACCATCACTTTTGTTTTATCTGCATGTACTCTTGAGCCCCTGGGCCCTGTACCACATCTTCACTTCCTAAATCTTCTTTTGCCTCCCTTTCATTCTCTGCAATCAGCTCCAAATCATCAGCATACAACATCTCCCACAGGAGTCCAATTCTGAGGTCACATGAGAGGGCTTCAAGTACCATGATAAACAACAAGAGACTCAAGACTGACCCCCGATGAAGCCTACACCAGCATTCATGGAAAACTCATCACTCAAATCTCCATTCACCCATACTTGGGTGCAAGCACCCACATAGCCTACATAGCCATAACCACCCTAACAAGCCACTCCTCATTCCCAAGCTTTCTCATTGCCCACTTCACCACCTCTTTCAGGACTCTGTCTAAGGTTGTCTCCAAACCAACAAAAACAAAATACAGATCCCGTTTCTTTCCTATATATTTTTCCTGAAGCTGTTGAACAGTGAATATGGCATCAGTCATCCCTTTGCCTGGAATAAACCCAAATGGCATCTCATCAGTATTCACACTCCCTCTGACATCAATAATCATATGGATATGAGAGGCATGCAGTTCCTTGCTCCAGCTCAAGACCCATTCCACCCCTGTAACTTGGTTGCATCATGCCCTTTCACAAAGAAACAATATGTGAGCAGCCTCCTGACTCTGTGTGGACTGTCTTGGTAAACTTCCCCTCCTCCAGCCAACACAACACTTCACACATGGCTAGAACTCCTAGCTGCCATAGCCATCCAGAACCCTTAACATAATAGCATCGTTGTCCTTCACAAACCACCACCAGACTTCCACCCCTCTTAAACTACCAAGCTACCATACTAAGTGTGACACCAGACATCCACCTGTCAGAAATTACCCATGCTTCTGGGAGAGAGACAAGTGCACGTAGCCAGATTCTGTTGTGGCCATTACCCTTCTCAGCTACAATACCGGCATAAAGTACATATCACAAAACAATCCACTTGTGCCCAGACTACAGTGGGAACCCCCAAACCACAACACACATATTCATTTCATGAACAGGTAACACACAGTCCTCCAACATAACCTCAGCAAAAACCTCTCAGAGGTATTTGTTGAGGTGGCCAGTTTTTTGTGGTGAAGTAGATTCACATTCAGATGAACCTTGGGTTGCAACAGCATTTGTTGGATTGTTCATTTTGTAGCTTGATTAGTGATTGTACAGTAGATTCAGCAGGGGAAAAAAATCTTTTTTGACTGAAGAATGGTCTTTTGTGAAAAAAATAACTTGAGATGATGACCACGTATTACTTGTGGAGAGAGATACGACAGTACTGATAACTTGCATTTAGAAGTAGGAAGAATTGTTATAAAAAAGGGGGGGAGGGTAAGAACCTTACAAGTACAGTACAGGATGGTAGAAAGTAATTTGGTGACCTTTCTTTTATGGTTCATACTGAAGTCAAGGTAAAGTTACCAGTAGCTAACAGACGATGAATGGGGCTGCACTACATACCGTATGGTTTTCAGTGATGTAGTTACTGGTACTATTTCAGATATATTAGGGTCTGAGAGGGTGAGTAGCAAAGAAAAAATTAAAATTTAGTTGTGGGATGTGACTTGTAAACCAATAGAGAATCACTTTTAAAGTGTCTGAAGTATGTACGGTGATTATATTGATAAACTTAGTTTAGGTACATAATAAGTAAGGAACATTTGATTATACAGTACAGTATTATGATTTCTAAGTTACCTAAGAAGAGAAACTGGGAAATACCATATTTAATGAAGTACATACCTGTTTGAAATATTTATTTACTGTGTATTTTAGCTAAATGCTGTCTGCAGAGGTTTCAAGTGGCCAGAGATACTTTAATGTATTTCTTTTCTTTCAGGGAAAATGAAGAAAATAGATTGCTGCTGCTGATTAAAATGAGTATAGCAGAGGCAGGAGCCCACTCAGCACCTGTAATGTACTACAGTCAATAGAATTTACAGCAGTTATTCAGTGACTACATCACAACTCTCAGGAAAAGTTGTATGGTATGGAAGTAATTTAATGTAAGGTTACATACCATACTGTGTTGTCTTAGCTTCACAAAATTAAAGAACGGTACAGTACCAGAAAGCAGTGAGCTAAGTAAAAAACAGTGATATAAACAGGAAAAATTTGTGTGGAAATCATACAGAATGGAGAGTTGCATAGCTATGTGAGGATATACGACTGCTATGGTGGTGTTTGTGGCAGGGTGGTGTGCTTGGGTGGCTGCGTGGGTGCTGTGGTGGGTAGTGTCGGTGGAGGTGACTGCATGGCTGCCCGATGACCTGCTCACAGTCACACTCCTAGCCACATTGCAGTATTCCTTCATGCTGCTACTGCTCATCTCAGCTGCACACCTCTATCACACCCTTCTTCTCTCACCTACCCCTTCTTCCGTCCTTATTGAAAGTAAATTCACTTGAACTTTTAACTGCAGGCTTTGCTCTTCCAGTTCTGTCAAAAGGACATTCTCCTGTACTTGGCTGAAAGGAAAGTAAACTGGGCAGATTGCTAGAGGAACACTAGGCACTATATGTGCATTTTTGTCCAGTCATTGATGATAAGGTTACACTGAGATATAAAACAAATATACTCCAACTCAACAAGTAAATTTTATGGAAGCCATCAGAAAACATGCTTATGCAATGAGAATTTTTTTGTTGAACAAATGAATCGATAGTCCATAAAGAAATAAGAATTAATAATCATTTAAATCATTAAGTTCAAGACAGCTTCTCTGAAATTTGGATAATTGTAGGAAACTGATGTGAATGTGATACACTATATTCCACAAGGAAGCATTTGTAATGCGATCAGACTTTGTGCAACTAGCAGAGACAGGAGACCCAGCACGACCTAGTATGGTTGTGTCAATGGCTGGGGTTCTGGTGGCCCTGGCAGTGGTGGCAGGTCATGTCTGGATTGTGTACATCTCTGCCCCACAACTCCTACCCCCAGATGCTTGGCTCATCACAGCACTCGACCTCCTAGCTCACTGGGCATTGGTCTGGGAAATCACAGCATTCTGTAGCTTTCTTAATGATGTGGAAATAAAGGGAACTGGAGGAGGTTTCATTGCTGAGTTAAGGAATTGCTGGATATAGTGAGAAAGCAGTTCTTTTTACTGTGTGTGTGCTTGTGGGAAATATTATTAAAGATTTTACTGGACATGGGAGGTGTATAAATGGAGTGTAGTTACCGTATTTCTCATTGTTCCTAATGTTACTCTTGTTTTGTGTTTTACATATGGAAATTTTTGAAAATATTTATATAGCTGGCCTATGAACATTCATTAGCCTCAGAAATATGGAGAATTCAGATCCAAGTCAGATGGGCTCACGGCCTAGCGATGTGGAAGTCTTCCCTCCACATTCACATACTGACAGAGTAAGTTTACATTCCAGAGACTCTGTAGACTACGTAGATGCTCAGACTGAAGAGCCAAGAAATGAGAATGATGTCTCTTTAACACATAATTCAAAATCCTCATCTCCAACATCAGAGGCAGAGTACAATTCCTGCACCAATTCCCCAAAGCAGGAAAGATCTGGTTCTGAGGACAGTCAAGGATCACAAGCAGAGGCAACAACAGGCAGCATAAGCATGAGTGCCAACATTGCAGATAAGTTGAACAGGCTTAGAGTGTCCAGGGAGAGCCCTGAAGAAGAGTCGGAACATAGCTCTGAGAATCCTCGTTGGGAAGAGGTACGTGACCTGCCAATCCAGGATTCTGATGACTCCTTGGGTCCGTCCAAGAGACCCACACCCAAGTCATCTCTCCGTCAGGTTTTCCCTTATGTCTCCTGCCTCCCATTTGAAAACAACATGGTCTTTTGCTTTGTTCTGTCAGTTTGGGATAATATTGTGGGCCCTCAGACTGTTTATGTGTGGAAGAGGAAATCTTTCCCTTCACAAAAAACATTTGAAGTATTTGATGAGCCAGTTAATATAGAAGTAGCTGAAGATAGTATGCAAGCTGGTCAGAACATTCTACAGCAAGAAATTAATCCTGAGTCACCATCATTGAGCAAAAGCTGGGAGAGCCAAGATACTGAAGATTGGGGACAATCAAGAAGACACAGTACTGCTTCAAGTAACTTGGGGAGATTATCAGATCGAGGCACACCACCAAAGCAAGTTGGGATTCATTCAAAACCCTCTTTATCTAATAAGTCATTGAATAAAAAAAGGAAAAGTGTGAGCAGCATAGAGAGTTTCTGTGAGGATATTGGGAATAGCATACTAATGGAGTCACTGAAGGCTGTGAAGGCTGATGAAGAAAGACATTCACCAAAGGAAGCAACCCAAAAGACAAGTGATGCAGGAAATGATGCTGCATCAGAGATGAAACAGAGGTCTGAGACTGCAAAAGAAAATGAGGAACGAGGTAAGTCTTGCCACGTTTCATGAATTATGTTTGGATGTTTTATCGAAGAACCTGTCTAGAATGCTTGAAATACTAAGCTTCCCAGATTGGTGAATTTACATACTACACAGGGTTTAACCTCATCGTACTATATAAAGAATGATTGCTCCAGGAATTAGAGTTCCACATATTTCTTCACCTCAACTTGATGGAGATTTTGTTTTTACTTTTGTATCTTAGGTTTCCATTAAAAAGTGGCAGAATGAGAAAATGTACAGTGGCTGTATATAGTTTAACACTTCTTCAAGACTGGTTCAATATTTTAGTGTTAAGCTGTCTTCACAGCTTAGCATTAAAAATGGAGAGGTTGTAGTTTTTAGGTTTAATTAAGTTTTAAAGAGAAGAGTTTTAGTTATGTCTCATAACTACTCCATAAATTACCAAGTATCATGTATGGTAGCGAATAGCCTGTAACACAGGGCTTCAGCTTGTTACCTCCAGTGTTTCTGTCTCTGCCTAGATCAACCCCTGTTTGAAGCATCTTAGGAGGTAACAAGGCATTGGAGATAATGATGAAATATGAGTAGTCTTGTGTTGTGATCTACTCTAATGCCATGTGGTACTGTATACTTTTCAGTGTTTATACTGGTACAGTACTGTACTTCCATTTTTAGGCAGAATTGTATGTGTATAGCTATTGCACTGTAGGTTACAAAGTACTGTACTTGAGCTTTTTTGTTGAGGTAAAACCCAGTTTAGTAAACTTATATGCCAATTGGTAAAAAGAATTACCTTACAGTACAGTACAGTCCTCCAGAGTGCAATCATTATTTTCTAAAAATATGAAAACTTGTAGAACCTGATTTTTCAATAGTGTATGGATCTAGAGTTCCGAACTGATTATATCCAGATGAGAGTTTATCTGTATAATCCAAACTCAGTGAAGTATTACTATATAGTCAAGTACAGTATAATATAATGGCCTGATTTTGTAATCATGCCAGATGTTATGAGGCCTTCGTGGAAGGAATAACCAGCCAAGGTTTGGAGAATAATGCTTTTTGAGTTAATACCTTTAATGACTGCTCCAGTTTTCTTTGTTAATCCACCAAAAAATTGGCAAATTAATAGGCTTTTATATCATAACTGGTGAATGTGCTTGCAGTCATAATAGTGCTGGGTAATACCCATTTATAATGCAAGAAACGGGAGAGGTATGTGGGAGGTGGTCCCTATTTTTGTACATTGCAAAGGCAAAACCTATCTCATTTTGAAGGCTACGCAGTGCCAAGAGTATTGATATGTATTACTTTTGGTCTTCCTCTCCCCTCCAGAAAAAAAAAAAAAGGTCTATCTATCTATCTATTGCCAGACGCCTCAATCCCGTTTGGGGTGGCCACAAACAAATCGCCTCCAGGTCACCCTGTCCCCCGCCATCTCGCTGCCCTGCTCCCAACTCACATCCCCCTCTCTCATATACCTCTCCACCCCATCCCTCCCTCTCATCCTCGGCCTCCCCCTCCCTCTTCCCCCCTCCACCTCACTCACATGCACTCTCTTCGTCAGTCTTTCACCCTCCATCCTCTCCACATGGCCAAACCACCTCAGTGTGTTCCTCATAACGCTTCCTATCACATCCACATCCACACCACAACGCTCCTTTACATCCTCGTTCGTCAGCCTGTCTCTCCATGTGACTCCACAGGCTCCTCTTAAATAACTCATTTCCACTGCTCTCACTCTTGACTTGTGTCCTTCCAACAACGTCCAAGCTTCACTTCCGTACGTTCGAGTTGGTATCACAATACTGTCATGTAGTAACTTTTTCACTTCCATGCTCACTTCCCTGTTTCTTATCACTGCTTTCAAAGAACCAGCAGTCTTTCTTCCCTGCTGTACCCTTTCAAGCACTTCACCTTCCAAACCTCCATCCTTACGCATCACACTACCCAAGTACTTAAACGTACTCACATTTTCCAATTCCTCACCATCCAACCTCGCTGTACATTCACTGACTTCACCTCTCTCAAAGACCATCACTTTACTCTTCCCTACATTCACCTTTAGATTCAGTTTCTTACACACTCTTCCAAACTCATCCACCAAGCCTTGCAGCTCCCCTTCGTCTTCACTCAACAACACAGTATCATCTGCAAACAACAGTACAGGGAGTTTCCAAACACTATCCTCTCTCACCAGGGCCACTCCAACATCCACCACCCTACCTTGTACCTCTTTTATTACCCCATCCATGTACAGATTGAACAACCATGGAGATAACACATCCCTGCTTCAACCCAACTTTCAAAGAGAAAAATTCACTTAGTTCACCATCCACACACACTGCAGCCTTCGCACCATCGTACATACTCTTCACAGCATTCAACAACTTCCCATCTACTCCATATATTCTTAACACTTTCCACAATCCTTGTCTCTCCACCCTGTCATATGCTTTCTCCAAATCCATGAAAGCCGCATACAACTTCTTTCCCTTCTCTAGAAACTTTTCCACTAAAGATCTAAGAATGGATATCTGATCTACACAACCTCTTCCTTTCCTAAAGCCTCCCTGTTCTTCTCCAACTAATTTCTCTGTTCTTTCTCTAACTCTGTCAGTAAGTATCCTACCATACACTTTTCCTGTTATACTAAGAAGACAAATGCCCCTATGATTACCACACACTTCTTTTTCCCCTTTTCCTTTGTACATGGGAATAATTATACCTGACTTCCAATCCTCCGGGACTGTACCTTCCTCCCAGGCCAATCTGCACATCTTCCACATCCATTCTACTACTATCTCTCCCCCATGCTTCAGCATTTCACCACACACTCCATCAATTCCTGGGGCTTTCCCTGATTTAACTTTCTTCATTGCTTCCACAACTTCTATCCTACTGATGTCTTCCTGTCTTCTCACCTCCCTCCTTCTCCCAGCCATTCCCCAGCCACTTATACTCGCATTACTTCCATCCTCTATGTACAACAATTCCTTAAAGTGTTCTCTCCATCTGCTCAATTTTTCTCCCTTCTCCACTAGCAATCTACCATTTTTATCTTTCACTCCCCTGCTAACTTCACTTCCACCCTGTCTTACTCTTTTCACCTCTTTCCAGAACATTTTCTTACAGTCCCTCCACTTCACACTGAAATTCCTTCCAAATTCCTCATCCACTCTCTTCTTACTCTCTCTTACTAATCTTTTCACCTCTTTCTTTCTACATATAACTCTCTCTTCTGCCTCTCAACTTCTTCCACGCCCCTATTTCTCATCCATTCATTGTATGCTTTCTTCTTTTGTGCCACAGCCTGTCTCACCTCTTCAGTCCACCACGCTGTTCCTTGCACCCCCCTCCGTCTTCTCTTCCTTCCACACACCACGTCACATGCTGCGCATATTTCTTCTGTAAAAATCCTACACACACCTTCCACGTCTCTCATCTGCTCCAATTCATATTTGCCCAATCGTTCCTCCACTTCTCTGTTATAAAATAAATGCCACTCAGGGAGCATCATAATAATTGTTATATTTGTAAATTACAGTAAACCCTCTCTAATTCGAACCCGCATAATTCGGAAATAGGTTGATTCAGATTTTTTTTGACCACCAGGCAAATCATTTTAATTCAGATAGAAATTAGAATTAAACGAGACAAGTCCGAAAAGGGTTCCAGTGATAATTGGACATGAACAGTTTTTGTAGTGATAAGTGTAGTAATAAATGTAATTTTTAAGAACTGTACAGTACCTTCGGTATGGTTAAGTGTACTGTACTCTACTGGTGTGTTGCAATACTTCATTATCAAGGTTTGACAGTATTTTATTTTTTGTATTGTGCACTCTTTAAGTATAAAGTAATAATGTACTGTACTGTTCAAGGTTTTTGTGAAAAAGCCATGTTTTAGTGAGCGTGGGTGTGATTTGGGGATGTGGGCAAGCACGAGCTCCAATAATTTGGATTTTTGGATAATTCGACATAGGGTTCCCCTCAATTAATCCGAATTATAGAGGGTTTACTGTAAGTAATAAAACTGACAGGTATTAGGTATTGCATGTCTTACTCACAGGACCAGGAAGTGCCTTATTGGCTAGGAGGCAGTTGCCCAATGACCCTTCTTCCTCCCTGTGGGAGCACTGTCCATTGGGACAAGTGAATGCAATAGTCGAATGCTGGTCCAGAGTGTGAACTCATGACTGTTCTAAAAGGGCCAATGCTTGTTTTTTTTGGAGGCAAAAGCAAGCAATCTAGGCCAGGGGAACATGGTGGAACCTCTAGGTCCATTATGCCATTTTGGTTGGTTGTCCTTCCTTCCATGGAACACCTTATATGGCCTTCTGTATAATTTACCTGAAACAGATCTATTGTATTTTCATTTTTATACAATTGCTGTTAACAATGGACGGTATGTAACAGTGTCCAAAATAGATGTTCTTAATTTGATAAGGTAGCTACTGTAGAATTGCACTGTGTGTAATTTATTTGTAGGAAAGAAATCAAAGTATAGCAGAAACTTGAGATTTATGACCTGTTTTGATTTGCATTAATCACCTTTGAGAAGTGCATTTTAGATAATTACTTTACATATGCAAGATTAATACTGTTTGAAGAGAAAGACTATGTGATTTGGAAGAGAGTAGAACTTCATATTGGTGAGTCAAGAGGAAGATGAGAGCAAGAGAGAGATGGGAAGCTAAAGCTGCTTGAAAGTTGTTCTTTCATTGCCTTTCCCTGTTGGATGATTCACAGGAGGAAGTAAGGTGTTAGGAACTTATTTGGTATTGTAGGCAGTGTAGGGTATAATGATGTACTGTAGATTTGTAGTACACCCATACCCCGATATCCGGCAGTGTTGTGTACCAGTGGGAGTGTTCGGTCAGTGAGTATGCTGGGTATCGAAGCAATTTTTCCTGTAAGATACTGAAATAAAGCCAGAGATGTGTTCCAGACCCAAACCCAAACTCTCATATACTGTACCTTACTCAGTTAATAGAGACTGACATAGAAACACCATCGGTAATGTTATTATCCTCATAAACAATATTGTTGCTAAAAAATGGCAATTCAAACATCATATGCAGGAGGGTAGGGTGGTGGGACGTGTGGTGTTGAGAATCTTCAGGGGGCAACTGATAGTGATGGTCAGGCAGGCAGCTGGCAGTAGCTATGCCAAGTAGGGATGGGGGAGGGCAGGCGAATGGAGAGGGAGACAAGTGGAGGTGGGGGAGGGTGGGAGACAGAGAAGGAGACAAGAAAACCAGACAGCCCTACTACCTCCCCCCCCCAGTCTCACTCACTCACTCACTCACCAGTCAATCACTGTCACACACACACACACACACACACACACACACACACACACACACACACACACACAGGAGACAAGCGGGGGTGGGGGGATGGAGAGGGAGACAAGCAGGGATGGTGGAGAACAGAGGTACAGGGAGGGAGACATCCTTGGCAGTGCTGAGTGTGTTGGGGGATGAAGGAGGGACAGGGAGGGGAGAAGAGAGGGGATGGAGGGAGGACGAGAGGACCGGGAGAGCCTCATTTCAAACCTAGGGAGAGATAGGGTGTCGGAGTAGAGATGCAACGGACTTTCAAATTGCTCAGATTGTGGAACTGTTCCCGTATTTCTTGTGTTCGGTCCAGCGAAGCACCGGTTATCGATGCGCCGGACGACGGGGTATGGGTGTACAGGGTTTGTATGTATGTGTGTATGTGAGTGATTACTGTGCAGGGTACTGTAGTTTTCATGATTGTGTTCATGTTTTAAATAGCCAGTGGAGCTGAAGTAAGGGAGACGTAGCTACTTGAATTGTTTTTTACATAAATCCTGTATGCATATTTCAGTAGAGTAGGTAGTTACTTACAGTACAGTATGATTCACTTCCATGCTTGTAGCACAGGGTGGGCGAGGATGGTGGTGTGGGAGGGGGCGACTGCGAGTAGGTAGTGTGGCGTGGTATGTGACCGAGCATAGTGTGGGTGTAGGGCAGGTGGGTCCAGCCTCAGACAAGATCACTTCAGTTCTTCATGTTGTCCCACATCAAGGAATCATCATCCTTGCAGCCAGGTTAGTAGGTTTATGAAATACTGATACTTGTACAGTAGTTTTCATATCCTCTCTTTTTCAATTATATAGTAGGTATTTAAATTCCATTTTTTCTTATAACTTTTATTGCAGGCTTTGTTCAGCTTTTCAGAATAAGTTTACAATTATATGTTTTGTTTTCTATCCAGTAACCTCTGCATGCTTTGATGATATTTGATCACCACCACCACTGACCTAATGGCAGTGAGCCTGTCCATCCTCCCACCAGATTTCCAAATTTCAACATTCCATCTTGTTTTCTGTCTGCCTCTTCCTCCTGTTCCACCTCTGAGTTACCACTGTGATACCTGGAATGGTTGCAAGCCCTTGGAACGAGAATGGCTTTTAGCTGAATAGACTGAGCTTGATTTCTGTCTGCCTCTTCCTCCTGTTCCACCTCTGAGTTACCACTGTGATACCTGGAATGGTTGCAAGCCCTTGGAACGAGAATGGCTTTCAGCTGAATAGACTGAGCTTGAATGGATATGAAGGACCTGGATGGACCTAATTATACCTGAATTGTCTTAAACTGACCCTAAATAACCTGATTTTGTGTGTGTGTGTGTGTGTGTGTGTAGTAAGAATAATAATAATAATTTTCACAGTATTTATTCATTGCAGCCATTAGCTTAAAATACACAAATTGTTAATCTGGTACCCTAAATTAATGGGGTCAGCAGGCTGACCCTGGATGCTCCTGATGAGCACCGACACACTATCAAGCCTCACCAAGGTTAGAGTGGGGCTATATCCCAAGAGGACAGACCGTGTAATCTTTACCCCTCTGAGTTTCAAATCCTTGCGGGTCTTCCACCACAGCATGCCTTGAGCTACACTCGACAGGTGAGAGCTCACCTAATGCACCCAAATAGCACGGTCCGAGTGGGGCTCGAACTCAAGTTACTTAAATTGAGAGTCGAGTGCTCTGTCAACCGCGTCACCATTGTGTGTGTGTGTGTGTGTGTGTGTGTGTGTGTGTGTGTGTGTGTGTGTGTATTTACCTATTTGTAGTATATAGGAATTGAGCGATG
The DNA here is from genome assembly GCF_032717465.1 of Coenobita brevimanus. Taxonomy (NCBI): domain Eukaryota; kingdom Metazoa; phylum Arthropoda; class Malacostraca; order Decapoda; family Coenobitidae; genus Coenobita; species Coenobita brevimanus. The sequence continues at coordinate 21,821,125 of NC_137022.1, read as the reverse complement.
CTCGTGTTGTCCTGTCTCCATATCCACATTTATCTAGTTTACTTGTACACACATGAATGTTTTTTTCCTGCACCACCTTTTTGTCTAAGTCGTTCCAAATACTTATGTATTTACCCAATATACCTAATTGAGATACACACGAAATATGCTATGCTCGTGGGTTCCCATCGCTGTTTCTCAGTAAGTCAAATTTAGCTTTAAACTCGTTTAAGTTTTTAGACTGGATGATCTCTTTGTCCAGGCAATTCCATAAATCTATACTTCTGTAAGGAAAGCTATATTTCTTGATATTCTTCAAGCAGCTTGACTTTTTCAATTTCATTCCGTGTCCTCTTGTTGCTCTCTTATCCCATAAAAACAGATCTTCTCGGTCAATTTTATCTAATCCCACCATGGTCCTGAACACAGCAATCATGTCTCCCCTCTTTCTCCTTTCCTCTAAGGAAGGCAAATCCAGCTTTTCCAGCCTCTCTCTGTATGACAGATCTGCCAGCTGGGGACCATTTTGGTTGCTGTTCTCTGTATTCTCTCAATCTTGTTTATATCTTTCTTTTTGTGTGGTGACCACACTACCGCTGCATATTCTAACCTGGGGCGGATCATGGCCACTATCAATTTTTTCATCATCTCCTCATCCATATAATGAAATGCTACTCTTATGTTAGTCAGGAGTTTATAAGTCTCTCTAACTATCTTATTAATGTGCTTTTCAGGTGACAAACTATCTTGGACCAGCACTCCTAAGAGTTTCTCTTCTCTCATTTTAGTGATTAATTCATTACCCAACAAATATTTCATTGATGGCCTCCTGGTACTTTTACCCATTTCCAATATTTTACATTTCTTTACATTAAATTTCATTTCCCACTTCCAGCTCCAATCATGTATCCTATCCAGATCCTCCTGCAGCATTTTACAATCTTCCTCAACCTCTTCCTTCCTCAAGATCTTTACATCATCAGCAAACAGACGTGTGTGTGTGTGTGTGTGTGTGTGTGTGTGTGTGTGTGTGTGTGTGTGTGTGTGTGTGTGTGTGTGTGTGTGTGTGTGTTTTGTTTTGTGTTTAACTCCATCATAACCATATTCATGTGTCACAAACTAGCATTTTGCCTACACATATGGGGCAACCAGAGGTGAAATGGCTTTGGCATCCAGCACACCATGAGAACTTAGGTTTGGTTCTTGGAGTGGTCAGTTAGTTGGAGTCAGTTTCCCCATTGTTCCCGTTCACTCAGCAGTACAAGTGGGGACCTGAATGTAAACTGATTCTTGCTGGTCATGTGCTAGGGGAAGATTGGAACTCAGCAAAAATTGGTGCTTACTATAGTGATCCTGTTGTTGCTCAGGGACATAAATTTAAACCTTCTTTTTCTTCGGCGCATCATAAACTTCAAACGAGGACTGACTATTGTAACTGTAAAAGCTTTTTCCAGGGGAATAGGAAAATACAGAAAATCTTCATGGGAAAATACACAAAACTTTCATCATCTGATAGCTGTTTTGACATTCTTGTAGGTACTGAGTTCACAGTAAATTACAAAAAGCCTGCCTATTAAAGTTTCTTTCCTTCCAATAAAACCAGTTCATTCATTTCCCATTGTTTACAGTATTGGATGCATGAAAAAATGTGATAGAAACAATCCCTAACATATCGAGGACTCATTGTGCAGTTCAGTAATTCCATTTGGTCATGCAGGTTTACAGTGGAGGAAGAGGAGGGAGCCACACCATACTGCCTGTCCATGGTTGTACCAGTAGAAGAGTATGGTACCTTCATGCCCCTTACTCACACAGTCACCACCTGGCTTCTCACTACTGCTGCCACTGCTAGGCTTCTGCTAACAAAGGTTAGTCATTCTTAAAGCCACTGCCGCAGTCACTCATTAGTCAGTCAGAGTAACTTCTACAGTCGCTGCTTGGCTCTGTTCACAAAGTTTAGTTATCCCTAAGGGAAGAGGTGATCAGATGGTTAGCCCTTTGGCTACATTGCACGTTCATTGTTGAGAGAGAAAAAAAAAAGCCCATATGCCTTGACTCTACTGTAGTCCACTTTCTCAAATTTTTTTTCTTTTTTTCACCTACACGACTTACATCTACCACTCATGCGTGAGTGTGGCTGTGACGCTAGTTGCTCTAGCTGCCACCAGTGTCGGGTGGCAGCGCTTGTAATGTAAATATCCAACCTGCCTCGACTCATGGCTAACCACCTATGCACCACCCACGCACTTGAGTTCTTCAGCCTTGGACTTTTTTTTTTTTTTTTTTTTTTTTGTTTTTTTTTTAGCCTCCTTCAGGTAAGATTTATGCTAGCTATCTAAATAACATCAAGATCAATGCATATCGCTAACCGTCAGTTTACGTGCGTTGCCAGAATAAAGTGCCAATATATGAGGCGTCTTGTGGACAAGGGGCGGATGCGCCCTTTTCTTACTTTTGAGTTATAAGCGTTTAAAGTTCAGGTATAGGTGGCAGACTTAGAATATTACAGAATAGCATGTTATTATATATCATTAGAATCCTCTGGAAGAGGCAAATTTATACTGCAGGAAAAACACACACACACATACACACACACACACATCACTGAATTATTTTTTGGGTAATGAATTAATCACAAAAAGGAGAGAAGAGAAAGATTTGGGAGTGCTGGTCCAAGATAGTTTGTCACCAGAAAAGCACATTAACAAGATAGTTGGAGAGACTTATAAGCTCTTGACTAACATAAGAGTAGCATTTCATTATATGGATGAGGAAATGATGAAAAAATTGATAGTGGCCATGATCCGCCCCAGGTTAGAATATGCAGCGGTAGTGTGGTGCCCACACAAAAAGAAAGATATAAACAAGATTGAGAGAATACAAAGAACAGCAACCAAGATGGTCCCCAGTCTGACAGACCTGTCATACAGAGAGAGGCTGGAAAAAACTGGATTTGCCTTCGTTAGAGGAAAGGAGAAAGAGGGGAGACATGATTGCGGTGTTCAGGACCATGGTGGGAGTAGATAAAATTGACAAAGAAGATCTGTTTGTATGGGATAAGAGAGCAACAAGAGGACATGGAATGAAATTGAAAAAGTCAAGCTGCTTGAAGGATATCAAGAAATATAGCTTTCCTTACAGAAGTATAGACTTATGGAATAGCCTGGACAAAGAGATCGTCCAGTCTAAAAACTTAAACGAGTTTAAAGTTAAATTCGACTTATTGAGAAACAGTGACGGAAACCCATGAGCATAGTACATTCCGTGTATATCACAATTAGGTATATTCTTAAATATTTGGAACGACTTAGACAAAGAGGTGGTGCATGAGAAAAACATTCATGTGTGTAAAGGTAGACTTGATAAATGTGGACATGGAGACAGGACAACACGAGCACTGCTCAATTCCTGTATACTACAAATAGGTAAATACAAATAGGTAAATACACACACACACACACACACACACACACACACACACACACACAGAGTAAAACATGAGATGGTGTTTTTTCAGCATATAGTAATTATTGTTCAATCAACTTGAAATTCATTCCTGTATTAGATGTAAATGAAACTAAGATGCTGTGAAAATTTTAGCCAAAAATTCCTATAATTAATATTTTTCCTATAATTATTAATTAAAAATTTTCATCTCCTTGTCAGCAACAGGTTGTTTTATTGTGTGTATGATAACCATTATATTGTTAATGACTGACACAATGAAGTTATAATACTCACCAACTATTTACAACTCCAACCGCACACCAATATGAAGAGGGGGGGAGGGCCTGATGGTTAGTAGTCGAGGACGTCATTGGAGGGGTCGTCCACAACTTCACTCTTTTCCTCATCCATGTTGTCTTGGGTTGCAAACAGGGTGGTGTATGCAGGTGTGTATGCCACAGGGATGTACTGAAGGAGCTCCTTGAGGTGTTGTAGCTTCCTATTCATAGGTACACCTGAGGGGTACTTCTTTGGGAGGTCTACCTGTGCGAGGTCAAACGCAGGGTCGTGCTCCTCCGACCTGCCCTTCTGTAGTTTCCACTCTCGTACCTCGTGGTAGTTGTCGCTATACCCCCCGCACACCTTGACACCCTGGAGGTAGTCATTATCTGCCATAATGCGCCGAGCTGCCTTGAAGCCTATGTTCATCTGCCGGGCCTTGGTCGTGTGCTGCTGAAGGACGTCAGAGTCAAAGAAGTCGTCGGCTGTCATCCTGACTACGGTGGCTGGGTCTGATTTTCGGCAGGACTTCATGAGCGTGATGTAGTGCTCAGTTGTGTATACTTCCATGCCCTTGAGGTGCTTTTCTAACACACCGAAATCCCGGTCGCAGGGCAGGTAGCTGTGCCCTGGCTCCAAGTAGTAGTGGTGTATTGAGGAGAACTGGTTGGAGTGAAGCAGGCGGAGGTATAGGACCACGATGTTGATATTTTTGTCTTGCCCCGCTCAGTTGTCGCTAAAGACCAAGAATTTTAGGATATCGTTGGGCACATAATTCTTGATAAAATGGAGGAGACAGCTGGCCACCTCACACGAGCCTCGCCTGGCCTCGCTCTTGTTCCACACATAGAAGTATGGATGGTTGGCTTTCAGGTCGTGGATCCCCAGATTATACGTCCACATTTTGCATCTGTAATACTGGGCACTTGCAGTCAGTTGTGGCGTGGGCAGTGTCTGCTGCAAGTCCACTGCAATGGCAAAAACTGTGGGTGTCTTGTCTTGTATGTAGACATAAATGAAACTTCTGCCTATCTTGGCGTGGCACTGATGCTCATGCCTCTTGAGGGTCAGGGACACAAGTTTTTCCTTGTCGGCCACAGGATCCAGGGACTCGAACTGTATCTTAAACGTGTCACAGGTGGAGCAGGTGTCGCTTTTGGGAGCAGTGATGCTTATCTTGTAATCCCGTACTTTGGCTATGAACCGGGACAGAATAATGGCGTTACATTCCAGTCCCTTCTCCTCCATGTAATCCTGGAACGAAATACAGGCCGGTCCAGCTAGACCCCGGGGGCAGGTACACCTTGTCTGGGTTCTTTGCCCTTGAGTAATGGGACTGGCATGTAGGGAGTTTTTTGCAGAACTCTTCAACCATCTCAAGTAGCTCGGGGGCCATCTTGTTTGCAGGTTCTTGGCGTCCACGTTGGTCCGGGGCTGGGGGGGCAGTGGGGGAGAGAGAGGCCTTGGCCAACACATTTCACACTCACTTGTCAGTAATGGCATGAATATTTAGAAAGGCAATGAAACAGACATCAATAGTAACATTATCAACCACCACATTGTAACTTTTCCCATGCTTCTTTCTACTTTCCTTCCCCTTCACTCTTGGCCTTGCAATTTCTTTTGTGTGCACCCTGGCATTAATATACTGTGACTGAAGGTCATGGCTTTTCAATGCCCAATATGCCTTAAATAGATTGTTCACATTCTCCAACCCCACTTTTTCGTAACACTTGTTCTTACAGGTACAAGCCGGGCCTACCCTCTTCTCATCCACAACAGCTCCATACCTGTTGACATACCCCTCACCACTGTCTCTTTTGGCCTTTTTCTGGGACTTTAGCCAAGTCTCGGGCCTTCTTTTGTGTGAAGGCACGAGCGGCGGTGTATTGGCGTTATCCTGGTTGGTAGTACTCGCCATGACACCGAGTAATTCACTCGTAATCTCAAAGTAATGCGGAGTGTAAACAAAGCCAGGCTTCACTCACGTGCTTTGGGGGATGACTAGCGGGGGTGCTAGCGTGCGTCTGATTGGCTGAGAGGCGGCCCTTTAACTCTGACAGAGGTAGCCGCTCGCCCATTGGCTGGGCGCGTGCTGACATTCGCCCCTACTGCTCTGAAATCCCAGACCCTCCTCGCCCTCCTCCTCCCCTCCACGTGTGCAAAACAAGGGAGATTGAACCTAGAATTCTGAACCTGCATGGGTCGGAATCGGAAAACACTCTTCACCACGAGATTTTTAGTGCTTCCATCTATCGGAAAACATGCATAACTCATTTTTTATGGGGGTGGCGCATTCGCCCCTTGTCCACGAGACGCCTCATATGAAAGACGAGTGTTATCTGCTGGGATCTGATCAGATGTTTCTATCCATTATCATTGTCACACTGTGTTTCACATATAATCTATCTGTTGGAGGTATACAGGTATATATATGCAAGTTATTGTAGCTTATCCTGTTTGAGATTGTACTAGAAAAGAAGTGTATGTGGCTGATAAACATGTGTGATAAAGTTATTGTGAAAAGATCATTTTTAGGCGTAGGCCTAGCATGGGAAGAACGGTGTTTTTTCCCCTTTGTCTCTGAAGTGTGATTAGAGGTAAACCACTGTTATGATGCCCCAGAAATCGGAAGACATAAAAAAGTAACTAAGCATCTTGTATCCAAATTTGAAAACAAGAAACATAAGCCAAACTGCTGTGTGTGCAGTATTGAGCCCTCAAAATATAAGCTGACAGGTAAGGGACAAAGTAAAAGGAAACAAACTTCATACTTTAGCAATGAATGTATCAATAAACTTGCATTGTGTCTCCTCATCCCCTGTTTCAAGATATGTCACACTCAGAAAGTGTACAAGAGGGTATGTCAGTGTTAGATAGGGTAGATAAATTGTAGTTACATTATTTCTATTTTTCATGGAACATGACAGAATGTGGTCCCATTACGGTTGTATTTTTGATTGCTTAGATTTGCCAGGAAGTCATAATTTAATTTTTTTGGAATATTACATCATTATTTTCCATGGAAACTTTGGCAGTATACTTTTGTAGTTGTAACAATAAAACATGGATAATTTTTGTTTTTCCAGGAACATGATACAATGTGATCTCATTACAATTATATTTTTTATTGTTTAGATTTGCCAGGAAGTCATCATTTTATTTTTTGGAATATCACATTACTATTTTCCATGGAAGCCTTGGCAGTATACTTTTGTAGCTGTAACTTGATAAAGCATGGATAATTTGCAGCCTTTAGTATGAATTAGACCACATATACTCCAGTATGATGAGTGAATGGAAGCGTGGCCCATTGGATTGGGCAATTTTGGGCTGTCTGGACGTTGCTACTCCTCACCCTGCCCTTGGGTGGGAAAGGAGGTCTGGATGATGATGATGATGATGATATTTTTATTTAACTTTTTAAAATGCAATTTTATTTAATTAAAAAAGGTCATCCCTACGTGTCAAGTGGGGTTGGTGGAGGATTAGTGCCCCTCCCTGTAAAACAATTAACTCTAAGCCCTTGGCCACCCCGTTTGGGATACATGGCGTCTGGCAATGAATGAATGAATGAAAAAAATCAATTTTGAAAAAACTTTCAACTTTCAAGCAGTTCTAATGCTACATACAAAAACTTTATGTATACATAAACTTATGACATCAATCAGAAACAATGGAAAAGCATTTTCATTTTTGGGTGTAAAAATGCCTCTCAAAGGGGCTGTGCTAAAATTGACGGTGGTACCCAAAGGGTTAAAGAAGCGATTTGCTATCTGAAAGGATATAAGGTCCATTCCAGGCTGGAACAAGGAATAGTTGCATGCCACCAGGGATAATTTTTTTTTTTTTTTTTTTTTTTTTTTTTTTTTTTTTGAGGCAGATGTTAGTACTGTATGGGGAGTAGGATAGTTTAGTGTGCCAAGAAATTATAGCCATAAAAATGTATATATTGCACATTATTAGTTTTTTGTAGCAGTTTTTATATGAGTGTTGAAATCACCCCAAATGTGGATGTGATAGGAAGCATTAGGAGTTCGGACATCTGTAGAAAACAGCAGTGAATGGTCCGTTCATCGACCTCCAGTCATCCAGGACATCCCTAGGGCAAGTTAGGACAGTTGTATCTTTTTAAAAAGTTATCAAACTATCAGGTATGTGGAATTGGATGCATTTTTTTTTTTTTTTTTTTTTTTTTTTTACTAAAAGCAGATTTTAAGTACCCTATGTGTGGCTGGCTGATTGAGCTAAGAAACGGTAACCACCAAGCAAAATAATGCTCTGTATGGAAGTGAAGCATGGACCTTGTTGGAGGGACAGAAGTCAAGAGTGAGAGCAGTGGAAGTGAGTTATTTGAGAGGAGCATGTGGAGTCACATGGAGAGAAAGACTGACAAATAAGGAAGTGAAGGAATGTTGTGGTGTGGATGTGGATGTGATAGGAAGCGTTAGGAAAAACACACTGAGGTGGTTTGGCCATGTGGAGAGGATGGAAAGTGAGAGACTGATGAGGAGAGTGTATGTGAGTGAGGTGGAGGGGGAGCGAGGGAGGGGGAGGCCAAGGATGAGATGAAGGGATGGAGTGGAGAGGTATATGAGAGAGGGGGGTGTGAGCTGGGAGCAGGGCAATGAAATGGTGGGGGACAGGGCGACATGGAGGCAATTTGATTGTGGCCACCCCTTACGGGATTAAGGCGTCTGGCAACAGAGAGAGATTTTACACATATACCAGTATATATATATATATATATATATATATGTGTGTATGCACAGTACATCCCCCTAGTACGTGCCTATATGGGTGGCAGAGGATGTTGTGTACTAGGAATTCGCGTACTGTGAATACATAAACTTATGGGAAAAATTACATATGGGCGGCACCCCCCTTCTTGGGCAACCCTTGAGACGCCTTTCAGACCTAAGTATTATACTATACATGGAAACTAAGACATATTACCTAAGATAATGTAAACCAACAAGATTATGGCTTTACTAGGTAAATCATCAAGGATATGGCTTAACTGAACCAACAAGAATATGGCTGCTCACCTTTACCCAAGAGGACAATAGGTGTGATGGAGGTAAGAAAAGGATCCGAGACAGGATGAGGCACCTAGCGTGCATCTCCTGCATCACCCACCACACCACCTGACACACCACCTTCCTCACCACTTTCGTCACCAGCACTTTCAGCACTGTCACTACCTAATGCACTCACTTCGTTAATAAACCCTTCAAAGTCTATTTCTGACAACTCAGACATCGAATCAGCCTCTTGATCCTCCTCAGGATATGGCTCTTCTGATGTTGAAGGCGGTGATTCCTCACTTTGTTCAAGCCGAAGGAAACGGGTGATGAGTGTTTGCTTGCGTCTGTTTACTTCCTGGTTGTACTTGTCAGTGTAGTAGCAGAAGGTTCTGTCCAGTGAAGACATCACCTCCTCCACTCGCAACTGAGAGCGTTCGATGTCCTTGAATTCTTCTTTGAATTTATCAAGGGCACACAGTACCTTGCTGATCTTCATCATGGTCAAATCTTCACTCTCCATCACTTGTGTTGCTGCCTTTTCTGCTGCTATCTCCTGCACAAGGTGGGCGGAGCATAGGCAACCATTATCGCTTCTTGGGGGGGGGGGGGGCTATGTCGTGTACACAGGGTAACCCCGGATTTAGGCCACCCTTTGCTGTCCGTCTCACTTGCAAGGAGTTCAATTCGCGTACTAATAAAAAATGCACTAAAATAAAAAAAGAACATGTCCTCGCATACAAGGGGGATCGCGTACTCGGAACTCGCATACTGTGGGGATGTACTCTCTCTCTCTCTCTCTCTCTGTATATATATATATACAAACATCTTTTCTATCGCTGCATCAGTGGTCACTGCTCCTCTGAACTGTCTGCTTGCATCCCTCCACCTCTATGACATGCACATAGCACCTGTCTAGCAACAAATTTTCATCTCATTTCTGTCCTGCTCTCTAATGCAAGAGTTGACAATTATTCCTAGTCCTTCATGTATGCAACAGGTCAGCTCTGGAACTGTCTCCCTCTGTCTGTATTTCCCACTTCCCATGATCTCCAGTCTTTCAAATGCAGTGTGTCCAGGCATCTCAAAACAAACAGATCTTGAATTTGGCCCTCTTTTGCATTGTTTTTTCTTTTGTTTTTGTTTCTTTTTTCTTGGAAGGAATAGTTTGCAGGCTCTGACCTTTGGTTCCTTCTTCCTTGCATATGGATATATAGATAGATACTGAGTGACAAGCCAAATGGTTTCCTGTGCACCAGGAAACCGTATACTGCACTGGGTGGTAACCATATAACCAAGTTTTGGCGCCTGGTGGTTTAGTGGGTAATTATTGTGCTCCAATCGGATTGAGCCAGTGAAGGTTTATATCCAAGGGGTGGTTGGGGTTGATTGCTCATGTAATGCCACTCAGGAATGAGTGAGGCTGGTAACTCTCATCTTAAATGTCGGGACCAACTGCCTAGCCCCGGGCTCATACGCTCCTCATGGGGCAATGTAGGATTGGATGATGGATGGATGGATGATATATATATATATATATATATATATATATATATATACACAGTACATCCCCACAGTACACGAGTATATGGGTGGCAGAGGACGTCGCGTACTAGGAATTTGCGTACTGTGAATACATAAACCTATGGGAGAAATTACTTATGGGCAGGACCCCCCTTCATGGGCAACCCTTGAGACCCCTTTTAGACCTTAGTAATGTACCGGTACTATACAGGGGAACTATCTAAGACATATTACCTAAGATGGCTTTACTAGGCAAAACAACAAGGATATAGCTTAACTAAACTAACAAGAATATGGCTGCTCACCTTTACCCAAGAGGACAACAGGTGTGATGGAGATAAGAAGAGGATCCGAGGCAGGATGAGGCACCTAGCGTGCATCTCCTGCATCACCCACCACACCACCCGACACACCACCTTCCTCACCACTTTCGTCACCAGCACTTTCGACACTTTCACTACCTAATGCACTCACTTCGTTCATAAACCCTTCAAAGTCTGTTTCTGACAACTCAGACATCGAATCAGCCTCTTGATCCTCCTCAGGATATGGCTCTTCTGATGTTGAAGGCGGTGATTCCTCACTTTGTTCAGGCCGAAGGAAACGGGTGATGAGTGTTTGCTTACATCTGTTTACTTCCTGGTTGTACTTGTCAGTGTAGTAGCGGAAGGTTCTGTCCAGTGAAGACATCACCTCCTCCACTCGCAACTGAGAGCGGGCTCCTACGCTCCTCATGGGGCAATGTAGGATTGGATGATGGATGGATGGATGAGAGATATATATATATATATATATATATATATATATATATATACACACAGTACATCCCCACAGTGCACGAGTATATGGGTGGCAGAGGACGTCGCGTACCGTAAAACGCTATAACTTCGGACATTTTTTATGTGTTTTAATGAATAACTCCTCGTAGAATGGTGCAATTTTATTCCTGTTGGTGTCATGTGGTAGCCAGGGAGAGTACCTACTAACTCCATATATTAAAAAAATTAGCCAAGCTAAACTTGTGCTTTTTTTTTTTCATTTTCAAGTGTCCGAAGTTAGGAACAAATTTTCTAACTTCGGACAGCTCTTCCAAACTTCGGACATCCATGTATTTTCCCTTTAAACATGAGAATGGTTAATGGGATCTATCTCTGGACACACTGGCCAAACTTCGGACACTTGAGAAGTTTTTAAAAAATGTAAAAAAAAATATTGGGCACTCGTGACCAAAGTTATACATATATATAGAGAAGTATCCCAAAATATCTTCTTTTTGGAGCTCGTAATTTCATATCACATTAAATTGCATCATATCACATTGTAGTGAGGTATTCTGGCCGTAAATAGAACTAAGAACTATTCACGAACTTTTTGAGATGAAAAAATAAAATAAAAATGCACTGCATATACCCAAAACTGTAAGAGGAACTGTCCTCATTTTCCTAAACAAAACTTCATTTAATTATCAAGTATCTACCTCATTGACTCAACAAATGCATACCGAAATAACATAATATGATGTTGAACATTTCTTACAGGTTCTAAAGACACACACACACACACACACACACACACACACACACACACACACACACACACACACACACACACACACACACACTGTCACTGCTGTCATCAACCATTGGGTATACAAATATGTGAGGTGTACCCTGAACGTGTTTGAGAAACCTGACATGTATTTCTGGTTTTACCTTCACAATGATAGCAATATAATGCCTATATCTGTCTTTGGTATCAAAGGGAACCCTCACAACTACCCAATCTGAGGGAACAACTTTATCCCCAATAATCTGGGTAGAGGTGGCTGTCAGGGGAGATGCTTGTGCTTTATGGTTGGGTGCAGATGTGGAAGTGGAAGGCTGTGCTGCTATCTCTGCTGTATCCTCTTGTGGCTGCAGTGGCTGGGGTTGTGGATCATCAACTTCACACTCTTCATGCTGGCTCTCTGTTTCATTTTGTAGTGCCCTTGTAGTAATACTCATGCCCGGTGACACATTCAACCTTTTCTTTCACCTTGGTTTCGCTATAGCTGGACTTGAGCTTGACTGACTGGTTCCATGCCTCATGTCCTTCAACAATTCCAACACTGAGCTGTCTAAGGCAGTACTGGTAGATGGTCCTGGTGTACCAGTATCAGCTGTATCTTGGATTGAATCTTCTGGAAGTCTTGAGATGGATTTCTGTGGATCAAGAGGATAAATGCCGCACTTCCTAAACCCACTACGTAGGTTGTCAGCAATGATCCCTTTAACTTTATCCACCAGTTCGGTCAGTAGTGCTGGGAAGCAGTCTTTAGGTAATGAAGCACTCAGCCTACCAACAGTAGTTTTCTTGAAGTTCTCGAGGATCTTACGCCAGTGCACTTTTAGAGGCCGGAACACAGCAACATCGAGAGGTTGTGTCAAGTGTGTGGAGTTAGGTGGTGAGAGAAGAAAGGAGATATTATGTTTCTCACATGACTCAATAACACTGGGTGATACATGGCTTGCCAAGTTGCCTCCTATAATGACAAATCTACCTGTCTTGCGTTTAGCATAGGGGAGGATAATTTTGTGGAACCAGTCATCGAATGAACACGAGTCGAACCATCCACTGGGGGACCTATTGTATAGTGTTCCAGGAGGGCCCCCTTCAGTCCAGGTATCGTAAAGATGGATAGCTTTATACACCACATATTGAGGGAGTAACACACCAAATGCAGTTCCAGAGAACATAATAGATATTGAGGATTTTGTTGAGTTCATGATTCTCTCTGGATATTTAGTGCCCCGCCTCACTATGACTTTCTTTTTACCTGGATCATCAGTAAGATTGGTCTCATCAAAATTTATTATGTTCTCTGGAGGCACACCTTCTAGTGATTTTTTCAGGTTACTGTAGAACTCGGCTAGCATGGCTCTTGTCACTCTGGCTCTGTCAGTCTTTATATTCTGGGACAATCGTCTACTAAGGGTTTGTTTGTGGCGCTTGAAGAAGGAATGGGTCCATTTAACACCAGGTACATTGTTACTGAATCGTGACACAACAACCCCTCGTTTGTCTAAATATGCTTTCACTAACATCCTCAAGTCCAAATTGTCGAGTGGGAATCCCCATTCTGCCAATGTGAGGATTCTCTGACACACCAGTAACTCTTCATCATGGCTTAATGAAGTATTACGTCCCACTTGTTTGCAATGTTTTTGTATCAGGTAATCATGTAATGTGCTCTTTTTTAATTTATATTTTTCAGCTGCTTTGCGCACACTCATGTTCTTGTTATTTATGTCATCTTTAGCCTTTTCCAGGGCACTTTTGGACACTTTACTTGTGTAGGCTCTTTTCTTCTTTATAGGAGATTTCGCTGTTTTAGCCATGTTTTTCTGTTTATATAATTAGCATCACTTTACCATTAATATTATTGTCTGTCCGAAGTTTGGACTTTATTTGGCTCAAATAATTTGTCTGTCCGAAGTTAGGAATTTTTTCTGCAAAATAAAGAAGTATTCATTAAAGCAGGCATAGCAAGATTATCCATGCATATATTTTGAAACAGTTTACTTCCCAGTACTTACAGCACTTTTCTACATATAATCGTACTGTTCACTTTTTTACAATTGAAACTGTTTGTTCTGTGTGAACAAAGTTTTGCAGGGTAAGAAAATTCAGTTATTTTTTCCAATGGATTCACGAATTTTTTTCACCCACACATATTCAAGCTAGTTAATAGGATTAATACATAATAGTCTTAGAGGATTACCCTACCTACCCACATCATTATTTTTTGCAAATATCGCACTCTCTTCCAATAAACTTGAATTATTACATTTTTTTACGAAATATCCGAAGTTTGGACGCCGTCCGAAGTTATGGCGTTTTACGGTACTAAGAATTCGCGTACTGTGAATACATAAACCTATGGGAAAAATTGCTTATGGGCGGTACCCCCCTTCATGGGCAACCCTTGAGACCCCTTTCAGACCTAAGTAATGTACTATACAGGGAAACTATCTAACACATATTACCTAAGATAAAGTAAACCAACAAGATTATGGCTTTACTAGGCAAAACAACAAGGATATGGCTTAACTGAACCAACAAGAATATGGCTGCTCACCTTTACCCAAGAGGACAACAGGTGTGATGGAGGTAAGAAGAGGATCCGAGGCAGGATGAGGCACCTAGCATGCATCTCCTGCATCACCCAGCACACTACTCGACACACCACCTTCCTCACCATTTTAGTCACCAGCACTTTCGACACTTGCACTCGTTGATGCACTCGCTTTGTTCATAAACCCTTCAAAGTCTATTTCTGACACCTCAGACATCGAATCAGCCTCTTGATCCTCCTCAGGATATGGCTCTTCTGATGTTGAAGGCGGTGATTCCTCACTTTATTCAAGCCGAAGGAAATGGGTGATGAGTGTTTGCTTGCGTCTGTTTACTTCCTGGTTGTACTTTTCGGTGTAGAAGCGAAAGGTTTTGTCCAGTAAAGACATCACCTCCACTCGCAGCTGAGAGCATTCGATGTCCTTGAATTCTTCTTTGACTTATCAAGGGCACACAGTACCCTGCTGATCTCCATCATAGACAAATCTTCACTCTCCATCACTGGTGTTGCTGGCTTTGCTGCGATCTCCTGCTCTGCGTCGGCCTCGTCCACTCGCTGCACGATTTCCTGGGGATCCTACTCTGTTGCTGCCGAATGTAAACCCCTGATCTCCTCCTGCGAGAAGGCCTGGAATCCGGGCATAGCTTGTGCACTTGTGAGAGTGGCTGCCTTGGCAACAGCCAGGGACTGAAAGCTGTTTCCCAGTGCGATTTCACACAGGTGCAGTACAAGGAGACGCCAAGCATGATTAATTGTTGCAGTGGTTATATCTGCCCAAGAGGACAACAAGAGAGTGATGGCATCCTTGAGGTTGAATGACCACCAGAAAGCCATAATAGTCTTTTCAGGAGTTGAAGTTGGTTGTGCGGGTGCTGTGCATGGTGAGCATGAAGCGGGTGGCAAGTCCAAACCATCCTCGGCATCCATGACGTCACTCCCATCTGTATTCAAGTCAAGAATTGCCTGCAGTTCCTCACAGCTGTCGTTCTTGCTGCGGAGGTGATCGTAGAGGCGTTGGTGGTATAGCTGCTTGACCGTTGCAATCAACTGGTCTAGTGGTTGGATGAGAGAGGTTGTTCTTGGGGGCAGAAAAACGATCTTGCATTCCTTGCTAAGGTCTGCTAGCCAGGTTGGATGACTTGGGGCATTAACAAGGATGAGCATCACCTTGAAGGGGATGCCAAGTTCCCAGGATTTTGCCTTGGCATCAGGGATGAAATGCCGGAACAGCCACTCAGTAATGATGCTGCTTCTCATCCAACCATTGGGGTTGCTGTACCAGTATACCTCGCTGTCATCCATGCATCGCAGATTCTTGTAACATCTGGGGTGTGCTGCAGTATGCACCATAACAGGCCGCATCTTGTGTGAGCCTGATAAGGTCACGGCAAACATGACTGTTATCCTGCTCTTGTCAATTTTTCTGCCCCAGGCCTGGCGCTGGTGCTTACTAGTATAAGTACACTTCGGCATAGCCTTGTATTATAGGGCTGTTTCATCAGTGTTATAAATTTGGTCCCTGCTGTAGCTGCCCCCGTCGATTATCCCCTTTAGGATGGCTGGATAATCCCTGGCCACCATTTCATCCGCTGATGCATGCTCCCCCGTGAGCCGAATGTGACGTAGCTCCTTCCTCTTCAGGGAGCGGCAAAGCCATCCCATGGAGGCTTTAAATGGTTTCTTAACAGCAAGCTTCAGAGCTGCAGCTTTGTAGAAAATCTTGGCCTGGTCCCTGATGTAGCGCCCGTTCAGTGGAGTTCCTTCCTTCTCCTTCCTCTGGATAAATGTAGCCAGGTACCGCTCCATAAGAATTATAGCCTGGTTGGTCAGCCTCCTTCTTCTGTCCAATGACGCCGTCCCATATGTTTTCACAGTCTTCTTTATGGCCTCCCTGTTAGCCCATATAGTTCGCACGAACGATTCTGCCAAGCCTAGTTCCTTGCCAATGGCCGTGTTACCCATCCCACTTTCCTTCTTCCTAATGACTTGCATCTTCATAGCATGGGTGATACACTTCTTCTTCCTGGAGGAGAGGGCAGACATCTTGGCTCACAGAAAAAATAGCCTCTGAGTACACAGGGATGTACCTGGAACGGCAGGTGTACCCACTGTGCATGTGTGCTTCCTTTGCTGGGACTCTCACCTCACCACTCTCCAAGCGGCGCATATGGGCAGCACGTGACGAGTGAGCAGCATCGACATCACAAGCTGGGCGGAACGTAAGTAACCGTTATCGCTTCTTGGGGGGGCAATGTCGTGTACTCGGGGTAACCCCGGATTAGGGCCACTCTTCGCCCCCCATCTCATTTACAAGGGGTTCAATTCGCATACTAATAAAAAAAAAAAAAAAAGGGGGGGGGGGGTCCTTGTGTACAAGGGGGATTGCGTACTCGGAACTCGCATACTGTGGGGATGTACTGTATAGAGAGAGAGAGAGAGAGAGAGAGAGAGAGAGATACCAAACGTGTATGTACCGTATAGTAAAAATGCATAAAGACCCTGTAAAATTCAGATTCATAATTTCCTCCAGAGTATGTGCAACAAAATCACTGGCAAAGAAACTATCACATATTTATAAATTGATTTACAAGCAGCACAAAAGATATTGTTATAAACTAAATTTATATACAGGAATCGACTGTATGTGGATATGTGATAACTCAGAAATGTGCAGAAAGGATATTGCTTTCATCAACCACAAAAGAAATGCAAGGAACGTAGCAACACATGGTTTTTAAACGTTATACACAACGATTGAACACGAGGATATAAAAAAGGAGTTGGAATGGTCAGTGCAAGTTGCTTTTAAAGGACTGAATAAGAATTTGACTGCAGTAGGCGAACACGAAGGATACTGGGTAAATAAAAGAGATGGCAAAAACTTGACATTCTCAGAGGATCAGATAATAGATATGACAGATTACCTGGTAGAAAACTGCTTTTTTACTTGTGGATATATGGTTTTCAAACAGTGCATAGGAATACCCATGGGAACAGACCCAGCCCCATTCATGGCAGATCTGTACTTATATAGTTATGAATTCAAGTGGATGGAATGAATGTCAAAAGTTCAATATTCAGTAGTGAAGAAATTTAACAAAACTAAACGATTCATTGATGCTCTAATATCCTTAACCCCTTAAGCGCGGGCATGTCGGAGGTGGTCTGTGCACCTCACACGGGGATATTCATGCTTCGACTGACTTTTTAAAAATATTTGCCAAAAACCAGATATTAGTCCTAGAATATTATAATTACATATGCATATGGCAGATACCTTCAGCTTTCTCCTGGGATGTTTGTTGAGCCTTCATCGACTACTGTAGGACTTGTGGAGACTTCTGAAGTTGGGTAATGAAGTCTCCACTTTACACTTCCCAACACCCCATAATATGATTACCACAGCCTGATATTATCACTAGAAACACTATTCTATGATTTTCAAGTAGTTTGGAATAAAAAAAAAAAAACACTGAAAGCAATGTAAATTACGAGCACGTACCAGCTTCCCACCCGCGTTTGTTCCCTGTTGGTATTCTGTCATTTATTATTCATATACACATTCACACTTTATGTTCCTAGTACATTGTCACACTTATATATATATATATATACAGTATTTATCCATAAATTTCCTTCAGTAATAGTAGTTTATTTTTGCTCCAGGCATTCACTTTCTCCTTCAGTAAACTAGCGTAGAGAGCAAAGCTTTCACTGTCATTGCTCCAAGTATTTGTTCTCATATTCTTATACAGTATTAGTAATTATTTACATTTCTATTTTATTTACACTGTGTTATACACTGTCACTTTCTGTAACTAAGGGCTCCTTTCCCTTGGAGCCATAATGAACTTGGGACACTGAAGCACTTGTAGTTTATCACCATTTCCTCCACTGGCTCATCACACGATTCACCAGAAAGATTATAGTCACTGTCCATCATTATCATGGATAAATTAGCCAGTTCACGCTCCACAGCAGTCACGTAGTCCTTTACTCCTTCCCACACGAGGTTTAGTAGGGGTAGAGGTCACAAGGCCCTCTAGAAGCAGCGGAAATGGAGGGTGCGAGTGCTACATGGTTTCTTCTCAAGAGACAACACTGAACTGAATGATGAGGCGGATATGGAGCCGCCAAGGGTTGACAACGTCAACGAGGTGACAGCTGCTAATTTATATGCTGTGGAACGATTGGCAGGAAATCTAGACAATACATAATAAATTAGGTAGTTCCAAGTGAATGTAAATATCACTTAGGCTTCTCCCTTCCTTTCTTATATATATTTTCAAGGGGAAATAAACAGGGAAAATTAGCGAACGAGTACACGTGGGGTGTTGCCAGGTGATAATTAGCCAACTCCAGGTGTATGGCACTATCAATTACCTTTTTTCTTTTTTGTATATATTATTTTGTATAAGAATAAGGCATAGGGCTCATTCCAATGGATGAAATGAGTGGAAAAATCTGGGCAAGATTTGCCTAGTGCGGATCAGCTGGGGCAGGCAGGAGGAGAGGGTAATGGAGGGGAGGTAGGGAGGGAAGTCAAGAATGGGGAGAAATGGCTAAATTGTCAACAGTGGATAGGAGTACAGATGACAATAGCAGCACTGACTATTGTTAGACACTGGCAGTACTGACAGATGATTCAAGCAACCACTTGAAAGCCCTGGCGAATTCAAAATAACACAGACATGCAAAAGTGACATCCCGCGGTATGATCCATTGCACCCGAGCATCACAAAAGTGACTCCTCGCAGTTAAGGGGTTAAACAATGATGGAGAAGTGAATGCAAGGACAAAAGAAATACATCTGGAAGCACTAGTATTAAATAAAGAAAACACCGACCACTGCCAAGCAAGCTTTTTGGAAATTATCAAAATAGACAACAAAGTAATATCACAAAACTCTGTGATAAAGATGATTATACAGTAATATTGAAATTGTATCATACCCAAATTTGTCAGGAAACATACATAGACTTCCAGTGTACGGTGTATACATGTCTCTATTGCTACGGGTCGCAAAGGCAAGTACAAATTTGGAAAACTTTACTACAAGAATCCAACAGATCACAAGAAAATTTCTCAATCAAGGATTTTTCAAAACAGAATTACGTAAGACATTAAAGAATGCATATCATTGTCACTATACCTCCATCAAACACGTGAAAGGAGAAATAAATAGTCTTACAAGAGAAATATTTGTTTCTGCTATGGATACAATAGTATCCCAGGGCCGTTGACAGGCAGAGAGTGCTCATGGGATCCCCCCTGGCTCTGTAGCAGATTGAGACTGACTACAACAAAAAACATTTATACCTACCAATTTAGACACAGCTGGATGCTACTCAGTTGACCATAACAACAACAAACTATTCCTCTCAGTTACATCAACCAGTTACACCTACCAATTGAGACTCGACTGGATGAGACTTAACGATGACAACAACAAACCATTCCTACCAGACTGAACTCCACTGGAAATGGCATACTTATCCTATCTTTTCATGTGTGTGTGTGTGTGTTTGTGTGTGTGTGTGTGTGTGTGTGTTTGTGTGTGTGTGTGTGTGTGTGTGTGTGTGTGTGTGTGTGTGTGTGTGTGTGTGTGTGTTTGTGTGTGTGTGTGTGTATTTACTTATTTGTATTTACCTATTTGTAGTATACAGGAATTGAGCGATGCTCGTGTTGTCCTGTCTCCATATCCACTTTTATCTAGTTTACTTTTACACACATGAATGTTTTTCTCCTGCACCACCTTTTTGTCTAAGTCGTTCCAAATACTTATGTATTTACCCAATATACTTAATTGAGATACACACGAAATATGCTATGCTCGTGGGTTCCCATCGCTGTTTCTCAGTAAGTCAAATTTAGCTTTAAACTCGTTTAAGTTTTTAGACTGGATGATCTCTTTGTCCAGGCTATTCTATAAATCTATACTTCTGTAAGGAAAGCTATATTTCTTGATATCCTTCAAGCAACTTGACGTTTTCAATTTCATTCCGTGTCCTCTTGTTGCTCTCTTATCCCATAAAAACAGATCTTCTTGGGCAATTTTATCTACTCCCACCATGGTCCTGAACACTGCAATCATGTCTCCCCCCTTTCTCCTTTCCTCTAAGGAAGGCAAATCCAGCTTTTCCAGCCTCTCTCTGTATGACAGATCTGCCAGCTGGGGACCATTTTGGTCGCTGTTCTTTGTATTCTCTCAGTCTTGTTTATATCTTTCTTTTTGTGTGGGGACCACACTACCACTGCATATTCTAACCTGGGGCGGATCATGGCCACTATCAATTTTTTCATAATCTCCTCATCCATATAATGAAATGCTACTCTTATGTTAGTCAGGAGCTTATAAGTCTCTCTAACTATCTTATTAATGTGTTTTTCAGGTGACAAACTATCTTGGACCAGCACTCCTAAGTCTTTCTCTTCTCTCATTTTAGTGATTAATTCATTACCCAACAAATAATTCATTGATGGCCTCCTGGTACTTTTACCCATTTCCAATATTTTACATTTCTTTACATTATATTTCATTTCCCACTTCCGGCTCCAGTCATGTATCCTATCCAGATCCTCCTGCAGCATTTTACAATCCTCCTCAACCTCTTCCTTCCTCAAGATCTTTACATCATCAGCAAACAGACTTGCATAACTGTTCACCCTATCTACCATATCATTTATGTAAACCCGGAACATTACTGGCTCCAACACCGAACCTTGGGGGACTCCACTTGTTACTTCCCTCCATCCAGACATCCTATCCTTTATTACTGTCCTCATTTGTCTGTCTCTCAAAAAGTCTCTCATCCATTCCAGGAGTTTTCCCTTCAGTCCTCCTGCATATTGTAGTTTCCACATTAGTCTCTTATGAGGTACCTTGTCAAAGGCCTTCTCTAAGTCTAAGTACGCACAATCCACCCAACCATCTCTCTCCTGTACCACGTCAATCGCTCTTGAGTTAAAGTTCAACAAATTAGAAACACATGACCTTCCACTTCTGAATTCAAACTGACATTCGGCCAAAATATTCATCTCTTCTAGATATTTTATCCATCTGTCTTTCAGGATTCTCTTGCACAATTTTGCGACCATGCTGGTTAGAGACACTGGTCTATAATTCAGGGGTTCTTCCCTGTTTCCTCCCTTATAAATTGGTACCACATTTGCCCTCTTCCATTCTTGTGGCACTTTCCCCTCTTCCAGAGAACACATGATTAAACTGTGCATTTTATCTGCCAGTTGTTTTTTGCATTCCTTCAGTACCCAATTAGAAATTCCATCAGGTCCTGGGGCTTTCTTTATATCTTGAGTTTCTAATAATTTATACACTTCCTGTACCTCCACTTTTATATCTTTTATCACCGGTACATTTCTGGTCACTCCCTCCCCTTCCACAAACTCTTTTTCATTAGTGAAAACTGATTGGAAACATTTGTTCATTATTTCAGCTTGCATTGCTGCATCTTTATAGACCTCTCCTTCTGTTTTCAATTTAGTGAATCCTTCCCTTTGTTTCAATTTGCCATTAACAAATCTATAAAACAGTTTGGGTTCATTCTTGCATGTGTCTATTATACCTTTTTCAAAATTCCTTTCTTCTTCTCTACGTATTCTTGTGTAATCGTTTCTAGTTCTTTTATATTCTTCCTTTGTTCTGTTGTTGCCCCTCTTTCTCCAGTTGTTCCACGCCTTATCTCTTTCTTTTTTTGCTATCATACACCTTCTGTTAAACCACTCCTTTTTCCTGTTTTCTTTCCCTCTTACTCTTGGTACAAATTTTTCCACTCCCAAATTGTAGAGGTCTAGAAAGATATCGCACTTCCTTTGTATCTCTCTTGTTTCTCTGAATTTTCTCCAGTCCGCATTTTCAAAAAAGTTTCTCAGTCCTGTGAAATTATCTTTCCCAAAGTTGTATCTGCCCTGTCTATGAAGCTCGTCTCTTGGCTCGACGTTCCCTATTATCATCTGGAACTCAGTGACCACATGATCACTTTTTCCTATAGGACAGAAATATTTCAATGATTCTGTTACATCGAGTTCTTTGGTAAACAGTAAGTCTAACCTTGCTGGTGTGTCCTCACCTCGAAACCGTGTCTCTTCTCTGACCCATTGCGTCATCACATAATTCATTATTATATTGAATAATATAGTGCCCCATGAATCCTCGCTGCCTCCTGAGTCCCATTCCTCCCAGTTCACCTCTTTACAGTTAAAGTCACCCACCAAAATTATATTATTGCTTTTCTCAATTATTTTCTGTAAATAGACAGCCATATCTGACAACATCTCATGGTATTCGTCATCATTCCATGCTCTCGTCTTAGGGGGAACATACACTACCACCATATCTCTCTTGACTTTCTCTCCAGTTTCTAATTTCATATATATCACTTCAGCCCTACCTTCTCTCATTTCCACGGTGTCTACATTTATGTTGTTCTTCACTGCTATCATCACTCCTCTTCCCGTTTTTTCTTTTCGGTCTCTTCTCCACAGATTGTATTTACCATCTCCGAAATGAACATCAATATCCTCTCTTAATTTGGTCTCTACAAAGCACATGACATCAGGTTCATATTCTCTCAAGAAATCATTAATTTCAAGCCTGGCCGATATTAAACCATCAATATTAGTGTATATCACCTTTAAATTATTTTTCATGTTTTTTATACCCTCTTCTCTCCTTCTCTCCGTCAGTACCACTTCCTCAAATCTAATCTTTCACAGCTATCCCCCTTAGTTTCCTTCGCTTCTGTTTCCGTATATACCACTTCCTTACTTTCATATCCAATACTCTCCAAAAAAAAGTATTACATTCTTCCTCTTTGAAGGTTAGGTTGAAATAGGGATGTGTCATGTCTCCATGGTTGTTCAATCTGTACATGGATGGGGTAATAAAAGAGGTACAAGGTAGGGTAGTGGATGTTGGAGTGGCCCTGGTGAGAGAGGATCGTTTTCGTCGTTTTCGTTTTTAAAGGCTCCAACATGCTTGCATGTGTCGGCCTTGGTCACCTAATGGCGGCTCTCCACTCTGCACAATCCATTGCAGCCTCCCTGTTCAGTCCCTTAACCCTAAGGTCACACTTAATGACCTCGTCCCATGTCTTTCTCGGTCTACCCCTCATAACCCCACCCCCAATATTAACACTTCTCACCTTCCTCACCCAATTATCATCCCCCATCCTCTCCACATGTCCAAACCACCTCAATCTACCTCTCCTCATCACAACACCAATACACTCCAGTCCCATCCTACCTCTCAACTCTTCCATTGTAAACCCAGCCCCTCCAGGCCTTGGACGCAGGGACGCACTGCACATCCACCTAATCACTGTCATTTCTGTACGTCTGAGCCGGCGAATGTCTTCCTCCTTCACTGCCCAGGTCTCACTGCCATACAGCATTACACTCCTAACACATGCTGCATACAAAGACCCCTTAGCACGTAGGGAGAGCCCTCTCAATGTCAGGAGAGGCAAGAGCTCCCTGAACTTCTTCCAACCACTTCTCACCCTAGCCACAGAGCTAGCTCCAGCCCCACCTCCAGCACACAACATGTCTCCCAAATAACAAAACTCTTCCACACACTCAAGAGATTCACCAGCAAGTTCAATCCTTTCACGTCTGACAATCTCCACCTGCTCACCCCGGTACGCCGTACACATAAAATCAGCATTATCTCGCAGTCTGCCTCTGATACCACTACATCTCTTATGCACCCATTTAGCACACAGACCGCACAAGATGGAATTACTTCCCACGCCCTTGTGGCAAACTGCACATGGCCACTCTCCCTCGTCTTTGACAGTACCGCCACCAACCCTAGATATCATCACTTTTGTTTTATCTGCATTTACCCTTAAACCCTTTTGCCCCATACCATCTCTCCACTTCCTAAACCTTTCTTCTGCCTCCCTTTCATTCTCTGCAATCAACACCAAATCATCAGCATACAACAACTCCCACGAGAGTCCGTTTCTAAAGTCACGTGAAAGGGCTTCAAGTACCATGATAAACAACATGGGACTCAAGACTGACCCCTGATGCACACCAACATTCACGGAAAACTCATCACTCAAATCTCCATTCACTCTCACCTGTGTGTGAGCACCCACATACATGGCCATAACCACCCTAACCAGCCACTCCTCCAAGCCAAGCTTTCTCATTGCCCACTTCACCACCTCTCTAGGGACTCTGTCAAAGGCCTTTTCCAAATCAACAAAAACAAAATGAAGATCCCTTCTCCTACCAATATATTTTTCCTGAAGCTGTCGAACAATGAATATGGCATCAGTGGTCCCCCTACCTGGCATGAACCCAAACTGCATCTCATCAATATTCACTCTTTCTCTAATCATACCTTCTAAAACTCTCTCCATTACCTTCATTATCTGATCTAAAAGCTTTATACCTCTATAATTTCCTCTTTCCAGGGCATCACCCTTCCCTTTATACACATTTACAATTACACTCTTCAGCCAATCATCTGGGACAACACACTCATAAATAATCCTATTTATCAGGTCAGTGACTAAACTCACCCCTATATCGCCTTGGGCCTTCAACATTTCGGCAGTCAACCCAGACACACCTGCTGCCTTCCCCACCCTCATCCTGCCTATTGCCTCACTCACAGTAGCAGTATCAATCAAAGGCCAAGGGCCAGACACTGGATCTGCTGGCTCCAAACCTTCCCTGTCCCAGTCAAACTCCTCATTCAACAACCGGTTATAATGCTCCCTCCATGCATCTTTAATATCCTCACTGTTCACCACTACCCTTCCTTCATCATTCTTCACACACTGCTCACCTTTGATATCCCGATTATCCCTCTTCACCTGACCTGCCACCCTAAATATATTTTTCCTTTCCCCATGATTTAGGTTATCAAGTAACTGTCTCTGTGACTCAGACTTTGCCCTGTATACCTCTCTTCTAGCCCTACGCTTGGCAGCCAAATAGTCCTCTTTGCTACCACCCTTCTTCCATTCCCGGAAAAGCCTTCTTTTCTCCTTAATTGCAGCTTCTACACCCTCATCCCACCACCAAGTTACTTTATGTCTTGGTGGTCCTCTTGTCCAGCCGCATGTTACATCAGCAACTCTCAAGAAATTGTTCTTGAGGGCTCTGTACTGTTCATTAACGCCTCTGTCTACAGCTCCCTGTTCAACCACCACTCTCCTCAACTCGCTATAGAAGGCATCACTTACTACTTGGTTTTTCAGCTTCCATATTTTCCTCCTAGGTACATAAGTCCTCTTTTTCATTACTTGTTCTTTAAGCACCACATCACAAATCAACAGTTTGTGCTGCTGCACACACTCCTCACTTCCTATAACTTTAACATCCCTCACTAACCTCCTATCGGCCCTCCTAACCAGAAAATAATCTATCTGACTGCTATTTCCCCCAGACTCATACATAATTAACCTACTGTCTCTTTTCCTAAAACATGTGTTGCACACAATCATATCCGTTTCCTCCCCAAACTCGAGTATCCTTTCCCCTTCTGCATTCCTTAGACCATACGCACATCCCCCATGCACTCCTTCATTGCCTTGTGCTGCTTCACCTACATGACCATTTAAGTCCCCTCCCAAACTCACTCTCATCATCCCGCATACCACCCACTACACGTATTAAATCATCCCAAAATCTATCTTTCTCTGATTCATCCAATCCTGCCTGTGGAGCATATGCCGATATAATCACAGCTACCTTTCTTCCCAACAGAATTTTCACTACCAATATCCTATCGCTTACTCTCAAACCATCACACCAACACCTCCATATCCATCTGTCCCCCCCTGCCAAAACAACTTATAGCAACAGTCCTTCCCAACAATCTTTCTAGCTGATCCACCCCTGTACCGGACTTCCTGCAAACACACCACATCCACCCACCTCCTACTGAATGCCTCAACGACTTCCCTTGCTCTTCCCCTCAAACTTCCCACATTCCATGAACCCACCCTCATCCCCATGGGTGATTTACTGTCCTCAGGCTTGCTTTGAAACTTATTTTGTTTTGTCATCTTCAGTATTAATAAAGGGGGACAGACTCCCTGTACTATTGTTTGCAGATGATACTGTGTTGTTGAGTGAAGACGAAGGGGAGCTGCAAGGCTTGGTGGATGAGTTTGGGAGAGTGTGTAAGAAACGGAATCTAAAGGTGAATATAGGGAAGAGTAAAGTGATGGTCTTTGAGAGAGGTGAAGTCAGTGAATGTACAGCGAGGTTGGATGGTGAGGAATTGGAAAATGTGAGTACGTTTAAGTACTTGGGTAGTGTGATGAGTAATGATGGAGGTTTGGAGGGTGAAGTGCTTGAAAGGGTACAGCAGGGAAGAAAGGTTGCTGGTTCTTTGAAAGCAGTGATAAGAAACAGGGAAGTGAGCATGGAAGTGAAAAAGTTACTACATGACAGTATTGTGATACCAACTCTAACGTACGGAAGTGAAGCTTGGACGTTGTTGGAAGGACACTGGTCAAGAGTGAGAGCAGTGGAAATGAGTTATTTAAGAGGAGCCTGTGGAGTCACATGGAGAGAGAGGCTGACGAATGAGGATATAAAGGAGCGTTGTGGTGTGGACGTGGATGTGATAGGAAGCGTTATGAGGAACACACTGAGGTGGTTTGGCCATGTGGAGAGGATGGAGAGTGAAAGACTGACGAAGAGAGTGTATGTGAGTGAGGTGGAGGGGGGAAGAGGGAGGGGGAGGCCGAGGATGAGATGGAGGGATGGGGTGGAGAGGTATATGAGAGAGAGGGGTGTGAGTTGGGAGCAGGGCAGTGAAATGGCGGGGGACAGGGCGACTTGGAGGCGATTTGTTTGTGGCCACCCCAAACGGAATTGAGGCGTCTGGCAATAGATAGATAGACATTCTTCCTCTGTCCTCTTATCATTTTTTTCCTTTACTTGATCCTTCAGTGATTTTAAAACTTCTCTTTCTTTTTCATTTAAATTTTTTTTTATTATAATATTTTTCATTCCAGCATCTTTGCTTAATTTCCAGGTCATTTTGAGTATATCATTTACTAAACTTTCTGATGTCAACTTGACTCTCATTGGTCTTGTTTCCCCTTTCCTATAAGGCCCTATCCTCCTTACTTCCTCAATTTCTTTTGCCCACTTGTCTCCTTCGGGGTCAATTTTACCTAATATACCTCTCACCAGGTTCATGTCTCTCTAGAGTCTCACGAATCTAACCTTTTCTTCCTCCTCCCTGTTTCCAAATGTTACCACGCATCTGTTCCTTTCTACAGTTTCTCTCACTATTTTCTCTTTTTTTCTTCAGTATTTTCACTACATTTTCTTCCATCTTTTTCTTGTTCATTTCCCTATCTTCCTGGATGATTTCTCTTAGGCTGACCACTTCTTTCTGTTCTTCCTCTACGTGTGCCCACTGTTCCTTATGTTCTTCTAATACACTACTCACCTTCTCTGTTTTATTAGTACTCTCTTCTAGTTTCCTCCTCAATTCAACATTTTCACGCTTCAAATTTCTAATTTCTTCATTCGCCGTCTCATTGGACTGGATCAGACTCTGTATAGTAATTTCCGTATTCTCAGACACGTCCTTTAACATTAAATTCTCCACTTTCTTTTCAAGTTCACTAATCCTCATTAGCAATGTTTTAACCAGATCCATGATATTAGTATTTCTATCAAATCCAGGAAATTCGAGTCCCTTAGTGTTTACATTTTCGGCCATGTTGGATGTTGGTTACTCTAGCAAAAACAGCTGTTATCGAAAATACTAGAAAACATTCATGTATACTCTTCCCAATAAATCTGTACATTTTTGGTAGTCTGTATTAACTTACAATATTTTAAACTTAAAACAAAACCATAGGAGACAGGATAAACATAATTCCTGGAAACTGCTTAAGGTATGCAGCCTGGGCCTAGGAACTGTTGAGAGACACGTCCGTCCCTTGTGGCTGTCCGTGTGTGTGTGTGTGTGTGTGTGTGTGTGTGTGTGTGTGTGTGTGTGTGTGGATAAACCAGTGATTTGCTGTCTGAAAAGGATATAAGGTCCATTCCAGGCTAGAACAAGGAATAGTTGCATGCCAGCAGGTACAAGATTTTTTTTTTTTAGTGGTCTGAGGCACATGTTAGTACTGTATGAAGGGTAGGATAGTTTAGTGTGCTATGAAACCATAGCCATAATAATATATACAGTATATTGCACATTTTTAGTTGTTTGTAGCAGTTTTTATATGAGTGTTGAAATCACCCATATCAGATAGAGCCAGGATTCCACAGGCTTGAATGATGAGTGAATGGAAGCATGGCCCATTGGCTTGGGCAAGCTTGGGTTGTCTGGCTGTTATTGCACCTCACTCTGCCCTAGGGTGGGAAAGGAGGTCCAGATGATGATGATGATGATGATGTATACTGTACTATATATATTTATTGCCAGACTCCTTAATCCCGTAAGGAGTGGCCACAAACAAATCGCCTCCATGTCGCCCTGTCTCCCACCATTTCATTGCCCTGCTCCCAGCCCACACCCCTCTCTCTCTCTCTCATATACCTCTCCATCCCTCCATCTCATCTTTAGCCTCCCACTCCATTTCCCCCCCTCCACCTCACTCACATACACTCTCCTACTCAGTCTCTCACTCTCCATCCTCTCCACATGGCCAAACCACCTCAGTGTGTTTCTCATAACGCTTCCTAGCACATCCACATCCACACCACAATGCTCCTTCACTTCAGTCTGTCTCTCCATGTGACTCCATATGCTCCTGTCAAATAACTCATATCATATCCACTGCTCTCACTCTTGACTTCTGTCCCTCCAACAAGGTCCAAGCTTCACTTCCATATGTTAGAGATGGTATCACAATACGATAATGTCATGTATAAGCTTTTTCACTTCTATGCTCACTTCCGTTTCTTATCATTGCTTTCAAAGAACCAGCAACTTTTCTTCCCTATTGTACCCTTTCAAGCATTTCACCCTCTAATTTCCATCCTTACTCATCACACTACCCAAGCACTTAAATGCACTCACATTTTCCATATCCTCCTCATCCAGCCTCACTGTACATTAAATGACTTCATTTCTCTAAGAGGTCATAACTTTACTCTTCCATACATTCACCTTTAGACTCTGTTTCTTACAAACACTCCCAAACTCATTCACTAAGCCTTGCAATTTCCCTTCGTCTTCACTTAACAATACAGTATCATCTGCAAACAACAGTACACTGCCCTTTCTCATTAGGGTCAGTCCAACATCCACTGCCCTATCATGTATCTCTTTATAACCCCATCCATATACAGATTGAACAACCATGGGGACATGATACATCCCAGTTTAAATTCAACCTTCAAATAGAAAAATTAACTCAGTTCACCATGCACACACACACTGCAGCCTTAGCACCCTCTTACATACTCTTCACGACATTCAACAACTTCCCATTTACTCTATATATCCTAAATACTTTCCACAATCCTTGTCTATCCACCTTGTCATATGCTTTCTCCTAATCCATGAAGGCCACATACAACTTCTTTCCCCTCTCTAGAAACTTTTCCACTAAAGACCTACGAATGAATATCTGATTTACATGACCCCTTCCCTTTCTAAAACTTCCCTGTTCTTCTCCAACTAATTCCTCTGTTATTTTCTTCAGTCAGTAAGTATCCTACCATATACTTTTCCTGTTTCACTAAGAAGGCAAATGCCCCTATGATTACAACACACTTCCTTTTCCCCTCTTTTCCTTTGTACAGGGGAATAATTATTCCTGACTTCCAATTCTCTGGGACTCTACCTTCCTCCCTCCATATCCATTCTACTACTATCTCTCCCCCATGCTTCAGCATAGCATTTCGCCACACACTTCATCATTTCCTGGGGCTTTCCCCATTTTGACTTTCTTCATTGCTTCCACTACTTCCATCCTACTAATTTCTTCCTCTCTTCTCACCTCCCTCCTTCTCCCAGCCATTCCACTGCCACTTATCCTGACATCACTCTCATTCTCTATGTTTAACAGTTCTTGAAAGTGTTCTCTTCATTTACTCACTTTTTCTCCCTTCATCACTAGCAATCTACCATTTTTATCTTTCACTCCCCAGCTAACTTTTTTATCACCCTGTCTAACTCTCATTACCTCTTTCCAGAACAATTGCTTACATTCTCCCCACTTTACACTCGAATTCCAAATTCCTCATCTTCTCTCTTCTTACTCTCTTTTACTAATCTTTTCATCTCTCTCTTCCCCTCTACACATATATAACTCTTTCTTCTGTCTCTCAACTTCCTCCATGCCCCTGCATCCCAGTCACTCTTTGTATGCTTTCTTCTTTTGTGCCACAGCTTGTCTCACCTCTTCATTCCATCATGCTGTTCCTTGCACCCGCTTTCATCTTCTCTTCACCCCACACACCACCTCACATGCTGCTCATATTTCTGCTGTGAATGTCTTACACACACCTTCCACGCTCCTCATCTGCTCCAAATCATATTTACCCAATCTCTCCTCTTCTGTCTTATATTCTGCCTTTTTTCCATCGTCTTGCAACCCTCCTACCCTCCTTGTATGGAATACTTCTTCCTGTCCTTCCCTCCTCCATTGCATTTGAACCTTGACTTTTGCCACTATGTGGTGGTCAGAGAGTCCACTACCTCAACCCCTGTAGGCTCTTGCATCCATTACACACCTTCTCATTCTGTCATCCACAAGCACGTAATCAATCATTGCCTTCTGCTCAGTCATTTCGCCGTCCACCCTTCTTGTCACTCGCCATGTATACCTGTGAATCATTTCGTGTCTAAAGAGTGTATTGGCTATCACCAACTCCCCCTCCCTGCACAAATGTCCACTAGAGCACTGCCATGCTCATCCATTTCTGCAGGCACCAACTACTCCCATCAACCTTCACATTCCCTACTTTTCCATTCACATCTTCAATCAGAAACACTCTTTCATTCCTTTCAAACTTTTCCATGAATGCTTCCACATTTGCCCAGAACTCTTCTTTTACACTACTTTGCATGATCTTGTATTGGCACATACACACACACAATCGCCCACATTTGTAGTCTTACTTTCAATCTTGCCCACACAGTCCTTGAGCCAACTGATTCATACTCTTATATTCTCCATCCATCTCTTGCACACAATACATAGTCCTTCTTTTTCCCTCTCATTCTCACCCACTCCAGCACATAGCCTGTACCCCATCCATACTCTCACTCTCACATTCCCATCTATCTATATAGTCTCATTTATTCCACGTATCCTCAGGCACCTGGATAATTTTTCTCTCTTTCACCTCATCATTCCCACCCCTTAAATTTCATGTCGCAATCCATACCATGTCCTTTGCTCGGTCCTTAGTCATCACCTGTTGATCAGTCCTGGTCCGAGGCATCTTGTTTGTATTTTTAGTTAATTGTTTTCTGGGGCGGGGCATTAACCCTCCACGAACCCACTTGATATCAAATAGGGAACACGTGTTGTAAAGTTTTAGTACTGAATAATTTGCATACGATATAACTAAGATGAGACCTGTTTGCATAGGCCTAGGGGAGGTAATTTTGGTAACCTGGATGATGTAGTGGCAGTGTATCACAGGATATTAGGTGGATAACTTACTACAGGCTCTAGGGCCTATGTTGCAGAGACAAGTACCATGGCTAAGCACCTCAGGGCACCTACTCCCACCTTTATCTTCATGTACCAGGGAAAAAGAAAAAATAAAGTACTGAGTGTAACTTTTCTTATGATTCCTTAAACTGATACCGTAAACCTTTAGGAACAACACTCTATAGCACCTGCAAGAAAATAATCTATGAAATTATACAAACTGATGTGTAAAGTGAAGACAGAAATCCAGAAACTGGTAATAACTGCATTTTATGTAGGCCTAACTGAGTATTTAATTATTTTTGTATGATTATGTGTGTGTGTGGATGAGAGAATGAGGTACATAATGGGTGCAAGAGCATTTAGTGTCTGGGGGAATGGACTTCCTGACCATGAGAATCAGGGTTCAAATGAAATGGAGGAATAGAAGAAACGAAGGACAGGAGGAAGTAGTTCATACAAGTAGGGTGGAATGGTTACAAGAGGAAGGAAAAAAGGCAAAATGTAAGAGAGAAGTGGAGGAGCGATTGGGTAAATATGGATTGGAGCAGGTGGGGGACATGGAAGGTGTGTGCAGGATATTCACAGAAGAAATCTGTGCAACATGTGAGGTGGTGTATGGGATAAAGAGAAGACAAAAGGGGGTGCAAGGAACAGCATGATGGAATGAAGAGGTGAAACAGGCTGTGGCACAAAAGAAAGAATATAGTGAGTGGATGGGAAACAGGGATGTGGAAGAAGTTCAGTGACAGAGCTATGTGTAGAGAGGAAGAGAGGCGTCAAATGATCAGTAAGAGAGAGTAAGAAGAGAGTGGATGAGGAATTTGGAAGGAATTTGAGTGTAAAGTGGAGGGAATGTTAGAAACTCTTCTGGGAAGTGGTAAAGAGAGTTAGACAGGGTGTCAAAGAAGTTAGGGAGTGAAAGATAAAAATGGTAGATTACTAGTGGAGAAGGGAGGTAAAGTGAGCAGATGGAGAGCACACTTTAAGGAATTTTTTAACATAGAGAATGAAAGTAATGCAATTATAAATGGCTGGGAGATGGAGGGATGTGAGAAGAGAGGAAGAAATCAGTAGGATGGAAGTTGTGGAAGCAATGAAGAAAATCAAAATGGGGAAAGCCCCAGGGATTGACGCAGCGTGTGGCAAAATGCCATGGCATGGGGGAGAAATAGTAGTAGAATGGATGTGGAAGATGTGCAGACTGGCCTAGAAGGAAGATAGTGTCCAGGATGATCAGAAGTCAGGTATAATTATTCCTCTGTACAGAGGAAAAAGGGAAAAAGAAGTGAGTGATAATCACAGGGACATTTGTCTTCTTAGAGTAATAGGAAGAGTATATGGTGGGATACTTATTGACACAGTTAGGGAAATAACAGAGGAATTAGTTGGAGAAGAACAGGGACGATTTAGGAAGGGAAGAGGTTATGTACGGTAGATCAGATATTCCTTCTTAGGTCTTTCGTGGAAAAGTTTCCAGGGAAGGGAAAGAAGTTGTATTCAGCCTTCATGGATTTTGAGAAAGCATATGACAGGGGGGATAGACAAGGATTGTGGAAAGTACTAAGAATATTTAGAGTAAATGGGAAGTTGTTGAATGCCATGAGGAGTATGTATGAGGGTGCTAAGGCTGCAGTGCATGTGGATAGTGAACTGAGTGAATTTTTCATTTTGAAGGTTGGATTGAAACAGGAATGTGTCATGTCCCCATGTTTGTTCAATCTGTATAAGGATAGGGTTATAAAAGAGAATCAAAGTAGGGCAGTGGATGTTGGAGCGTCCCTAATGAGAGAGGGAAGTGTTTGGAAACTCCCTGTACTGTTATTTGCAAATGATACTGTTTTGTTAAGTGAAGACGAAGGGGAGCAGCAAGGCTTGGTAGATGAGTTTGGGAGAGAATGTAAGAAATAGAATCTAAAAATGAATGTAGGGAAGAGTAAAGTTATGGTCTTCAAGAGAAATGAGGTCAGTGAATTTACAGTGAGGCTCGATGAGGTAATGGAAAATGTGAGTGCAAGTACTTGGGTAGTGTGACGAGTAAAGATGGAAGTTTAGAGGGTGAAGTGCTTGAAAGGTACAAGGAAGGATGGTTCCTTGATAGCAGCGATGAGAAATAGGGAAGTGAGCATGGAAGTGAAAAGTAACGCATGACAGTATTGTGACACTAACTCTAATGTATGGAAGTGAAGTTTGGACCTTGTTTGAGGGACACAAGTCAAGAGTGAGAGCAGTGGAAATGAGTTATTTGAGAGGAGCATATGGAGTCACATGGAGAGACAGACTGACAAATAAGGAAGTGAAGGAATGTTGTGGTGTGGATGTGATCCAGGCAGTGTTAGGAAAAACACATTGAGGTGGTTTGGCCATGTGGAGAGGATGGAAAGTGAGAGACTGACAAAGAGAGTGTATGTGAGTGAGATGGAGGGGGGGAGAGGGAAGGGGAGGCCAAGGATGTGATGGAGGGATGGAATGGAGAGGTATATGAGAGAGGGGGATGTGAGCTGGGAGCGGGGCAGTGAAATGGCGGGGGATGGGGTGATGTGGAGGCGATTTGTTTGTGGCCACCCCGTATAAGAGATTAAGGTGTCTGGCAATAGATATATAAATAGATATACATACACACACTTGTACACATACCCTCGATGTGCCGGTCTAGACCGGTTTACTGCCTCTCTCGTAAGTAAGTAAGTAAGTAAGTAAGTAAGTAAGTCAGTAAGTAAGAACAGTAATTGGAAGTAATGCACACCCAAATCGCACCGAAATCATACGAGAGTGGCTGAAAGTATTATTTTATATTATATTGTGAATTGTTGTGATAAAATACAAGTGATTTGGTTATACTTTTGCAATAATTTCAGAGAAGTCATATGCTAAGCACTTTAGCCATTAGCTAGTGGACATTTTTGCAGTTGCAAACTGTGTAGCTATGCAGTGAAATGACTCATGGCATTATATCAATAAGTTTTATAAAAGCAAGTGGTAATAAAAGTCATTCATGCAGTTTGATAAAGTTGGTAATGATTTTCCTCACATTGTTACTGTTTCGCTAAGGTCTAACATAACCACTGTGGAATATCGTAATAAAATCACACGAGACCCCCCAGAAGTGTTTAATTATTATTATTATTGTAATTGTTGTGATGAGATAACGTGGCAGTAACCTTATTTTGTATGGAAAAAATCCTGTGGTTTGGTGGAAATTTCCACCTCACTGGACTATTTCCTGCATCAGACCATCAGAACACAGTTGTATTCTCTTAGATTGTTCTCTGGGTATGGAGTGCCTACTGACATGCAGAGTGTTGCTAACAATAGTAGAAAGATCGGATTTTTACTGACAAAAATTTTCTCTCGTGATTAAGGATAAGTGGGTTAAAACACGAGTTGAAAACACAGTTTTTTTCCTATTTCTCTGCATTGCACATTCACTAGGTTGTTGTCACAGCCGCTGCAGCCAAAGGGTTAAGGTATCTACAGCAACCAAGATTCGGCTGACCTGCATCTTGGAGAGCTCTCCTGATGTTTCTGGTGTTGCTGGCATCTGTGTGACCTCGTCTTGTCTCTTTTACCGTAATTCATTGTCGATAGATACTGCAGTTCACCAGCATTGTTAATTTCAGACGTTGTGGATGTTAATAGACAGCTCGCACTATTTGGGAATCGTGCTGTTTGATCACGCGCTAATTGGGACCCAAGTGTATATCGGGGTAGATTTAACATGTAAAGTATAGTGATGTTTTTGAGCTTTGGAATTCCCCCCCTAGCCAAACTAAACAAGTTCAAAAACAAGTTTCTAGCTAACCTAAGCCCTCAAAGAGCTTTAAAATAAGCTAAACTAAGCCTAAATGCAATTTATGACTCGCTTAAATCCAAAACTAAAGTCTGAAAAATCATCAAAAATAAGTGTGGAAAAAATCAAACTTAGTAAACTGTACCCCAAAATGACAATGTTCATTCTACCTTTGACGAAAACACATTAATCTAAGTCCAAAAACAGTTTACAAGTCAACCTAGACACAAAATTTAAGTCTAAAATATCATCAAAAAAATAAAAAATAAAAAAATAAAAATGTTGTACCGGGGTTTGACCATTGCTAGGTGGGATAGGGTGGTACTGTATTTCTACCCCCATCACTAATCCACGGCATTGCATATAAGGGTATCATATATCACGGTTTCCCAGAGGTAAAGCTCGATATACAGTGCCTCCATATGCGATACCCCAAGTTAGCCGTGGGGGTAGAAATACCATTCTAATCCCCTAACAATGGCCAAACCCCAGTAAAACGATATATATATATATATATATATATATATATACAGTAATCACTTCAATATCCGGATCAATAGAGCCATCGGTAGGTTCGGATATTGGTTTTGTCCGGATATTGGGCCCCAGCTTATGGACTTGTACTTACGGACCCTAACACAGAGAAACACCTATACAACTCCCTCCGGACATGCATAGCACCTATTTAACACCCAAATCACACCAATAAGGCACATAAATGACTGAAATAAATGCAATAGACACATAAAATGTGGGTTTAGAAGTATGTTCATACATTAATAAACATTCTGGTACTTATGGACTCTAACCGAACCTAACCTAACCGAACCTAACCGAACTCTGAAAAACACATTCCTACTGCACATGCATGAGGTAAGTTTAGTATGGAAAGAAGTACAGTATGACACTTTCTGGTAAGTATAGTATGGGAAAAAATACAATATGAAACATTCTGGTAAATATAGTATGGAAAATAGTACAACATGAAACATTTTGGCTACTTACAGCAAGTCCCTGGCCACCTCGATGAATAACCGCCTCCTCTCGGACTCTGACAGTAAGAACGATTTCCTGAAGCACTTGCACTACACTCTTCCTGAAGTCTTGCACTGAACTTAGTCACTAACACACAGAAGTCCGTTCTTTTCACAGTGTTCACTTTAGTCCAAATAATGTTCCATTAAATTTAAGTGTTGCACATTAACTTTTCCCAAGCCATGGCGAAGAGCGTAGGTCTTGTCGCGGTGAGAGACAGGCGGGAAGTGGGGAGGATGCAGCGGCGCTCTATCGGACGTCGGAGGAATGACGAACCAAAACAATGCTCTCACGCGGCGCGCGGCAAGTTCAAATTACGGACGGCAAAAAATCGATTTTTTTTTCCAATTTTTTTGGATTTTCGGACCATTTTGGGAATGTTTGATCCCAGGACGATAAGGTTCGGTTAGTGGGGATGTTCGGTTATTGGGCGTCCGGATATTAGAGGGATTACTGTATATATATATATTGAATATTTTTTGAAGGACAAAGGTGGTCAGGAACCTAACCCCCCTATTTGTTAACAATCTTATGGGAAAAATTGGTTCATTATTCGACCAGTTTGTTATTCAACCACTTTTTATGGAACACATCCCTGTCAGATAGTGGGGGAGAGGCATACTTTACATGTTAAATCTACCCTGATATACGTTACTCTGCCAAAAGATTTTTTTTTTTTTTTTTTTTTTTTTCTTAAACGTATCCCACTGTTAAACTGGGGTTGACCCTGTATATACAAACACACCACACACACAAGTACCAAACTGCAAACCTTTTATGTACATATAGTGTAGTAATGTAGAAGCATGGGCTAGATCTATGTGTAATGTTTTTCCATCTACTTCCATCCTTTTTTCCTTCCATCCTCTTCTGTCTTTCTTTCTTTCATTCTTTCCTTGTCCTTCTGCCTACGGGTGACTTTACACTCCCTCTTCTGTCTTTCTTTCCTTCATTCTTTCCTCTTCCCTCCATTTTTTCCTCTTCCCTCAGCCTGTGGGTGACTACACTAAGTGACAAGCCAAATGGTTTCCTATACACCAGGAAACCATTTACTACATTGGGTGGTAACCATATAACCAAATTTTGGTGCCTGGTTTAGTGGGTAATTATTGCACTCCAGTTGGATTGAGCTGGTGAAGGTTTATATCCAAGGGGTGGTTGGGGTTGATTGCTCATGTAATGCCACTCAGAGATGAGTGAGGCTGGTCCCTCTCATCTTAAATGCCTAGCCCCGGGCTTCTACGCTCCTCATGGGGCAATGTAGGATTGGATGATGGATAGATGGATAAAGGGTTGTTTCACTGTATAAGCAGGGCTTAAATGAAGTTGCCAAATGTCGTTTTTCCCCTTGTCTCAGAGTTACTGTCCTCTTTTTGCCCCCATCTACTGCCTTCTTTCATATTATTTTCAGTAAATCACTTCTTTAATTAGAATACAGTGAGAAGAGCGACTCATCACTACGACTAAGTAAAGAATGTAATATTTAATGGGTGGGGGCAGTTTGTGCTTATTTTAACAGTGTGTGTACACTATTTAGGTAGTAGTAGTAGTTGTTCCCTAGGCAGTCTGGCCAAACAGCCGCGAGCCCCTTAGGAAGGCCATGGCCGAGACCGGGCTTTCCCACAGAGCTCTCAAAGAGTGTATGTTGTGTTGTTGGGATAGGTGATTGTGTGTAATGCAGTCTTCCATAATGTGCTTAATAGTATGGGGTGCTGTGTTGCATCCTGGACAGGCATCAGCAATTTAATAGTATGGGGTGCTGTGTTGCATCCTGGACAGGCATCAGCAACGGAGTCATCCAGCCTCTTCTGGTAGCTTAAGAGGGCTGGATGGTGCGTGACTGAATGGAGCGGCGAGTGATCTGAGTGTGGATATGCTTCTGGAAGCTGGTCTGAGGTGGGCGTGGGGGGAGAGATGACAGTATTTGTGTATGGTGTCGTGTGATGGATGTTGTTTTGATGTTCCTTGGTGTGGGTGGATGTGCTGCCATGTAATATAGTGGATGTTGTGGGTTTGTGGAGGCTGCAGCAAGAAACTGGGTGCCTCTCATGTCTAGGTGATCCTTGACTTTGAGGACTTTGGTTTCTTGATGTAGGTGGTCTGTGGGTTTAGTAGCTGTGCAGCCTGTGATTATTTTTAGGACCTTGTTCTGTATGGTCTGTAGAGTGTTGTAGTGTGTTTTGGTGAGGTTAGAAACCCAGGCAGGGCTTGCATAATTCATCACTGAACGTATGTATTGTTTGTATACTGTGGTGGTGGTTTCTTTGTTGTGTCTGAATGTTGTATGGGCAAGTGACCTCAGAGCATTGAGTCTTGGTGTTATTTTATTTTTAATGTTTGTGATGTGTTGTTTAAATGACATTGATGTATTGTATGTTACACCAAGGATTTTGTGTGTGTGTGTGTGTGTGTGTGGTAGGGAGGTGTTTATGGTGAGGTGTGGGATGTGACTGTGTTCTGCTGTCCAGTTTGTGAGAAGAGTCATTGTAGATTTGGCTGGGGCTATTTTGAGCCTGTTTGTGGTGAACCATTCATGTAGTGTGTTGAGGTAAGGTTGAATGATGTGTGCAGCAGTGTTTGCATTTTGGTACATACATGTGTTATATCATCTGCATAGGAAGCTATGTGTATCTGTGGTGTGTGGGATGTGGGTACGTTGTGCATGTATAGGTTAAAGAGTGTAGGGGACAAAACAGATCCTTGGGGGACGCCGTTTGTGAAGTTTCTGATGTTAGAAGACTGACCGGCAAATGTTACATGTGCACATCTGCCTGCTAAGTAGTTTGCCAGCCATCTTTTTGTGTTATTGTGCATGTTTGTGTTGAGTATTTTGTTTGTGAGGTTGTGGTGGGGGATGGCATCAAAAGCTTTGCTAATGTCTAATGTGACTAGGAGAGTTCTGTGTTGTGGCCTAGCTGAATTCATGCCATCAAAAACTCTGTGTAAGGTCTGTAAGAAGGGTGTTTGTGGAGTGTAGTGGCCTAAAACCATGTTGTGACTGGGCTAGGGGAATGTGAGGTGTAACTAGTTGTAGTACCAGTCGTTCAGTGACTTTAGAGGGGATGCAGAGGAGTGTGATGGGGCGATGTGAGGAGGGTAACGTGGGGTCTTTGTTGGGTTTAGGGATAGCGATGATATTGCCATACTTCCAGATGTTGGGTATTATGTGCGTAACTGTAGTTTGATATGTTGGTGAGTGTTTGTATGCCTTGTGGTCCTAGGTGTTTAAGGTGAATGTTGCTTATGTTGTCTGGTCCACAGGCAGATGAGTACTTAAGGTTTTTAATGATGTGCTTCGTCTGGTTGTAAGTGAAAGGTGCGTAGTCTGGGTCTGTGGGGAACTATCTCTTACGTCGGCTGATATGTCGGTCTTCGGGATGGGGGTTTAGATGGCTGACTTGTGAAAAGTGATTGATGAGAGTGTTTGCTGGTTGTTTGTTTGAGGGTATGGTGTCTGTTGTGATGGCAGCGTGTGATTGTGTGGTGTTGCTGTTGGAGAGTGTGATGCTGTTTAGTGTTTTGTAGAGTTTACTGATGTTTGTTTTGTGTTCAAGTGTTTGGAGGTATTTTTTCCAGTTTAGTGTTTGCTGTTCTGATATTTTATTGTTTATCTGAGTGTTGAGTTCTTGTATTTGTTGTATGATGTCTTGTGTACGTGGTGTTGGGGAGTGTCGCAGTGTGTCCCGTTGCCTGATGAGGCCTTGAATTTCTGGTGTGAAGTTGGGGTTGTGTGTCTCTCTGTTGCCTCTAGGGATGTCTTTTGTCTGCATTTTGTATGATTGTATTGAAAGTGTTCACAGCGGTGTTGATGTTTGTTGTCGGTGTACTGTTTAGTGTTCCGAAATGTTCTGTTTCAGTTACAAAGGCCTCCCAGTTGGCTGTCTTATAATTAGTGTATGTGTGTTTGTGGCCAGCTGGGGTGATTCTGGTTTTGGTTGTGATGATGATTGGGAGGTGATCAGAACCTAGGGTTTTGACCACTCTCCATGATGTAGTGGGAGCGAGGTTTGGGGAGCAGAAGGTGATGTCTGGAGATGATGGGAGGAAGAGGGCTGGGTGTGGGATATGGGTATGTTGGTCTAGACTGTTTAGTATGAAGAGATGATCTGTCTGGGATTATAGTACCAGCCCTCTGTCTGTGTCAGGGTTGTTGACATGCCACTATTTAGGTACATAAACCCACATGGCCACCACACGTACCACCATAACACAGTATACCACATTCTGAGCTCGCTGCTTTCGGCCTTCAATACTTTTTCTTCTCCCCTCTTCTTTCCCACTCACCCACATGTTATTATAAACCTTTGACCCCTTGATGCCAAGCCTGTCTTGGCACGGGTGCCCTCTCCCTATGGGCATATTCCCCAAAATAACCTTTTCTCAAACCTTCATATCTGGGAAAGTAATCCCTCTATTATCCGGACATCCTTTACGTGGACATCCATTAACTGTATGTTGTGATCTGGCTGTTCAAAACCACTCATTTGTACATTTTTTCATATCAGGACAAAATGCGTCTGGGCTGAAATTATGGTCATGCGAAAATTTCTGCCCGGATGGGCAGGAAATTGTCCAGTGGGACTGCCATGTCTGGCTGGGTAGTTTACCCAGCATCCAGTTGAGACCCCCTTGCTTGGTCTCATTTCCCACAAGGCAATTGTGATGTAAACAGTTCCTCCCAGACAGTTGCTATGACGGTGCACGTTGTGGCTTTTGTGGTGGTTCCCTGTCTCCTTCAAGCCCTGCTATTCCTTGCATGCCTTTCCTTAGGGTGTGTGATGATGGTCCCTCCACCAGAGAAAGGGAGAGGGTGGTGCTGACTCTTTAGAAGTGGAAGATCCTGGGCAAGATTGATGCAGGGTGGTCGAATCATGAGTGTTGATGTTGATTTTATTCTAGGTTATTGTACTGTACCAAGATTTTATTCCAGTTTACCATTTTGTTTTGTGTACCCACTGCATTTTTCATGTGTAGACTTTTTTTTTTTTTTTTTTTTTTTTTTTTTTTATGTCACTGCAGGGTATGACCCTGCAGTGGTGATTGCATGTCTGTGGTTGATGGGTCTGCTTGATTATGATGATTGCTTGGCTGTGGTTTATAGGTCTGCTTGACCAGGCAGTGTAATGTTAAACAGCAGGAACAGGTATTGTATGATGTACTGTAGTGGCCATTTACACTGGCTTTCAAAGTAAGGTCATGTACAAATGGGAGCAAGGGGAAAAGCCCATTATCCGGACGGAGCCATTACCAGGACATGCCATTGGCTTTATTACGTTGGATAATCAAGGGAATATTGTATAGCAACTGCATTGCGCAGTTGACCCTTGTGCGGTGTGGTGCGGTGAAGATCTGTCCGTTCTCCCCTTTGGGGCTAAGATGCGAATGAATGTGTTTGAATGGATGAGTAAATGGGGAGTGTGTCGTCCTGTCTTGGCTACCTCGCTTTCCTTGGGGGAAGCAGCCTAGGTATATAGATAGATAGATAGATAGAATTCGGGGAAAAAAATTAATGACCATAATACTCACCAACTCTTCTGCTTGTGAATGAAAGCATGCCCAGGCCTGCAGGTGATCACGTCGATGAGTATGGACGTGAAGAAGATGAGTAACTTATGGCACTTGAAGCTGGATGCCTCCGTGCGTGTGCATGTGACGCTGACTTGTGATAACACTTACTTTACTACTTTTGTTCTATAGCACTTATTCAATTTGTACTTGATATCACATTCACAGTTTATATCACAAATTGTGCATGATAATTTCAGGGCCAAGAAAAGTACAGAAGTTCAACCTAAAACATTTTCTACAGGTGTGACTTAGGTTTTCTTTCATTATTGCTAGGGTGGCTCGAGATATTTACAAACTCGACCTCACTTATTAGCTTTCAGCTTTCTTTGCCACTTATAAAATACAAACAAACACATCATTTGCACATCAAGCATCTTTGGGCAGAGGCTTGGCAGGGGTGGATGAGGCAAGGGGTCCATGTGAGGCTGGAACGGAATTGGACAAGGTAGATTCTTATGACATTGCTCTGCACTTAGCTAAGCCACTGAAAAGACTGATCAGTGCTTTCGTGGGGTGGTTGGACCCTCTCCCTGCCCTTTGGTGACAAGGTCAAATGGTGGCCAATTCAAACTGTGGTGGGATTGCATTTGCGATTCCTACTGACACCTGGCGTTAAGCATCTACCCCATTAGCATCAGTCCCAACCGACACCCAGCACTTAAGGGTTGATGGGTTTCAGTAAGACTATTAAGCTGCAAAACAGTGTCAGGCCAACAACATTCACACAGAATTGGACAAAACAATTACCAAAATATTCAATAAAAGTAATTTTAATGTTTCTGTTCATATCCAATATCCCAATATCGATAGTAAATATCGGTTGGT
Organism: Coenobita brevimanus; assembly: GCF_032717465.1. Classification (NCBI taxonomy): domain Eukaryota; kingdom Metazoa; phylum Arthropoda; class Malacostraca; order Decapoda; family Coenobitidae; genus Coenobita; species Coenobita brevimanus. Next base: position 21,777,919 of record NC_137022.1, on the reverse strand, counting down.
TCAGTACCTGAAAATATTTGAATCTTGGCGATATGTCGGTTCATATCTGTTACAGAGGAGTAGACTGTAGCACCAGTCGAGCAGGGCAGTACTCCCGAGGTGGATGGAAAGCTGATGACAGGGAGTGCTGGAGCTTCCGTTTCATCAGCCCTCAGGACTAGTTCCTGATCATCCCCCTTTGCTGAACTTTTTCAGTGTCTCAGTTACACAGAGAGTTACACAGAGAGTAGGCCAGCATGCTCTCCAGTACAAATTTCTCTAACTATCTACACCAAACTAAATGCACAGTACACACTACACTTCCTATTCAAAATTCAACAAAGATGACGTCTCTTCACCAAGCCTCGGAGTCCCCAGGGGGGGGGACCATAAATGCCCCCACCATCCGCCCCTCTCCTGGTGACGACTCGAGGTGCCTGGAACCACTGTCTGACTCTCTTCTTCTTCATTTCTGCAACATTCGCGGCCTTTCCTCTAACTTTCGCTCTGTTGAACACCACCTCTCCTCCTCTAAACCTCACCTTCTTTTTCTAACGGAGACTCAGCTGTCTGAGGCAACTGACAGCAAACCCTTTTCTGTATCCTCCTACTTTCTCTATACTCATTTCAAAGCCAAAGGTGGCTGTTGTGTATATATACGCAACGACTTATTTTGCTCTCGTGTTCCTGAACTTGATTCTTCTGAATTCTCTACACTCTGGCTTCGGCTTTCCTGTCATTCTCTGACTAAATATATCTGTGCTGTTTACGTATCCCCTAATTCTACTGACTATCAAAAATTCTTCGACTATCTTACTTCTACGATGGAACACATTCTATCCATTTCTCCTTTCTCTGAAATCTCCATTCTAGGAGATTTCAATGTTCACCACCACCTTTGGCTCTCCTCTCCTTTCACGGATCCACCTGGTGAACAAGCCTACATCTTTTCTATCCTTAATGACCTAGAGCAGCTTGTACAGCACCCTACCGGGATCCCTGACCGCCTTGGAGAGAGCTCCAACATACTTGACCTCTTCCTCACAACTAATCCTTCTGCTTACTCTGTTAATCTTTTCTCTCCGTTGGGCTCCTCCGATCACAACCTTATTACCTTAACCTGTCCTATCACTCCGGTACGGCCTGGGGACCCTCCAGGGAAACGTCGTCTGTGGCATATTGGAGCCGCGGACTGGGAGGCCCTGAGGCAGTACTTCTTTGATTTTCCCTGGAATGATTATTGCTTCCATGGCCGGGAGCCATCTGAGTGTGCCTTGCACATTACGGAGGTTATTCTCTCGGGCATGGAACCATACATTCCTTTCTCATATCCTTTGACTAACGAAAGAAAGCCTTGGTTTAATCACGCTTGTTCTAATGCTGTCCGCAACAAGGAGAGGGCCTACAAAAGGTACCGGAGCCAACCCACCCCTGAATCACATCATCTTTACATTTCTGCCCGGAATCATGCTAAGTCTGTTCTTCGCTGTACTAAAAATAATTTCATCCATACTAAATGCTCTCAACTCTCCAACTCGAATTCTTCCTGCTCCTTCTGGCACCTTGCCAAAAATCTTTCTAACAACTTTACCTCATCATCCTTCCCTCCTCTTTTCTACTCTGATGGTTCTGTAGCTATTTCTTCTACTGATAAAGCAGATCTCTTCGCACAGACTTTCTCCTCCAATTCCACCTTAGACGATTCCGGTGCTGTTCCTCCATCACTTCCCCCCTCTGACTTCCTCATGGCTGACATTAAAATTTCTTCAGTCGATGTATTTTCTGCCATCACTGGCCTCAGTACTAACAAGGCATATGGGCCTGATGGGGTCCCTCCTGTTGTTCTCAAAAACTGTGCGTCTGTGCTTACACCCTGCCTAGGCAAACTCTTTCGCCTTTGTCTGTCAACTTGTACCTTTCCTTCTTGCTGGAAGTTTGCTCTCATTCAGCCAGTCCCAAAGAAGGGTGAACACTCCCAACCCTCCAACTATCGTCCAATTGTTTTAACGTCCTGTATTTCAAAAGTTTTCGAGTCAATTCTCAGTAGAAAAATTTTAAGGCATCTTTCCTATCACAACCTTCTTTCCGATCGTCAGTACAGGTTCCGTCAGGGACGCTCCACTGGTGATCTTCTCACCTACCTTTCAGACTCCTGGTCATCCTCCTTTCGGGACTTTGGCGAAAGCTTTGCCATTGCACTTGACATCTCAAAGGCTTTCGATCGAGTCTGGCATAAACCTTTAATTTCCAAACTGCCCTCCTACGGTTTCTATCCTTCTATCTGTGCCTTCATCGCTAGCTTCCTTTCTGGTCGTTCTATAGCCGCTGTTGTAGACGGCCATCGTTCTTCTCCTAGATCTGTCAACAGTGGTGTTCCTCAGGGCTCTGTCCTATCACCAACTCTCTTCCTTTTATTCATCAGTGATCTTCTAAGCTGTACATCTAACCCTATCCACTCATACGCTGATGACTCCACCCTTCACCTTTCCATTTGGTTCCCGCAACGCCCATCTCAACAGTTACATCAACAAACAAGGGATGTGGCTATGGCACACCTAATATCTGACTTGGCTCGTATCTCTGACTGGGGTAAAAATAATATGGTTGTTTTTAATGCACCTAAGACACAGTTCTTACACCTATCAACCAGACAAAATCTTCCTCAGGTATACCCACTAATGTTTAATAATATTCAGCTTAATCTTGCATCATCCTTGAACATGCTTGGGGTTTCATTTACTCGGGACTTATCTTGGAAAGATCATATTACATCTCTTGTAAAATCTGCTTCCAAGAGATTGGGTGTGCTAAGCCGACTCCGCTCTTTTTTTACCCCTGCACAATTGTTGACTCTATACAGGGGTTTTATCCGCCCCTGTGTGGAGTACAACTCTCATGTGTGGGGAGGCTCCCCACATACAGCTCTTCTCAATAGGGTGGAGTCAAAGGCTTTTCATCTCATTAACTCTCCTCCTCTTACTGACTCCCTTCAACCTCTGTCTCTTCGCCGTACTGTTGCATCTTTATCTCTTTTCTGTCCCTACTTTAATGGTCACTGCTCCTCTGAACTGTCTGCTTGCATTCCTCCACCTCTACGACGGGCGCGTAGCACCTGTCTGGCAGCAAACTCTCATCCCTTTTCTGTCCAACTCTCTAATGCAAGAGTTAACCGTTACTCCCAGTCTTTCATTTGTGCAACAGGTCAGCTCTGGAACTGTCTCTCTCTGTCTGTATTTCCTGCTGCCTATGATCTCGTCTTTCTAACGCAGTGTGTCCAGGCATCTCAAAATGATCGGATCTTGAATTTGGCTCTCTATTGTATTTTGTTTTTCTCTTGGAGGGAACTGTTACTGTGGGCTCATGGCCTTTGGTTCCTTCTTTCTCGCATTAAAAAAAAAAAGAAAAAAAAAGAAAAAAAAGCATCTGTTACAGCACAAATACCAGTCTTAAATTAAACGGCTTTAACATATATTGTAGTCACAGCAGACGGTGGGTACAGTATTAATTGGTGACAAAGTTGAGGTGTTTTATGTGTTTGAGGACCAGTGGAATATCAGGGAATGGGCTGTCTAGTCTATACTCAGAGTTGGAGACATGAAGCATTACTGCTGTTGCAATAATTTTTTTAAGGATGCTGACTAATTAAACCTTCATTCTTCTGTTTCTGCCTCCCCCTCCCCCTCCCTTTTTTTTTTTTTTATTATCTAGTGAAGCCTTCACTCACTTTCTTCACCAATAATCACTGCTCTTTTGTAAGATGCCTGTCAATGAAACCTTCACTCCAGAGTTTCTGCTTCTGCAATGTTGGCAAGTGCATGAACCAGTAACAAGAGCATTATTAGAACAGTTATCCTGGAATCCTTATTGACCATACCTTCCCAGTACAGCTGATCAGGTTTGAGGATCATTTTGGTGAGATGTAAGTGGACATGGGAAGTGTCTCAGTCATCCATGTCTCCTTCCTATCCATTTTACCCATCCACTCTTTTAGTTAATATGTAGGTGTTCACTTATTCTCTGTAATGATCATTTATCATTGCATTATTGCTATCTCCAGTCCATCTCATTCAGCTAAGGGGAGATGTTTCAGATTGGTGGAGGTTTGTATCAAAGACAAGTTGCTGGAGGTGTGTGAGATGCCTGTAGAAATTTCAGTAATCAGGTTCACACAAGCTTCATACACTGATATCTGTTTTGATGATCTTTCGAAAATCAGTTGACTTGATTTTGCAGCATGGTTTGGTGGGTGGTGGATATATCAAAGACAAGTTAGTGGAACTGTGTGAGGTGCTTGTAGCCTTGCGCAGCGCCAGCCTGGATCAGTATCCCCTCACCCCTGCCCCTCGACCCCCTGATGACCGCAGATTCGCAGAAGTTGTCCTCACCTCTCATCTCCAGACACTGGGAGCCTCAGTTGTGGTGGCAGACTCACCAAATGCTGCTAATAAGGTATATATTCTGTATTTATCATTGGGCTTTATTCTGGGTGACATGGAGGGCTTCATAGCACCATTTTGTAAGTACAACTCTCTAACATTCCATCATCATCATCTGGACCTCCTTTCCCACCCAAGGGCAGGGTGAGGAAGAGCAATGTCCAGGCAGCCCAAAATTGCCCAATCCAATGGGCCACGCTTCCATTCACTCACCATTCAAGCCCCCGGAATCCTGGCTCTATCGGATACGCCAAAAACATTCACCACATTCTGTAGCTTCACATATCGTATCCGACAGAGTCAATCCAGACGCTACCACATTAAAAAGGGGTGCCAAAAATCCCTGATCATGCATATCTCCTCACAAAATTCATCCAGCCATCTTGATCCCCTGTCAGTTCCCTAGCCTCACTGACTTCCAAACCTCTCTTCCTCACACATTCATCCACCATATCTCTCCACCTTTTCCTTGGCCTACCTCGCCTCCTCCCTCCTTCAAATTCACTCAGATATACCTTCTTCACCACTCTATTGTTATCCATTCTCTCCACATGACCATACCATCTCAGTACACTCTCTTCAATTCTGGTGTCCACCGACTTCCTCACTCTGCATCTTTCATGATCACATTATTTCGTATCCTATCCACCCTCTGTACTCCACATACATTCCTCAGCAGCCCCATCTCCACTGCTCTTACTCTTGACTTTTCATTTTTATGCCACATTATAGTCTCACATCCATATGTTAAAGTTGGCACTAACACTCCTTCATGTAAGCCTTGTGCAGTTGCAGCACTCAAGCCTCTGCTTCTTATCAAGGCCTTCATTGCACCAGCTACTTTTCTTCCTTGTGTCACTCTACTTTCAACTTCTTTTGCACATTTTCCTCTCTTTTCTATCACTGTACCCAGGTATTTGAGCTCTCTCACCGATTCCAGTCTCTCCATTCACTGTTACATTGCACTGGGAGTCACCTTCTCTCACAATAACCATCACTTTACTCTTTTCTACATTTACTCTCAAGGCTCGATGCATACAGACATCAGCAAAACTCAGCACTAGCCTACCAAGTTCTTGTCCGGTACTTGCAAGCAGTACTGCATCATCAGTATACAACAAATTTGAGATATTCCATCCATCACCATTCTTTACCAATGCCATCCCTCCCTCCATTACTCGTGTTTTCACTTCTCTCATCACCCCATCCATGTATACATTGAACAACCATGGGGACATCACACAACCTTGTCGCACGCCCACACTGATTGTGAACCATTCACTTAGATGCCCATTAACCCTGACACATGCTTCACTACCGTCATAAAAACTCTTGACGGCACCTAACAGCTTACCCTCTACACCGTACATGTGCAAAACTTTCCACAATCCTTCTCTATCCACTTTGTCATATGCTTTTTCTAGATCCATGAATGCCATAAACACCTTATGGTCCTTCTCACAAGCCTTCTCTACTATCAGTCTCACTGCAAATATTTGGTCCACACATCCTTTGCCACTCCTAATGGCACCCTGTTCATCACTCACTAGGACTTCTGATATCTCTCTTACTTTCTCTATAATAATTCTTCCATATACCTTCCCTACCACACTCAGTAAGCTTATGCCACGATGATTCTTACACTCACTTCGTTCACCTTTATTTTTGTACAGGGGTACAATCACAGCCTTTTTCCACCCTGCAGGCACAGTTTCACTCATCCATGCCTTCTTACATATCTCCAACAAGCACTTCATTCCATTCTCTCCACTACATTTAAGCATCTCTACATACACCTCATCAACCCCAGCTGCTTTCCCATTTTTCAGCCGCCTCACAGCACTCTTCACCTGTGCGAGTGTCACGTCTCCTGGCACTGCATTCCTTCTCTGCACACCCCCAAAACCAATAACGTTTACAGCTGCTGTGCTCTCTCTATCCCCGTTCATCAGGCTTTCAAAATATTCTTTCCATCTGGTCCTTACTTCATCTCCATGGGTTAATAATCTACCACCTGCATCCTTCACATCATCCCATTTCTTACCGCTTTCACTACTACATTTCCGCACCCCTTTCCAGAATAACTTTCTATTTTCAGAGTAGTTCGGATTCCATTGTAAGTTATTTTTGTTGTTTTAATATTGATGATGTTTAAATGTAGTGTGCAGAATAAATTACTAAGGAAGAAGTGCTATGGTAACTTCAGAGTCACTTGGAATACAACCTTTATTCTTATGCTGTTGCAGCACCCATCCATCCAACAAACCAATTCTTTTTTTGTCCTATCAAGAGCATAAGGGAATGGTACTAGGTTACTCAATCCCAGCAGTTAAGGGGAGGGTGAAGTATCTATTTGTAGTCAGATGCCTTAATGCCAGAAGAGTTGGCCACAAATGAATCTCCTTTATGTCATTCTGTCCATCACAGACAGGCTGTCCTCTCTCCAACTCATACACACACCTCACTTATATACAATATGCATTTGTTTTACGATTGGGGTGTGTTTTTCTAAACAGATCTTAAGATGGTTGATTATATAATGAATTTAGCATTGTAGCAAGCATATAAGCAAAAAAATATGGTAGTCATGTAAAGAAAAATAGGCTATCACAGCAGTTGTATGGGTGAAAAAGAATCGATCCATCCATCATCAATCCTACATTGCCCCATGAGGAGTGTAGGAGCTCGGGGCTAAGCAGTTGGTCCCGACATTTGAGGTGAGAGTGACCAGCCTCACTCATCCCTGAGTGGCATTACATGAGCAATCAACCCCAACCATCCCTTGGATGTAAACCCTCACCGGCTCAATCAAATTGGACCGCAGTAATTACTCACTAAACCACCAGATGCCAAAATTTGGTTATATGGTTACCACCCAGCATAGAAAATGGTTTCCTGGTCTACAGGAAACCATTTGGCTTGTCACTCAGTGTAGAGTCACCCACAGGCAAAAGGAAGAGAAAAGGAAAGAAAGACAAAAGAGGAAGTGTAAAGTTACCTGTAGGCAGAAAGACAAGGAAAGAATGAAGTAAAGGAAGACAGAAGAGGATGGAAGGAAAGAAGGATGGAGGAGAGGAAAGGGCAGACACCTGACAGCAGCACTACTGTACATCGAGTGAGTGGATGGTCATAAAGTTAAAAGGAGACGTAAATTCACATTGATCATATACTGAGCGATTGATTAACAAGGGTGTGCCGTACCTCTACATTCCATCCTCATTTTCCCTCTTTCCCACCCCCCAAACTGTTAAGATGAATTAGAAAACATTGCATAACCCATCATCCTGACAAAAGCACATTCATATGTAAAATTTGCACTTTGAAATTTCTTGCAGATGATAATGTGGCTTGCTCAGTTTTCTGACCCAAGTACACTACATGCCTCTCGACTGTGCCTCTCCTACTCACAGTGGCCATTTCATCCAGGGTTGTATATTCAGGTAAGAGTTGGGAAATGTGCCCGCAGCCACCTTTATAACCTCTGGAATCTGGGAGATGTTCATTTACCAGTAGTTTAATCTTGTTGCTGCCAGAGTTTTTTTTTCACCTTTGCAAAGGCCTTGTAGTGATGGGGTTTATTACCTCCACCAACAAAGTTCGAGGAGGTTATGTATTCACCTTTGTTTTTCTGTTTGTCCACACGATATCTCCCAAACATCTCAATGAATTTCAATGAAATTTTGTGGAAAGGTGGGCCATGGGCCAAGAAAGAATTGATTAACCTCTAAAGTCTGTTCATCATCGATCAATGTGTTTTAGTCCAAGTATATTCAGTCTGATCCACATCAAATTAGGATAAGCCACAAAAGAATGGGGAGAGATTGCCACGCCTTTTTGATGACGTAAATGGAAGCCAGCAAATGGAAACAACAATATCTGGTGGTGTCTGGCATGATTGACCCCTCTAGATGTGTGGGAGGACCCCCCCTCTCAGCCATCTCTCCACCTCCCTCCGTCCCATTGAATTCTCCTCTCTCAGTCTCTCCCATCAAATCTCCCCCATACCCCTTCAGTACCATTGTGGGGGTGTGTAGCAGGCATATTTCTTCCATGTTGAGGCCCCCCACCCCCCACTCTTGTCTCCCAGGGCCCCCCCACCCCCCACTCTTGTCTCCCAGGGCCCCCCCACCCCCCACTCTTGTCTCCCAGGGCCCCCCCACACCCACTCCATCTCCCTCTGCCCTATTAGTTCCTCGTCTGACTGTCACCTCCCACCCAAATCAAGCAAGCCAAACACCACGCCATTGCATCATTAACATTCAAGCTATTACCCTCGACCTGTTTTATGCAGTGGAGTGTGTATTATATCTGTTATTAGTTATTTATGTAAGGCTGTTAGCTAAAGAATATTACTGTAGTTTCTTTGTATAAGTTATCCATTTTCCATAATTTTCAGTGGGAAACTTTTGTGATTGTCTGGTACCTGCCATTTACACACATCAATACAGGTATTTTTTATATAATATACATGTATTTTATTGTATTATTTACATGTAGAAACTAATATTTTTACATGACAAACAATTTATTTTTTGTTATTTCATTTATATTATCATAATGTTTTTTCTTCATTTATACATTTCAGTATACCTGTATATATAAATATTTGTCGTATTAAATTATTTACGTATGCAGTGAATCGATATACAGTACTGTATTTGTATCTTTCATGAAAAGCTATATTTTTTCCCCCTTTTTTTATGCACACTCATATAGCTTGTTTCGCACCTGGGCACATGTTTCATATTGATTCGGGTGAGTTTGTAAGGTTATGTGGCGAAAAATAGGTACTGATATATGCCAAAATTTTCCTACTTCGTTCAGACACAGTGGGTAACTATTATAATATTTGACAGTCGATTGTGTGGTAACCATTAGGCCAGTGGTTCTTAACCTATGGGTCGCGACCCAAATTTGGGTTGCCAAGCCATTTGGAGTGGGTCGCCAAGAGACAAATATAGTACTGATATTATTAATGTTGTATACTATTACTTTTTAACATATTACCGTACTTATCGATACTTCACACTTTACATTCTCTCTCTCTCTCTCTCTCTCTTTCTCTCCTCTACAGTAGGTGATTGCATTTTGCTTAAAAAAAGATTATTACCATGCACACAACTGGGAATAGCGTACCGGTACTGTACATTTTATATTTTAAAACTTAACCGTTTTCATTTCGGAGTAATGATGTCCAGCTCATGGCTTACGTACGGTACCGAGGTCCAGAACACATGGAAGAGGAATTTCTGTTCTGTCGGCCATTACACACGACCACAACCAGAGAAGATATTTTTAGTACTGTGGACTCATTCTTCAAGAAAGCAGGGCTTCAGTGGAATCAGTGTTTTATGTCTGTTGTGATTGTGCACCAGCAATGCTGAGAGTACGTCATGGCTTCATTGCTAGAGTTAAAGAAGAAAATCCATTCGTGCTGATTGTTCACTGTCTCCTTCACCGTGAGAATCTTGCTTCTCAGGGGTTGTCACCTGAGTTACAGAAAGTGATGCAGGAAGTCATCCAGGTAGTCAGTTTCATTAATCTAGGGCTGTGCCCTCCAGGATCATCAGTTGGATGTGTTTTGATTTTGGTTCAGAACATGTACACGTGTTGTACCACTCTGAGGTTAGGTGGCTGTCACGAGGAAGGGTGCTCCAACAGTTGCCTGAAATGCAGAACGAGACTGAGATACATCTAGCAAAAAAGAACCATTCACTGGCCCCAAAGATTCTCTGATTCAAAGTAGGTGATGCAAGTGGCTTATCTTGCAGATATCTTTGCTGAGATTAATGCCTTGAACATTTCAATGCAAGATCACGATCAGACATTAGTTGGGCTGTCAGAGAAGGTAACTGCATTCAAGGGGACACTGAAGCTGTGGAAGAGTAAAACTGAGACTGGGAAGACTGCGTCGTTCCATCTTTGAGTGAATTTCTGGAAGACGAAAAATTTTCTCTCACTCAGGTCCAAAGCATCATTGTGGAACATATCTCCAGACTAATCGAAGAGTTTTTCACTACATTCCTGAGAATGTGATGAAATATGCCTGGGTAAGAAATCCTTTCAGCATTGAAGCTGAAGACTTACCTGACGAGATTTCGAACATCAGCTACCTCCAGGAGCTGCTCATCGAGGTTCAGAATGATGAAACACTTCGTTATGATTTCAGGAAACAAAATGAATCACTGAGCTCATTCTGGATCAGAGTTTACAAAGAAAAGAAAATTCTTGGAGGTGAAGCTCTGAAAGCACTCCTTCCCTTTGCTACAACTCATCTGTGTGAGACAGGATTTTCTGCACTCACAAAATACAGAAACCGTCTACAACCAGAGCATGACCTAAGATGCAGTCTGTCATCTAAATCACCCTGGTTTGTGAAGCAGATTAAAACTTTTCAGTGCCAGGGATCTCACTGATTATAGTACTTTATGTCTCAGACAACATCCAAAAGAGTGACTTTCTCCTTAATGGTCCTAGTAAATAGGTGTATCATGAACATGAATGAATTATTTTGATTTTCTGATCTTCGATTTATTTTTATCCTGCCAAAATGTGTTGATATTTTAGTTCTTAGGAAGTACATGTAATAAAAATGAAATTTATTTATTATGACATCAATAAAATATTGAAATATTACTTTGGTTTTAGTCACATGACATGACACATATGTTTGTTTCAGTTCTGGTGCAGAGTAAGTTTACAAGGATTTGGGTCGCCATATAGACCATCTTATGGATTTTGGGTCGCCAAGAAAAAAGGTTAAGAACCACTGCATTAGGCCTATAGGACTGAGATTGGCATTTTCAGGTGTGTAAATGCAGGCTCTTCAGATTGATAAGAGAAATTTTTACCCTGGTGAAGGTTGAAAAATCGATGCCTTCTTGCGGCTGGGGTGACAGTTGGGCCTGGAGATTTGCGGACTCTAGGGATTAAATTTTGGGGCGGATCCGTATCGTATGTATAATATCTCCAAAAGTTTTTGATGAATTTCAATGAAATTTTGTGATAGAGTGCACCATGGGTCAAGGAACAATTGGTTAAATTTGGGGGCAGCTTTGGATCCTATGTATTCCACACAAAATCTCCACGAATCCAGATCCGGATCCATCTTAATGGCAGTGACATTGGCAGAGGTATGCGCTCTCTGAGTGCTTTCTAGTTAAGACTGTATCATACCTCAGCAGTAGCCTCTCCTAGGCTGAATAAAATTGTCAGATGGCAGAAATAAAATGAAAAAACATTCATAGGCTAAATGGGTTAATTACAGTAATGAGGAAGCATGAGACTAATAGACATATCAGTACCAGTTACAACTCTGTCTGATATCCATGAGAGTACGGTGAGCAAGAGAAGCTGTAGAGCCCAAGTCATGATGTAGTGGTTAATGCCATCAAATTGATTGTTTTAATCAATTTATGGTACCTCCAAATTATTTTGTTCAGTGTTTAAAAGAGTTTTTTAGGAGGAAGGGTTAGATATAGCCTCCTAGAGATCTTTCCAAAGTTGTTTAAAATCATGTTTTCCTTTGCCTGAAAAAAAAATAAAAATAAAAAATACACCACCAGAGTGAAGATGTTAATAATATACAGTAGGTAGTGGAGAATAGAGTACAGTGAGCAGGCTTCCAATGTATTCCCCCTTTGACCTTTGCATTTCTTTAACCCCTTAACCGCGGGGTTGTTGGGAGTGTGCCGTGCTTGTCCCGCAGGGATATTCGCTCTCCAACTGACTTTTTAAAAATATTTGCCAAAAATCAGTTATTAGTCCTAGAATATTATAATTGTATAAGCATATGGCACATACCTTCAGCTTTCTCCTGGGATGTTTGTTGAGCCTTCGTCGTCTACCGTAGGACTTGTGGAGACTTATGAAGTTGGGTAACGAACTCTCCACTTTACACTTCCCGATACCCCGTAATATGGTTACCACTGCCTGATATTATAACTACAAACACTATTCTATGAATTTCAAGTAGTTTGGAATCCATATTCCAAAAGAAAAACTGTGAGAGCAATGTAAATTACGAGCGCATACGAGCTTTCCTTCCGTGCTGGTTCCCCGATGGTATTCTGAGGCGTAGCTGTCATTTATTATTTATAAACACACTCACACTTTATATTCCTAGTACTTTATTACACTTATTTATGTATACAATATTTATCTATAAGTTTCTTTCAGTACTAGTAGTTTATTTTCACTCCAGGCATTCACTTTCTCGTTCTGTAAACTAGCTTAGAGACCAAAGCTGTCACTTTCATTTTCATTACTCCCAGTATTTTTACATGCTAGAGCGAAACTTTCACTTTCACTTTCATTACTCCTAGTATTTATACTTGTATTCTTATATTACTACTTACAGTAATCCCTCCACTATCCAACGTAATAAGCCAAAGGCATGTCCGGAAAGTGGTCCTGTCCGGATAGTGGGCACCAGCCTCCTGGACTTGTACTTATGGACCCTAACTCAGAAAAACACCTATACAACTCCCTCTGGACATGCATAACACCTATTTAAGACCCAAATCACACCAATAAGGGACATAAAAGACTGAAATAAATGCAAAAGAACCATAAAATGAGGTTTTTGAGGTAGGTTTATACAATATTAAACATTCTGGGTACTTACAAGTCCCTGGCTCCTGGACTGGTAGTTATGGACCCTAACCTAGCCTAACTCAGAAAAACACCTCCCTACTGCACATGCATAGCACCTAAGACACTACATATTCACACCAATAAGGGACATAAAAGAGTGAAATTAGGTGTTTGAGGTAAGTACAGTATGGAAAATACAGTACAGTACATTATGAAACATTCTGCCTACTTACAGCAAGTCCATGGCCATCACAATGAATAACTGCCTCCTCTCAGATTCTGACAGTAAGAAGGATTTCCTGAAGCACTTGCAGTACACTGTTCATGAAGTCTTGCACTTAACTTAGTCATTCGCACTCAGAAGTCCATTCTCTTCACACTGCGCACTCTTGTCTTACTTATGCTCCATTGTAACTTAATAAGTGTTGCACTCTGCACTTTAAGTCTTTCCACTCATAAAACCAATTTCAAAACAAATCACACAAGTTTATGTACGTTAAATTTAGTCCAAAAATTGTTTGTCTTTTCACTCAAATTTCTAATTTCTTAACAATACTGTATGCACTGTTTTTCTTTCACTGCACAACACTAAATTGCCGTGTGGTCTAGTGGAGAAGTTCTTGCCATTAATCACTGTCAGAGTCTGAGAGTATCACTGGGAGGTGACCTAGGGGTACGTCACTGGGTCATGGTGATGGCGTACCCACTGCAGACGACTCAGAAGATAGATGTAAACTCACGTCGAGCGGTGACTCCACCTTGGCTGATGTGCTGGGCTGTGGCTCGGAGCATGAGGGCCTGTCTTGGAGAGGCATTGGAGTGGAGCCAGGGCCGGGCACAGCGGGGGTCACGGGCCTGAAAGAGCTGTCATTGGTTGATTGACACAAGGAACGACGATTCTGACGATTTATGATGCGCTGCCTGAAAGCACACACTTCCTCCACAAGTCCCAAAGGCCCCATCTCCATGTTGCAGTCCGGGTGTTCCAGGTAGTCCAGAACGAACTCTAGGTGTTCCCTGGAGTGCGCTCAGCTTGGGGATGGCTGGAGTTGTGTCATGCTGAGAGGAGTCCGCATCATCGTCGCCATCCTCGTCGGAATCTTCAAGCTGGGTACTGACACCTGCAACTGAAGATGCGGTCTCAATATCAGACAGGGTCTGATACCCAGGATCGCCCTCATCGTCATCCAACCACTCACGCACTTCGTCCACATCAACATCGTCACCGTGCGCACGTAGACGTGCATGGAAGTCATCCACGTCGAAACCTAGGAAATCGTTCTCCACATGTGTTCCGAGAAGCAGACGAGACCAACCATTTTCTAGAGTCTTGACAGGGATTTCCTTCCATGCACTGGCCCAGTTGTAAATGGCAGACTTGATGTTGTGGCGGCGAAGGTTTTCCTAAGTCCGCTGGCCTCGTGTGTCCCGTCCCTCCCTGCGCTTGTCCTCGTCCTTGAGAACAACCATCACCTCGTTCAGGAACTTCCGTCGGTATAGGCGCTTCGTTGCCACGATCATTCCTTGGTCCATTGGTTGGATGAGAGCAGTAGTATTAGGTGGCAGAAACATGCACCTAATGCGGCCATTCTCAGCCACCAAGTCCTTGTCACACGGGTGGGCAGGTGCATTGTTGAGGAGAAGGAGGGACTTTATCTGGTCGCGTGGGATTCCCAGTTTCTCCGTCTGGTAATGTATGACCCACTTGACGAAATGGCGGTGGAACCAGTCTTTGAAGATGTGAGCTGTGAACCATGCCTTCAAGGAATGGTACCAGATGTCAGGAAGGACATCCATCACCCCACGAAGACACCGAGGCTGCTTTGCACGGCCAACAATAACAGGCTTAAGCTGGTGCATGCCGTTAGCATTGGCACAACACAAAGCAGATAGCTGTTGCTTGGAGAGCTTGCGGCCAGGTACACGCTCCTCCGTCTCCTCGGCTAGAGTGTTCGTAGGCAAAGAGCGATAGAATAAACCAGTTTCGTCAGCATTGTAGACTTGACCGAGAGTGAGGACCTCTCTGTCGATCAAGCCCTTCACCTTGTGCCGAAACTCCTCTACTCCATCCTTGTTAGCGTCCAAAGCTTCGCCATGAAACTTACGGTTGGTAAGGCCATGTCGTAACTTGAACGCGAAGAGCCAACCCTCGGATGCCTTGAAGTCTAGGGCGTCGTGAAGCCTTGCGAACTTCTCAGCAGCAGCCTTCAGCTCCGTACCACGTACCATCACACCAGCAGCACGTTGCTGTCAATACCAAATCAATGTGGAGCGGTCGACTTCAGCAAACATGGGAGTAAACATCATCTTCCTCTCCACGTTGCGTTTGTTTTTCGACGAGAAGTCAGCCGTGTACTGCATGAGTTTGTCTCGGGATCTCTTAATATCAAACAAAGTAGATTGGGCCAGGTTGAACTCACGGAGGATGCATGACGAAGACCATCCCACATCTACTTTCTCCAATATCTCCCGCTTCTTCTCCAAAGTCAAAACCCCACTCTTCCTCTTCTCCGGTGGCGGGGCCATCATCACACACACGAAGGAGAGGCACGAGAGCAGCAGGAGTGCCTGCAGCAGGTAAGGCACCACCACAAAAGCGAGCACGTGGGCAGCCATGACGACAAGCGTTGACTCACAACAAGAGACGGGCGGAAAGTGGGGAGGATGCAAGGGCGCTCTAGCAGACGTTGGAGGAATGACGCACCACAACAAAGCTGTCCCGCGCATTGCACGCCAAGTTCAAATTACGGGCAGGAAAAAATCGGATTTTTTTCGAATTTTTTTGTGGTTTTCGGACCATTTTGGGAATATTGGATCCCGGGACGAATATGTCCAGTAAGTGGGGATGTCTGGAAAGTAGAGGGATTACTGTATTTACATTTCTATTTACATTATTGTACATTTCTATTTTATTTACACTATAGCACTGTCACTTGCTGTAACTTATGAAACTATTTTCCTCTGTTCAGTTATATTTACATTCATTGCTTTCACTTGCTGTTTACACATTATTTACATTTCCACTTGCACTGTTTTAGAGTCACCAGAAAGATCGTAGTCACTGTCCATCATTATCGTTGATAAATTAGCCAGTTCACGTTCCACAGCAGTGTCACTTAGCCCTTTACCCCTTCCCACACGAGGTTTAGTAGGGGTAGAGGTCACAGGGCCCTTTGCATGGGGTTAAAAAG
This sequence comes from Coenobita brevimanus, assembly GCF_032717465.1. NCBI lineage: Eukaryota > Metazoa > Arthropoda > Malacostraca > Decapoda > Coenobitidae > Coenobita > Coenobita brevimanus. Next base: position 21,761,718 of record NC_137022.1, on the reverse strand, counting down.
CGGCGGAATTGGACAGGCGCGAATCCAACGTGGGTTCACCTTGAAAGACGACAGTAAACTGAATGCTGTGGCCTAGGGGCAGTGAAGGGTTAGGGTTGCCAGTGTCAGTGTGGTGACAGCTGCTAATATATATGCTGTGAAATGATTGGCAGGAAATCTAGACAATACATAATAAATTAAGTAGTTCCAGGTGAATGTAAATATCACTTAGGCTTCTCCCTTCCTTTCTGATATTTATTTTTATTACGAGAACAGGTCATACGGCATATTTCAAGGGGAAATAAATGGAAAATTAGCGAACGAGTGCACGTGAGATGTTGCCAGGTGATAATTAGCCCATTCCAGATGTATGGCAGTATCAGTTACCTTTTCTCTTTCTTTTATATATTATTTTGCATAAGAATAGGGCAAAGGGCACATTTCAATGGATAAAATGAGTGGAAAAATCCGTCCAGGATTTGTGTACCACAGAGCAGCTGGTCAGGCGGGAGGAGAGGGTAATGGAGGGGAGGTAAGGAGGGGAGTCAAGGACAGGAGAAAAATGGCTAAATTGTCAACAGTGGATGGGAGTACAGGTGACATTAGCAGAACTGAGTATAGCTGGACACTGGTAGTACTGATAGATGATACAAGCCACCACTTGAAAGTCCGGGTGAATTCAAAATAACACAGAATCACAAAAGTGACGCCCCGCGGTATGATCCCTTGCTCCCTAGCGTCATGAAAGTGACGGCCCACAGTTAAGGAGTTAATTAATAGCTATTGCATTTCTTTTTTATTATCAGCAAGCCATTGTGAGAGGTGGCACTGGGAAGGTACACTTGGTTGATGCTAATAGTATATGTGTAAACTTATAAAACCAGTTTAGAGAAGTGCAGTACACATGTACATATTATTCCATAATGGCTAGTGTATTTATATATATTTTAACGTAGACAGTTTGATGGATAGAGCAGGGGCAGTGGTAGAGACTGATTAGAAGTCAAGTGGATGTCTGCTGCTTAGGCTACAGGAGGTCAGGTTTAGGGGAGGGTCAGCTTGGATGATTACTGGGAAGGATTGTAGGTATAAGCTGTCCTGGCAGGGAAGTGAAGACTGATATAATGGTGTGGATGTGCTGGTCGAGCAGAAATGGGTGGAATGTGTCATGAATGTAATGAGAGTAGGTGAATGGATTATAGCAGTGAAAATATTGTTTGGTAAACTCAGGATTTCAGTTATATCGGCATATGCTTCATAGGTTGGCTTCAGTGATGAAGAAAAAGATAGATCCTTGGACGCCTTAAATACATGTGGTTGGTGGTATGGGGGATAATGAGATTTTAGTTTTGGGTGAGGATTTAAATGGTCATATGGGCTCAAAGATATGAATTGGGTTTCATGGGGGATGCATTAATGGTATGGCTAATGTGGAAGGGTAGAGGATACTTGAATTTGGGGAGGTAATGAACATGATTGTGTGCAACACACATTTTAGAAAAAGAGAGAGTAGGTTGATAGCATATGAGTCTGGGATTAATAGTAGCCAGATTGACTACTTCCTAGTTAGGAGGGCTGATAAGAGGTTAATGAGGGATGCTAAAGTTATAGGGAGCAAAGAGTGTGTACAGCAGTACAAATTAAAAACATATGACATGGTGCTTAAGGAGCAGGTGGTGAAAAAGAGAACCTATGCAACCAGGACGAAAATATGGAAGTTGAAAAACCAAACAGTAAAGGATGCCTTCTATTGTGAGATGATGAGAATGATGGCTGAATGGGGAGCTGTAAACGGAAATGTTATTGAGTACCGAGCTCTCAAGAACAATGTCTGAGCTACTAATTCAGTGAGGAGATGAACAAGGGGCCCTCCAAGACATAAGGTAATATGGTGGTAGGATGAGGGTGTAGAAGCCACAGTTAAGGAGAAAAGAAGACTCCTGGGAATGGAAAAGGGATGGTAACATAGAGGAATACTTGGCTGCCAAGTGTACATTGTAAGTGTAGGAAGGAAAGTATATAGGGCAAAATCTGAGTCTTCTCAGAGACTTGCTGGATAACCTAAATAATGCTGGAAGAAACAATGTGATATTTAAGGTGGCAAATCAATTGAAGAGGTAAAACAGGGATATCATAGGTGAGCAGTGTGTGAAGAAAAATGAAGGAAATGTAGTGGTGGACAGTGAGGATATTAAAGATGTCTGGGGAGAGCTTTATAACTGGCTGCTAAATGAGGAGTTTGACTGGAACAGGGAAGGTTTGGAGTTGTTTGATGTAGTGTGTAGGCCTGGAATTGATACTGTTGCTGTGAGCTGGCCAATAGGCAGGATGCAGTTGGGGAAAGGGGCAGGTGTGTCTGGGTTGATTGCTGAAATGTTGACAGCCAGAGCAGATACAGGAGTGGGTTTAATTACTGATTTCCTAGAATCGATTTTATTTGTATATGTTGTCTCAGATAACTGGCTAAAGAGTGTTATTGTAAATGAGTATTAGGGGAAGGGTGATGCCCTGGTTGGAGGAAGTTATAGAGGCATAAAGCTTTTGGGCCACATAATGAAGGTAATGGAGAGAGTCTTAGAAGGTATGATGAGGGAAAGTGTGAATATTGATGAGATGCAGTTTGGCTTTAAACCAAGCAGAGAGACCTTTTATGCCATATTCATAGTCTGACTGCTTCAAGAAAAATACGAGGTCTGTCCAAAAAGAAACCTTACTTTTTAAATAGCACACCAACTAGTTGGCATACCATAATCATAGTGGCAGCACTGTGTAGTGGTGACTTTGTACTTTAGTCTAACACTATCTCCATTATGTCACATCACTTTGTCATTGAGGTACATGCATTTGAGTGAACATGTGTTTAGTGCACTTGACAAAGTTCCTTACATCTCTTCTATCGTCTGAAATCGGCAGTTTTTCAGGGTGAATCTCAACTTTGAGGGGGGGGGGGGAGTCCGCAGGGGCCAAATCCAGAGAGTAGGGCAGCTGGGGAATGATAGTCATCTCATGCTTCACCAAAAAGTCATCGATAAGGAGTGATGTGAGCAAGTGCATTGTCATGTTGTAGCATCTTGGCTTTGTTTGTCCACACCTTAGGCTTCATCCTTCTCACTGCCTCCATCAGATGCTTCAGGACATCCAAGTAAACCTCTTTATTGATTGTCAGACCATGTGGAACAAACTTATGATGAACGATGCCCTTCCAATAAAGACAGTCAACATCACCTTCACATTCTAGCAGTTCTGACGTGCCTTTTTGATTGCGGTGATGGTGTTCCAACCCACTGGGTCAACTGCCTTTTGGTTTTGACGTCATAGCCATGCACTCATGTTTCATCACCTGTTATGAGACAGAATTTCATGCAAACACATTGCTCTTCTAAATCCTTCGTTGTTCAACTTCCAAGAAATCACCAGGTGCTCTAAACACAAGTTCATTCAAGTGCATGTACCTCAATGACTAAGTGACATGGCTTGATGTGGCTAGTGCCAGACTAAAGCTCAAAGCCGCTCCTACACGCAATCCCTTTGCGATCTTGCTATCCCGGCTCATTGGTGAGCTATTTAAAAAGTTCGGTTTCTTTTTGGACAGACCCCATATATTGGTAAGGAAGGAGAGCCGTACTTCATTTTTGTTGATTTGAAGGCCTTTGACAATGTCCCTAGGGAGATGGTGAAGTGGGCAGTGAGAAAGCTTGGGATGGAGGAGTGACAGGTTAGAGTGGTCATAGCTGTGTATGTGGGTGCTCACACCCAGGTGAGAGTGAATGGAGGTTTGAGTGATGAGTTTTCTGTGAATGGTGGCATGTATCAGGGGTCAGTCTTGAGCCTGTTATTGTTTGTCATGGTGCTTGGAGCTCTCTAGCTTGACTGCACAAATGGACTCCCATGGGAGATGTATGCTCATGATTTCTAGTTGACAGCAGAAAGATTTAGGAAGTGGAGAGACTGAACTGGGCACAATGGTTTGGGGGTAAATGCAGATAAAACAAAAGTTATGATATCCAGGGCTGTTGGCAGTGCTGTCAAAGCAGAGGAAGTGTGGTCATGCGTAATTTGCCATAAGGATGTGAAAAGTAACCCTATCTTGTGCAGTGTTTGTGATAAGTTGGTGCATAAGAGATGTAATGGCATTAATGGTAGGCTACAAAATAATGCTAATTTCTCTTGTGCAGTGTGTTGGGGAGAGCACTTAGAGATTGCCATGCATGAAAGAATTGATCTTGCTGGAGAGGCTCCTGAGTGTGTGAAGGAGGTTTGTTATTTGGGGGACATGTTATATGCAGGAGATGGGGCTGGAGCTAGCTGTGGTTAGGAAAAGGAGTAGTTGAAGTTCAGGGAGCTGTTGCCTCTCCTAACATTGAGAGGGCTCTCCCTGCACCATGCTAAGAGATTTTTGTATGCTGTATGGTAGTGAAACCTGAGACCTGGGCAGTAAAGGAGGAGGGTATTTGTATGGAAGTGACAGTGATTTTATGGATGTGTACTGTGTCCTTGCATGAGAGGCCTAGGGGGACTAAGATTGTGATTGACGAGTTTAGAGGAAGGAGGGATTTGAATGTATTGGTGTTTTGGTGAGGAGTGGGTTGAGATGGCTTGGACATGTTGAGAGAATGGAGGATGACATTTGGGTGTGGAAGGTGAGACGGATCAGCGTTGGAGGTAGGATTGCTAGAGGCAGACTGAAAAAGACCTGGGATGAGGTGAGAGTGTGACCTCATGGATATGGGATAGAATAGGGAAGCTACCAGAGACCAGCATGGAGAGTTGCCATTAGGTGACCAAAGCTGATGCATGCAAGCATGTTGGAGCCTTTGTAAATTATACGATGCAGAACAGAGCATTGTGATATGGTCTGCTGGGAAGATGACTTTAAGAGCAGATAAAACTGTTGCAAAGGAAGTGCTAGTACACATTTTTTTCCATAACAGGTAACATGCCAGTATTTCTTTTTTATTGTAGACAGGGTAATGCATTTCTTTGTGGTGTGGACTGGCTTGTCTTTTGTATTGTAGGTAAGGTTACTGCATTTTTTTTTTTTTTAAGGCTAATGCATTTCTTTTGTATTATAGCCAAAGGCAGTTAATTTATATATATATATATATATATATATATATATATATATATATATATATATATATACTGTATATGAAAGACTGACTAAGAGGGTGTATGTAGGTGAGGTGGAGGGAGGGAGAGGGAGGGGTAGACCGAGGATGAGGTGGAGGGATGGAGTTGAGAGGTATATGAGGGAGGGGGGGGGGAGGTGGGGGACGGGGAGTCAAATGGTGGGTGACAGAGTGACTTGGAAGCGTTTTGTCAGCGGCCACCCTTTGCGGGATTAGGGTGTCGGGCTAGAGAGAGATAGATAGATAGATAGAGATATATATATATATATATATATATATATATATATACTGTATATATATATATATATATATATATATATATATATATATATATATATATATATATATATATGTATATATATACTGTATATATATATATATATATACTGTATATATATATATATATATATATATATATATATATATATATATATATATACAGTATATATATATATATATATATATATATATATATATATATATATATATATATATATATATATACTGTATATATATATATATATATATATATATATATATATATATATATATATATACTGTATATATATATATATATATATATATATATATATATATATCTATCTATCTATTGCCAGATGCCTCAATCCCGTTTGGGGTGGCTACAAACAAATCGCCTCTGAGTCGCCCTGTCCCCCGCCATTTCACTGCCCTGCTCCCAACTCACATCCCCCTCTCTCATATACCTCTCCACCCCATCCCTCCATCTCATCCTCGGCCTCCCCCTCCCTCTTCCCCCCTCCACCTCACTCACACACACTCTCTTCGTCAGTCTTTCACCCTCCATCCTCTCCAAGTCGCCAAACCACCTCAGTGTGTTCCTCATAATGCTTCCTATCACATCCACATCAACACCACAACGCTCCTTTATATCCTCATTCGTCAGCCTCTCTCTCCATATGACTCCACAGGCTCCTCTTAAATAACTCATTTCCACTGCTCTCACTCTTGACTTGTGTCCTTCCAACAACGTCCAAGCTTCACTTCCGTACGTTAGAGTTGGTATCACAATACTGTCATGTAGTAACTTTTTCACTTCCATGCTCACTTCCCTGTTTCTTATCACTGCTTTCAAAGAACCAGCAACCTTTCTTCCCTGCTGTACCCTTTCAAGCACTTCACCCTCCAAACCTCCATCCTTACTCATCACACTACCCAAGTACTTAAACGTACTCACATTTGCCAATTCCTTACCATCCAACCTCGCTGTACATTCACTGACTTCACCTCTCTCAAAGACCATCACTTTACTCTTCCCTACATTCACCTTTAGATTCTGTTTCTTACACACTCTTCCAAACTCATCCACCAAGCCTTGCAGCTCCCCTTCGTCTTCACTCAACAACACAGTATCATCTGCAAACAACAGTACAGGGAGTTTCCAAACACTATCCTCTCTCACCAGGGCCACTCCAACATCCACTACCGTACCTTGTACCTCTTTTATTACCCCATCCATGTAAAGATTGAACAACCATGGAGACATGACACATCCCTGTTTCAACCCAACTTTCAAGGAGAAAAATTCACTTAGTTCACCATCCACATGCACTGCAGCCTTCGCAGCATCGTACATACTCTTCACAGCATTCAACAACTTCCCATCTACTTCATATATTCTTAACACTTTCCACAATCCTTGTCTATCCACCCTGTCATATGCTTTCTCCAAGTCCATGAAAGCCGCATACAACTTCTTTCCCTTCTCTAGAAACTTTTCCACTAAAGATCTAAGAATGAATATCTGATCTACACAACCTCTTCCCTTCCTAAAGCCTCCCTGTTCTTCTCCAACTAAATTCTCTGTTCTTTCTCTAATTCTGTCAATAAGTATCCTACCATACACTTTTCCTATTATACAAAGAAGACAAATGCATATATATATATATATATATATATATATATATATATACTGTATAGAGTAGTTCCTCAATTATCTGACATAATAGAGCCAAAGGCGTGTCCAGGTAGTGGCAGTGTCCGGATAATGAATAATACCCCCCTACTGTACCCAGACCCTACCTATACCTAACGTATTTGTACAGTACCTCTGCATACTTTAGCAGTGTTTTCCAGTCATTCAGGCATATTTAGACATCAAAACAGGAATATCAAAAACAATAACCAAGAAAATCATACAGAAAGAAAGATGAAACGCAAAAAAGCACCCTAGCTGTACACTATATACAGTATCTTTCTTAATTCTGGCAGTGTTTTCTGGTCATTCTACCATATTTAGGAGATCAAAACACACATAGGAATATCCAAAATGATTCTAAACATCAAGAAAACCGTGCAATAAAAACACTGAAAACAAAAAAAAAGCCTATCTATACACTACTGTATGTACAGTACCCCTCCTAATTTTGGTACTGTTTTCAGGTCAGTCTGCCATATTTAGACATTAAAACACACACAGGAATATCCAAAGTAATGCTATACACTAAGAAAACCATGCAAAAAAATTAAAAAAACAAACACTACCTATATGTACAGTCTATCTATCTATCTATCTATAGCCCGACGCCCTAATCCCGCAAAGGGTGGCCGCAGACAAAACGCCTCCAAGTCACTCTGTCACCCACCATTTGACTCCCCTCCCCCCAACTCACCCCCCCCCTCCCTCATATACCTCTCAACTCCATCCCTCCACCTCATCCTCGGTCTACCCCTCCCTCTCCCTCCCTCCACCTCACCTACATACACCCTCTTAGTCAGTCTTTCATTCTCCATCCTCTCCACATGTCCAAACCACCTCAGTGTATTTCTCCTAATCTTTTCAACCACATCCACATCTACCCCACAACGTTCCTTCACTTCTTCATTCGTCAACCTGTCCCTCCATGTCACTCCACATGCTCCTCTCAAGTAACTCATTTCCACTGCTCTCACTCTTGACTTGTTCCCCTCTTGCAAGGTCCACGCCTCGCTTCCATACGTCAGGGTAGGGATCACAGTACCATCATGCAGTGACTTCTTAACTTCCATACTCACCTCCCTATTTCTCATCACTGCTTTCAGTGTGCCAACAACCTTCCTTCCCTGCTGTACCCTTTCACGTACTTCATCCCCCAAAGTTCCATCCTTACTCATCACACTACCCAAGTACTTGAATGCACTCACATTCTCCATATCCTCACCCCTCCAAATTTGGCAGTTTTCCGGTCATTCTGCCATAATGAGACATCAAATCACACATAGGAATATTCATATTATTGCTAAACACCAAGGAAACAATGCATAAACTACAAAAATCCACTCACAAAAAAATGAAGACTGTTCAAAAATCAGTTATCTTTGTGACACACTCTGCTTCGGGGCACACACACAAAAAAATCCATGGCCAAATATGCCGTCGGAAACTGCTCATATTGATATAAATGGCATACCATCATCTTCAGTGGTGTTTATACTATAAGTTACATTAATAAAAACACAGAAAACTGATGATAAAATAACAAAACTGCAGTGAGAGTATATAGTGTTCAAGAGTAAATATTACCTTCATGTAAATTCCCACCATCCAAGTGCAAAATTTTGCCCACACCTTACAAGAGTTAAGCATATACGTAGATGCAGAATCTCTTGAGCTTTCTTGTGGATTTTTCGGAATTTAGATGCGACCAATAGTATTCAAATAAATTGCCAAAAACTTTAAAAAATCACAGGTCACTGCTTTCATCGTGAAGGAGGGGAGGGACTGAGGGCATGAGGGGGGAGCCGGGAGGCCTGGCTAACAAGGCGGGGAGAATGGGAGGGTATGAAGGAGGGACGAGAGGGGGGGAGAAGCTAGGCTGTGGGCAGGATTTTCATTCTTCTGTCACGAGGTGGACAGACGCTTTCACCCAACTTGTGGCCTGTGGTCTGTCTAACACATGGGTTGGCCATAGGGAAACACAACTCCCAGTGACCAGGCGACTTTGGGCGTTCGATGTAGAGGCGGACGGGCGCTTTCACCTGACTTGTGGCTTATGGTCTCTGTCAGACATGCGGTGGGAGTTGGGATAGGCTACTCCCAGTGGCCACACAACTTTGGACATTAGATGGGGATGCTTACGGATGTTTTGACATCATTTGTGGTTTACAGTCAGTATTACTCGGGTGCTGGAGGTTCGTAGGGAGTGATCGGACCAGTGCGCGACTTTGACCTTTCAGTATAGGGATAGATGGACATTTTAGCTCAGGTTGTGGGTTACGGCCTATTTCCTGTGCATGGCTCTAGTCCAGCGGCCGTGATCCCTAATGTTTGAACATATCGGCTGGCCGGCTGAAGTTCTTGGGAACTTTTACATCGGGATAATAGCAAGTAAATTCGGATAATGGTTTAATAGAGCCAAGGTTCAGTATCCGGATAATGAACAGGTCCAGATACTGCACGTCTGGATAAATGAGGGATTACAGTATGTACTGTATATACAGTAAACTCTCCATTATCTCTCATAATTCAGCCAAGCCCTATGCTGAATAGAGTGAAATGCCGGATATTACATAGTACCCCCCATCGGCACACTATTCAGAGTCGGGCCAGATGTTGCATAACTATCCATCTTGACCCTCTATCCTAAAAACTTTCCCATGAGTAAAAGCTGAAAAGTAAGCATAAAATGTAATAAGTAATGATACAGTACAGTAATACACAGTTGGTTGGCTACCGTTTTCAAGACAGTTGATACACCTCGACACCAGATATTGCACAAAACTGCCTGTTATGTCCCGTTTTGGCCCCAGATATTGTATAATTTAGCTGGATATTACTTTATTAGAGCCGCGCCAGTGCACCAGATGAGGCACTGGGCCGGATAGTGCAACGATGGAAAATGGAGAGTGTACTGTATACTGTACATACATATACTGTATATATACAGGCAGCCCTACGCATTCACGGATTCAACTTTCGCGTGTCTCGCAGATCTGCAGATTGCCCTTCTGCGGAGCCAAGATTCTGTTTGCGGCTGCAAAGTGTAGCAGTATGGACGCTGGCGGGTCATTTCGTTCCAAACCAGGCCCTCACCAAACCACTGCATTCCTCAGCCTGTGTCCTGCCACTGTCGCGGTCGCTTTGCTATCTCTGTGCTGCCACGCCAAACCTCCCATAATTTCATTATTGTGCCCAATAATTGTGCTTTGACAATTATTGGGCATTGCTGTGCTATTAGGTGAGTGAATTAGCACCCGATTGTGCGATTTACTTGTGATAACTTTGTCCCATGTGTGTTTGTGTGGCTGTAGAGGCATTTAATTTAGAGCACACCAAACATTCGCAGAAATTCCACATTCATGGGTGTCTTTGTCCCCTAACCACTGCGAATATGGAGGGCCGCCTGTATGTGTAGTCATATATATATACTGTACTGTATATATATATATATATATATATATATATATATATATATATATATATATATATATATACATATATATACATACATACATACATACATACAGTAAGCCCTCGATACATCGAACCCTTTTATAGCAAACTTCGGATATAACGACCCACCATTTCCAGAACGAACTTCCACTGGATATAGCGGCGGAAGTTCACTCCCTGGCATGGTAAGTGTACTGTAACAATACTACTTTACAGTATAGGTATTTTATATGTACAACTTCATACAGGATGGTATTTACTGTACATGTACTGTATAACTACATAAACCATTGAATTCTCCACGTGAAACTTCATAGAGTAAGTTGTGGTTGCACACATAGGACTGAACAGCTCCACAGATATAGCGACCTTGGGTTGGTAATCCCTCAGTTAATAACGATGATTGGATATAGCGACGATCCCCCTCCCCCCAATTAGTTCGTTATATCAAGGGTTTACTGTGTGTGTGTGTATATATATATATATATATATATATATATATATATATAAAGGTAACTCGCACTTAACACGTGGGTTTCGTTCCTATGGTGCCGTGTTAGGTGCGAAATCGCGTATATTTAAACTACTCCGTATTTTGCTCCCTAGACCCCCTATATGTGTTGTTTTGCTGTTATCTGTCACTGGTAATCACTAGAAAGCACTTTAAGTGGTTAGGTTTATTTAATGTTATAACTCACAAATACAGTACTCCAGAGCAAAACTTCAACACACAAATACTGTACGTAAACACAAGGAAACATTCCGACGCCGATCATAGGTAATCTTATAAATCAGGTTAACTGGTACCAGTGCTTTAACATACAAGTACATACCAGAACAGTACATATTTAACTTAGAAATGCAGTACTGTGATATCGAATGATTTCAGTACTGTTAGGAATGGCTGGAAAAAAAAAATGTTATGAATACATTTTCACCTTTTTGATATATGTTTATGGTAGTTTTGAGTTATTTTTTACGTTATCGTTGTGCCCATGCTTGGAAAAGGGAGCGAAAGAGTTGAATTTTTAGTCCTAAATGAGAAAACTGCACGTCCTTCAAGGACTCTGCCACGGGAGAATAAAGTGGAGGGTCAGTCCGATTAGCAATAAAGAAGTTGTGTCACAACTTCCAGCTCCCACACCACGAGAATGGCTAAAAATAGAATCGTAATGCAGTTTCAGAACCAACAATAAGTCTAATTGTTACGAATACAGATACAATGCAGAAATAAATACGTTTACAGACGGGGAAAACGTACTTCTTCCGTCATAACATGTTCATCTTTATCATTTTACGTTCATCTTTATCATTTTACCTTGTTATTTTCGCAATATATATTGCTGTCTCGTAAACAGGGTGGTTGTTTGTGTTTTGCAAGGGAGGAAAAAGATTGTATTTTCTGTCTGGGTCGAGATAATGGGTGTAACTATGTGTGGTTAGGCATGGCCACGAGCAAAAAAATCATACATCCACTCATCACGATAGCAGGTGGTGAACTGACAGATGATACATGAGAGGGTGAAGTCAAGGTCAGTCTCATGTCCCAGATTTTCGTTCACTTCCCGAAAGTTTTCACAGTTTTCTACAAGTTGCAATGCATCAAATGATCCAAACCATTACAGCAAACCTGAGCAAATAGGTAAAGATACCAAGACAAATATGTATTTTTCTCTTATTATAAGTCTTTAACGAACAAACAAAAAAGGCAATATTCCGACGCCGATCATGAGTAATCATATAAATCAGGTTAACTGATTACAAGGCTTTATTTAATGCTTTAATTGCTTACAAGTACATGCCAGAACAGTAAATATTTAACTTACAAATACAGTTTGTACTGTAGAAAAGCAGTACAGTAAGAGATTAACGAACAAACAAAAAAGGCAATATTCCGACGCCGATCATGGGCAATCATATAATTCGGGTTAACTGGTTACAAGGCTTTATTTAATGATTTAACTTCATTTAAGTGCTTACAAGTACAGTACATACGAGAACAGTAAATATTTAACTTACAAATACTGTACAGTACTGTGGAAAAAACGAACAAACAAAAAAGGCAATATTCTGACGCCTATCAGGTAAACTGGTTATAAGACTTTATTTTTTGCTTTAACGTTATTTAATAGTACTTTAAGTTGCACATAAACTTACCAGAACAGTACAGTACTGTAAATATTTAACTTACAAATACTGTGCTACTGTACTCGGGAATGTCTCACTCACTGAATAATTTCCCGCCTAGATCGTCACGTAATCAAAACAAACCGCACGCTGCGGTGACGTTCGAGGATTTGATCTTTCAAAGGCCTCTCCTGCGTTAATTTGTAGTTTTCATAATGGTTTTTTAATCTTACGTTGTCTTATATGTATCCCAGCCCTTACCGTGTATAATTGCGAGCACGTTCCGTGAGTGTTCCGTGCGAGTTACCTGTATATATATATACAGTAATCACTCTAATATCCGGACGCCCAATAACCGAACATCCCCACTAACCGAACCTTATCGTCCTGGGATCAAACATTCCCAAAATGGTCCGAAAATCCAAAAAAATTGGAAAAAAAACCGATTTTTTGCCGTCCGTAATTTGAACTTGCCGCGCGCGCCGCGTGAGAGCATTGTTTTGGTTCGTCATTCCTCCGACGTCCGATAGAGCGCCGCTGCATCCTCCCCACTTCCCGCCTGTCTCTCACCGCGACTGGACCTGCGCTCTTCGTAATGGCTGCCCACGTGCTCGCTTTTGTGGTGGTGCCGTACTTGCTGCAAGGCCTCCTGCTGCTCTCTGCCCTACTCTTAGTGTGTGTGATGATGGCCCCGCCTCCTGAGAAAAGGAAGAGAGTGGTGTTGACTCTGGAGAAGAAACGGGAGATATTGGAGAAGGTTGATGCGGGTTGGTCTTCCTCTCGCATTCTCCTCGCGAGTTCAACCTGGCCCGGTCGACTTTGTTTGATATCAAGCGTTCCCGAGACAAGCTCATGCAGTACACGGCTGACTTCTCGTCGAGAAGCAAACGCAACGTGGAGAGGAAGGTTATGTTTACTCCCAAGTATGCAGAGATCGACCGCTCCACGTTGATTTGGTATCGACAGCAACGTGCAGCTGGTGTGATGGTACGTGGAACGGAGCTGAAGGCTGCTGCTGAGAAGTTTGCAAGGCTTCACGACGCCCTAGACTTCAAGGCATCCGAGGGTTGGCTCTTCGCGTTCAGAAGTTGCGACATGGCCTTACTAACCGTAAAGCACATGGCGAAGCATTGGACGCTAACGAGGATGGAGTGGACGAGTTTCGGCACAAGGTGAAAGGCTTGATCGACAGGGAGGGCCTCACTCTCGGTCAAGTCTATAACGCTGACGAAACTGGCCTATTCTATCGCTCGGTGCCAACGAACACTCTCGCCGATGAGACGGAGAAGCGTGTACCTGGCCGCAAGCTTTCTAAGGAACGGATATCTGCTTTGTGTTGTGCCAATGCTAACGGCATGCACCGGCTTAAGCCCGTTATTGTTGGCCGTGCAAAGCAGCCTCGGTGCCTTCGTGGGGTGATGGATGTCCTTCCTGTCGTATGGTACCATTCTTTGAAAGCATGGTTCACAGCTGTGATTTTCAAAGACTGGTTTCACCATCACTTCGTCAAGGAGGTCATACATTACCAGACGAAGACACTGGGAATTCCTCGCGACCAGGTAAAGGCTCTCCTTCTCCTCGACAATGCACCTGCCCACCCGTGCGACAAGGACTTGGTTGCTGAGAATGGCCGTATTAGGTGCATGTTTCTGCCACCTAATACGACTGCTCTCATTCAACCAATGGACCAAGGAGTGATCGTGGCAACAAAGCGCCTGTACCGTCGGAAGTTCCTGGACGAGGTGATGGTGGTTCTCGAGGACGAGGACGAGCGCAGGGAAGGACGTGACACTCGAGGCAAGCGGACTTTGGAAAACCTTCGCCGCTACAACATCAAGTCTGCGCTGTACAACTGGGCTAGTGCATGGAAGGAAGTCCCTGTGAAAACTCTTGAAAATGGTTGGTCTCGTCTGCTTCTCGGAACAGATGTGGAGTACGATTTCCTAGGGTTTGACGTGGATGACTTCCATGCACGGCTACGTGCGCACGGCGACGATGTTGATGTGGACGATGTTCGTGAGTGGTTGGACGACGACGAGGGCGATCCTGGGTATCAGACGTTGTCTGATATCGAGATCGCGTCTTCGGTTGCTGGTGTCAGTCCCGAACTTGAAGATTCCGACGACGAAGGCGATGATGATGCAGACTCCGCCCAGCAGGACACTACTCCAGCCATCCCCAAGCTGAGCGCACTCCGGGAACATCTAGAGTTCGTCCTAGACTACCTGGAACACCCGGACTGCGACAGGGAGATGGGGCCCTTGGGACTCGTGGAGGAAGTGCGTGCTTTCCGGCAGCGCATCATCAATCGCCAGAATCGTCGGTCCTTGCGTCAGTCAACGATTGACAGTTTTTTCAGGCCCGTGACCCCCGCTGTGCCAAGCCCTGGTTCCACTCCGTTGCCTCCCCAAGACAGGCCCTCATGCTCCGAGCCACAGCCCAGCACATCAGCTACAGTGGAGTCACCGCTCGACGTGAGTTTGCGGCTGTCTTCAGAAGTCTTCTGTAGTCGGTACGCCATCACCACTACCCACCGATGCACCCCTTGGACGCCTGCCAGTGATACTCTCGGGCTCTGACAGTGAATAAACAGCAAGAACTTCTCCACTAGACCACACGGGAATTTTGAGTGTTGTGCAGTGAAAAAAACGGTGTGTTGTGTTAAGGTTTTCAAGTTGGGAGAAAAGACTAAGTAGAAAAGAAATTTAACGTAACTAACCTTCTTTGTTTTGGCTTTGGAAACTTAAAAAAACTTGGGAAAAGTTAATGTGCAACACTTAAATTTAATGGAACATTATTTGGACTAAAGTGAACACTGTGAAAAGAACGGACTTCTGTGTGTTAGTGACTAAGTTCAGTGCAAGACTTCAGGAAGAGTGTAGTGCAAGTGCTTCAGGAAATCGTTCTTACTGTCAGAGTCCGAGAGGAGGCGGTTATTCATCGAGGTGGCCAGGGACTTGCTGTAAGTAGCCAAAATGTTTCATGTTGTACTATTTTCCATACTATATTTACCAGAATGTTTCATATTGTATTTTTCCCATACTATACTTACCAGAAAGTGTCATACTGTACTTCTTTCCATACTAAACTTACCTCATGCATGTGCAGTAGGAATGTGTTTTTCAGAGTTCGGTTAGGTTCGGTTAGGTTAGGTTCGGTTAGAGTCCATAAGTACCAGAATGTTTATTAATGTATGAACATACTTCTAAACCCACATTTTATGTGTCTATTGCATTTATTTCAGTCATTTATGTGCCTTATTGGTGTGATTTGGGTGTTAAATAGGTGCTATGCATGTCCGGAGGGAGTTGTATAGGTGTTTCTCTGTGTTAGGGTCCGTAAGTACAAGTCCATAAGCTGGGGCCCAATATCCGGACAAAACCAATATCCGAACCTACCGATGGCTCTATTGATCCGGATATTGGAGTGATTACTGTATATATATATATATATATATATACAGTACTCGTCAAAATTACGCAGCACCTTCCGCTGGGTGCACAATACTTATGGCCAAAAAAGAATCACCCATTTTGGGGGGTAAAAATTGAGCCACAAGTTTGCGCCGCGAGCATGATGTCACTGTAGCCTGAGGCCTTCGGACGCGCTGGTTGGTTCCCGCCTCAGATGCCCACGGGCTGCCTGAGAGAGAGGAGCTCCGCCGCGTCTCCCTCTGAAATTGCGCCATTGTTTACCGAGTGTCCCACAGTGTTTTGGCTTTTGCCACTTTGTTATGGCACCTACCCGTGAACTATCGAGTGAAATTATATCACAGATCATTGCTCTAAAGGAGGCAGGCCACCAGACAAAGGAAATTAGTGAATTGGTTGGTGTGGCACAATCGACAGTGCGTCGTTGGTGTGCGTGGTTTCGAGTGGAAAACAGTGCTGAAATTCCCACAAAGAAGCCACAGTCTGGTAGGCCTAGGAAAACTTCCCCAAGGTCTGTTAATGTTTTAAAACGTGCAGTGGAGTTTAATCATTGTGTGAGTGCAAGAAAAATAAAGGAAACAACCCGGAAGTGTTTGGTGAGGTGTCTGTGAGAACTGTGTCTTGTAGGGTTCATGAACTTGGTTACACAAGTCAAGGCCTGTGAAGAAGCCTCTTCTCACAAAGAACCAGAGACTTCATAGGCTTGCCTTTGCTAATAAATATCTCCACTGGAGGGAGGAGCAATGGTTGTCAGTGTTGTGGTCTGATGAGGCAACGTTTAGTGTAACCTGTAACAGAGGAGCACGTGTGTACCGACGCAAAGGTAGTGACCCACTTGACCCACGGTATGTAGAAAGCACAGTTAAACATCCTGATTCACTCATGGTATGGGCTTGTTTTTCGGGGCAAGGTTTGGGGAAGCTTGTTGTGCTTCCAAAGAATGTTTGAGTGAATCACATTGTTTACCTGGAGCTTCTGTGTGATCATTTACCAGACTCCTTCGAGCTAACAGGTGCACGAGTGTTTCAGCAGGATGGTGCACCTGCTCACAGGGCCAAATTGGTCACCAAGTGGTTTCATGACTGCGAGGTCTGATTCATGAAAGACTAGCTCGGAAATAGCCCAGACCTCAACCCAATTGAAAACCTCTGGTACCTTGTAAAGAAGAGTCTCCAAGGGAAGGACGTGAGCTCTGTGCCTAAGTTGGAAGCTGCAATTCGTGACTCCTGGGAGAAAATACCCCTCCAGCACCTCAGGAGCCTCTTCCTTTCACTTCCAAGACGTCTCAGGTCCGTGAAGAAGCGTAAAGGATACCCTACGAAGCACTAAAGGTAAATACAATGCATTACTTAAATGTTCTTCCAGTGTTGAAAGGTTTGTTTCGCAGTAGGGACGCAGGGCGCTTCATACTTCTGACGAGTATTGTATATATGTCTATATATATATATATATATATATATATATATATATATATATATATATATACTGTATATATATATATATATATATATATATATATATATATATATATATATATAAATATATATATATATATATATATATATATATATATATATATATATATATATATATATATATATATATGCTTTGGCTGAGCCAAGGAATTCATGGAGAAGGTTGGGGGAGGCCTTTGTTCAGCAGTGGACCTATAATGGCTGATGATGATGATGATGATGATGATGATGATATATATATATATATATATATATATATATATAATGCTAGGTGAAAATAGGCTCGACTTCTTGTTCCTACTACACCTAACGTGGAGTGGGGTCCTCTTTCGAGACCGGAGCTTAGTGCAATAAAGAGGGGCAGAACACAAAAACTCTAGGCAATAACCTTTACACGTATATTACCACAATCAGACACAGGACAAATCAGCAGATATTACAGCATAATACATAGCAATATAAAACCTTATCTAGGACATGGGTATCTCGCAGGATACTTACTTATCTGACATTAATGCCAACACAATCAATCCTAGTGTATTCAGGGTACAGTGAATATAGGCGTGTGCGGGAGGCGTGGGGGAATGAGTCGCACAAGGGGGGGGGAGAAAAAAGGGGGGGTGCGGGGAGTGACTTGTGACGGCTAGGAGGGAGTTATGGTAATACTGGAGAGAGGCAAATATTAACAATGAGGACTACACGTTTTCCACTAGCAAAGGGACTTTGGTAATTGATTTTATTCTTGATTTACACTTACTCTAGGTACTGGGATAAGAGAGTGGCGTATAAGATTTACGGGCAGCGTGAGTGGGGGAATATCACTAATACTCTCTCGTTATATTTCTTTAGAGCTCACAGTAGTAGGGGTATGTCACTACGGAGGAATCTCCAGGTGGCACAGGCTTACTAATTGTATGTAAGGGACGTCACTCGTAAATATAGTTCATCAGATCTTGTTCCACACGCTCGTCCTTTATTCTCTCACTGTGATCTCACTCGCCCCGATATTCGCTATATTAAGTCACTGCACAGTACTATACTAGGGGAAATCACACTTAACCTAAATCACTCACACTGTAACATCACACGTATTCATCGTGGGGATAGGCGGGAACATGCCGTCGGCAATCCTGGCGGGCTAGGGGCACCGCCAATGGGAGGCGTACCAAGAGGGCACGGGACAACTCGTAAGGGCGTCCTCTCGCGTCCTGGGCTACCCGTGGCTTCCGGGCCGGGCTCAGGAGTGTGGCCCTCGAGACTGGGGCCGAATAGCTCCAGGAACCTCTGTTGTAAGTCTCGGCCGGAAGTGAGAGCCTTACGTCGTCGTAGGGGCGTATGGAGATCGCGCCCGGGTGTCCTGGGGAGAATCGACAGAGACTGCGGACTGTGGTCTCCAGTGTCTAGGGGCGCCGACAGAGGAGGGCTGCGGCATCGACTTCCACTGGGGCCCGTCAGGTGCGTCTGCTCTAGAGCCAGACGTAGGGAGCAGAGGCCAGGGGAGGCTGTGAGGCCTGTCTGGGCCACTCTGGGATGGGAGGCCTGGGCTCTGGTCTCCTGCCGGGGTGACGTCTCGCTCCTTGCCTCTTTCTGTGTACCCTCGGAGCGACAATAGGTCGTCTCATGAGGAGGGGAGCGACAATAGGCCGTCTCTACCAGGACACTTTCGGAGCGACAATAGGCCGTCTCACGAGGAGGGGAGCGACAATGGGCTGTCTCTACCGGAACACTTTCGGAGCGACAATAGGCCGTCTCACAAGAGTGGGAGCGACAGTAGGTCGTCTCTACCGGGACACTTTCAGAGCAACCATAGGCCGTCTCTACCAAAACACTTTCGGAGCGACAATAGGCCGTCTCACGAGGAGGGGAGCGTCAATAGGCCGTCTCTACCAAAACACTTTCGGAGCGACAATAGGCCGTCTCACGAGGGTGGGAGCGACAATAGGCCGTCTCTACCGGAACACTTTCGGAGCGACAATAGGCCGTCTCTACCGGAACACTTTCGGAGCGACAATAGGCCGTCTCACGAGGGCGGGAGCGACAATAGGCCATCTCTATCGGAGCACTTTCGGAGCGACAATAGGCCATCTCACGAGGAGGGGCGCCATCTGGAGTGTCTATGACAACTCCACCCCTAGCTGGTTCAACAATCCCACTCCGTGAAGGTAGTGTCCTTCTCCTACGACGGCGACGGCATGGTGGCTGCGTGACATAGGGGTGCACGGCCCCGGCTGACATATGTCGCTGTTGCCGGGAGTTGTTCCGACTGGTGGGGGCTACCCCGTGGGGTCCGTGTGGGGGTGTCGGCACGTTCCCGGGCATACTGGGCTGTATCCTGCTTGCCCTGTTGTCGGGGGCACTATGGTATATTTCGGGGGCACTGTTCTGTAAGTCACGCATTTTAATATATATATATATATATATATATATATATATATATATATATATAAATATATATATATATATATATATATATCTATATCTATATATCTATTTATATGCCCTATATATATATATATATATATATATATATATATATATATATATATATAAATATATATATATATATATATATATATATACAGTACAGGTAACTCGCACGGAACACGTGGGTTTCGTTCCTACCGTGCTGTGTTAGGTGCGAAATCGCGTATATTTAAACTACTCCATATTTTGCTCCCAAATGTGTTGTTTTGCTGTTATCTGTCACTGGTAATCACTAGAAAGCACTTTAAGTGGTTAGAAGGTTTATTTAATGTTATAACTCACAAATACAGTACTCCAGAGCAAAACTTCAACACACAAATACTGTACGTAAACACAAAGAAACATTCCGACGCCGATCATAGGTAATCATATAAATCAGGTTAACTGGTACCAGTGCTTTAACTTACAAGTACATACCAGAACAGTACATATTTAACTTAGAAATGCAGTACTGTGATATCGAATGATTTCAGTACATAATCTGTTAGGAATGGCTGGAAAAAAAAAATGTTATGAATACATTTCCACCTTTTTGATTTACGTTTATGGTAGATTCGAGTTATTTTTTACGTTATCGTTGTGCCCATGCTTGGAAAAGGGAGCGAAAGAGTTGAATTTTCAGTCCTAAATGAGAAAACTGCACGTCCTCCAAGGCTAGACTCTGCCACGGGAGAATAAAGTGGAGGGTCAGTCCGATTAGCAATAAGGAAGTTGTGTCACAACTTCCAGCTCCCACACCACGAGAATGGCTAAAAATAGAATCGTAATGTAGTTTCAGAACTAACATTAAGTTTAATTATTACGAATACAGATACAAAGCAGAAATAAATACGTTTACAGACGGGGAAAACGTACTTCTTCCGTCATAACATGTTCATCTTTCTCTATCATTTTACGTTCATCTTTATCATTTTACCTTGTTATTTTCGCAATATATATTGCTGTCTCGTAAACAGGGTGGTTGTTTGTGTTTTGTAAGGGAGGAAAAAGATTGTATTTTCTGTCTGGGTCGAGATAATGGGTGTAACTATGTGTGGTTAGGCATGGCCACAAGCGAAAAAATCTTACATCCACTCATCACGATAGCAGATGGTGAACTGACAGATGATACACGAGAGGGTGAAGTCAAGGTCAGTCTCATGTCCCAGATTTT
This sequence comes from Coenobita brevimanus, assembly GCF_032717465.1. NCBI lineage: Eukaryota > Metazoa > Arthropoda > Malacostraca > Decapoda > Coenobitidae > Coenobita > Coenobita brevimanus. Next base: position 21,740,530 of record NC_137022.1, on the reverse strand, counting down.
CGTTCACTTCCCGAAAGTTTTCACAGTTTTCTACAAGTTGCATTGCATCAAATGATCCAAACCATTACAGCAAACCTGAGCAAATAGGTAAAGATACCAAGACAAAAATGTATTTTTCTCTTATTATAAGTCTTTAACGAACAAACAAAAAAGGCAGTATTCCGACGCCGATCATGGGTAATCATATAAATCAGGTTAACTGGTTACAAGGCTTTATTTAATGCTTTAATTGCTTACAAGTACATACCAGAACAGTAAATATTTAACTTACAAATACAGTACTGTAGAAAAGCAGTACAGTAAGAGTTTAACGAACAAACAAACAAGGCAATATTCCGATGCCGATCATGGGTAATCATATAATTCGGGTTAACTGGTTACAAGGCTTTATTTAATTATTAAACTTTATTTAAGTGCTTATAAGTACAGTACATACGAGAGCAGTAAATATTTAACTTACAAATACTGTACAGTACTGTGGAAAAAACGAACAAATAAAAAAGGCAATATTCTGACGCCTATAAGGTAAACTGGTTATAAGACTTTACTTCTTGCTTTAACGTTATTTAATAGTACTTTAAGTTGCACATAAACTTACCAGAACAGTACAGTACTGTAAATATTTAACATACAAATACTGTGCTACTGTACTCGGGAATGTCTCACTCACTGAATAATTTCCTGCCTAGATCGTCACGTAATCAAAACAAACCGCGCGCTGCGGTGACGTTCGAGGATTTGATCTTTCAAAGACCTCTCCTGCGTTAATTTGTAGTTTTCATAATGGTTCTTTAATCTTACGTTGTCTTATATGTATCCCAGCCCTTACTGTGTATAATTGCGAGCGCGTTCCGTGAGATCGTGTTCCGTGCGAGTTACCTGTACATATATATAGATATATAGATATATATATACATATATTATATATATATATATATATAAAATATATATATAAATATATATATATATATATATATATCTTTTGCCAGACATCATAATCCCATAAGGGATGGCCATTTGACTTTGAGTTATCTGTTTTAAGGAGAGGGGCACTAACCCTCCACCAACCCTCTTGTTGACACGGAGGGAGCACACATGGTTTGGTTATATGGTTACCACCCAGCGTTGTACATGGTTTCTTGGCTTACAGGAAACCATTTGGCTTGTCACTCAGTGTAAAGCCACCTGTAAAGGAAAGAAAAGCAATAAGAAGTGACAGGATAGATGGGCAAAATAGGAAGAGAGGAGGACAGGCACAGAAAAAGAATGATAAAGGCTAAGGAAGAAGTAGGCAGCACTACATTAAGTAAGTGGATGATGGTCGCCACCACCTACCACAATGTATACTGTATATATATATATATATATATATATATATATATACAGTATATATACAGTATATATATATATATATATATATATATATATATATATGTATGCGGCCTGTGATAGTCATAGTGCGGGTTGCATCAACCTGTGACGTATTGTTATCACATGTCTGCACGAGGTGTCATCACAGTCCGCTGAGCATTGCTGCCCCAGTTGAGCCTACCCTCTCCTCTTGCTGTGGCTGCACACATGCTGTTTGTGATCTTTGTTCTTTTTTTTTGCCATGGAACCCCATTCCAGCAAGCCCACAACCTCTTCTATTCAAGGCGAGGAGTCCTCCAGTGTTTGTATGTACTGAAGTCTTTATTAGATAAGTAAAGATCATAGAAAAACACCCTGAAAATTGCCCCAGAAGGTGAACATAGGGCTGGCTTGGGTACCATGAAACCCTTTAACATGTAAACATATGACTCCATAACATGGATTTCTCATAAAGCAGGAGCTTCTGGGTTCAATATTTGCTTGTTATGTGAACGCAGTACTTATTTTGCTTTACAAGTAAGGCAACTCAGAATATCTTAGGAACTATCGACCTATTAGCATATTATCAGTTATCTACAAACTCGTCAACAAATTCATTATGAACAGAATTATGAACAGGCAGGATTCCAGCACAGGTATTCAACCACAAATCATCTACACACACTGAATCAGCTAATTTAGAAGACTGTTACAGAATATAACAAACCCCTGTGCTTAGGTTTTGTTGATTATGAAAAGGCTTTTAGTTCAGTGGAGCACAAAGCAGTTGTAAATTCCTTGCTGGAATAAGGAGTAAACAAGAACATTATAAAACTGCTTGAAAACACGTACTGTACAGTAGATCTCAATTTCGTGAATTAATTCAGTCGACCCCTATTCTATTTTCTCTAATTTTCCTCTAAATCGAGTTCCCTAACCAAGTCCTCATATAAAGTAAATTTTTCTGGTATTCTGAGAAATTTCCAGCCCAATCCCTGATGCCAACAGTCAGGCCTAGTTCCTGACAATGCTCATCCAAACCTAGTGAACTATGCTAACTCTCAGTGCTACACACAACAGTCTGAACCCATAAGTAATCCACCCATCCATCCATCATCCAATCCTACGTTGCCCCATGAGGAGTGTAGGAGCCCGGAGCTAGGCAGTTGGTCCCGACATTTAAGATGAGAGTGACCAGCCTCACTCATCCCTGAGTGGCATTACATGAACAATCAACTCCAACCACCTCTTGGATATAAACCTTCACTGGCTCAATCCAACTGGAGTGCAATAATTACCCACAACCACCAGGCGCCAAAATTTGGTTATATGGTTACCACCCAGCGTAGTAAATGGTTTCCTGGTGTTCAGGAAACCATTTGGCTTGTCACTCAGTGTAGAGTCACCCACAGGCAGAAGGAAGAGGAAAGAATGAAGGAAAGAAAGACAGAAGAGGGAGTGTAAAGTCACCCATAGGCAGAAGGACAAGGAAAGAATGAAGGAAAGAAAGACAGAAGAGGATGGAAGGAGAGGAAGATGGAAGAGAGGAAAGGGCAGACACCCGAGAGCAGCACTACATCGAGTGAGTGGATGGTGAGCGCCCTCACCCACCACTGCTTAAATGCATTTTGTGCATATGTTAACACTGATACATACAGTAATGACTTGGTAATAAAATATACACACATCCAGTACTGTAGTGTAGGAAATAGGGATAGTAAAATACAGTAAGGCTTACCTCCAAATGTAGGGGTTCTGCACTTGTTGCAGAAATGTGCCTGACACAGGTAGCCATACTGGCTCCCCCCCAAACCTGTGTCAGGCTTTGGGGGTGGTTTAGTCACTGTCAAGAGTCATCCTCCATCAGCACTAGAGATAGTAATGGGGTGATGGAGAGACTGGGAATCATCAGGGATGGTGTTGCTGATGGTGTAGTTGTCCCTAGGGCAGATGCTGAGAGCAGAGATATCAGATTCACATGAGGGGAGGCTGGAGGTGGATGGCAAGGAAACGTCTGATGTCCAACTGTCCTTCCTTTCCTTAGGTTTATATGGTAGTGGTGGCTTAAAGAAGTCATCAGTCTTGGACTGCTTTGGGGCATATATCTCCCTCTGGATCTTCCTAACGCTGGTCCTCATTTCCCTCAGGTGAGGGTAAAGCACTTGGAGATCCTAACAAATGGTGTTGATGAGGAAATCCAGAAGTGTGTCAACATTGTTGCTGGCTTGGGATAGTCTGACTTTGCCAGTAAACTCCTGCACTTCCTCCTCAACCTGTGTGTCCTCTGCAGTCACTTCCGCCACAATTTCCTCATCAGCCTTGATCATCCACATCCATCCATTCATGGATGTCCTCCATGCCCACTTCAGCCTTGCCTGCTCAGTGAAAGGCCTCCCTACACTCCTCTGCAGTAAAGCCCTCAAAATCTGCAGCCTCCTCCTGTTGCTGCTGCATGTGCTCCCTCTGGCCAAATACTACATTCCACCCATGAATAAACATCCTGGTGGCCACAAGGTCCTGATGTTCAGGACAGTGTCATGCATGTTATAGTTTTTCCATGCCTCAGCTCTGCACTGCCCTATGGGGCCCTGTTCTTCGCCTGGCCCCATCTCTACCTCCAGAAAGTCGTCCAGCATCAGCCTCCTTTAATGCTGCTTAAATTTTTGGAAGATCCCTTGATCCATGGGCTGCAGGATGGAAGTTGTGTTGGCAAGAAGGAACGTGGCTTTGATTTTCCCATCGTGGGTGGTCAGCACTTCCTCTGAGGGATGGGCTGGGGCCTGGTCCAGCAGCAACAGAGCCCTAACCTCGCCTAGCCTTACATTGTGCTCCCTCATCTGGTAACCCTTGACTGAGGGCACAAAGCAGTCAAAAAACCAAGACTTGTTTATCCTGCTTGTGAACCAAGCCATGGTACTGCTGTTATAGTCCACAGGCAGTCTATTTGTGATTGGCCTTATTGCCTGTAATTGCTTCGCATTGCCTACTACCATTAGCCTCAGTCGATGCGAAGCATCAAAATTTGCGCACAACAGCACAGACACACATGATTTGCTGTACTTCTGGCCTGGCACACTGGACTGGCTTTTCTTGGTGCATGTGGTGTTAGGCAGGGCTTTCCAAAAAAGCCCAGTTTCATCAGCATTATAAATTTTGCCAGTCCTGAAGGCCTGTCTCCCTTTAAGCACTTTCAAAGTCAGCACTTAACTTCTCACCCATAATTTTTCTGTGTGTTATGTCATGTCACCTGCAAAATTGTATTACCCACCCATCACTTGCCACAAAGTCCTCAATTCTGAGCTTCTCAGCAAACCTCAGTCCAGCACTCTGTATCTCAGGCCCACGCACAGGCAGACCCTGGTTTCCTTGATTATACTGTACCCGCTGTACACTGATTCCTTTGATTTTTCAAACTTCATTTTTTTCAGAGACCACCTTTCTATAATTTTAGATTTTTCACTAACACCAGCACTCACCTCTGGTTTTAATTTCAGTTTCTTGATTATGTCCTTGTGTTTGCGTAGGTCATACACTTGGGCTTTCATCACTTCATACGCCGTCATCACCGCCCCAGGGCTTACTCCACGCTCCATCTTCTCAATTATTCCAATTTCTGGGCAAGAAAAAACCTCTCCCTCCTCTTCTTTTCCTGAACCATAGGCATGGGTCACAAAAGCTTTGGTTCACTGAAGAAAAAAAAACACAAGGTCACAATACCAAGGCAAAGCTGTACACATGCAGAGTTATCATTAACAGTAGGGTGATCGTGTGAAGGTTGTATGGCCTGTGCGACGTCACTCACTCCCCGCCATTGCCACTACCCAGGCTTTTTTTTTTTTTTTTTTTTTTGCGAGGAAGACTGTATCATAGGCCGCGAGCCTGCACTTATTGTTCCTTCCTAGAGAAAAACAAAATACAAGAGAGAGCCAAATTCAAGATCCGATCATTCGAGATGCCTGGACACACTGCATTTGAAATACTGGAGGTCATAGGAAGCAGGAAACACAGACAGAGGGAAACAGTTCCAGAGTTGACCTGTTGCATAATTGAAGGACTGGGAGTAACGATTAACTCTTGCATTAGAGAGTTGGACAGAAAAGGGATGAGAGTTTGCTGCCAGACGGGTGCTACGCGCCCATCATAGAGGTGGAGGAATGTATGCAGACAGTTGAGAGGAGCAGTGACCATTGAAGTAGCGATAGAAAAGAGATAAAGATGCAATAGTGTGATGAAGAGACAGATGTTGAAGGGAGTCAGTAAGAGGAGGAGAGTTAATGAGACGAAAAGCCTTTACCTCCACCCTATTGAGAGGAGCTGTATGTGGGGAGCCTCCCCACACATGAGAGTTGTACTCCACACAGGGGCGGATGAAACTCCTGTATAGAGTCAACAATTGTGCGGGGGTAAAGAAGGAACGGAGTCGGCTTAATACACCTAATCTCATAGAAGCCGATTTTACAAGAGATGTACAGTAATATGATCTTTCCAGAGTAAATGAAACTCTGAGCATGTTCAAGGATGATGCAGGATTAAGCTGAATATTATTAAACATTAGTGGGTACACCTGTGGAAGATTTTGTCGGGTTGATAGGTGTAAAAACTGAGTCTTTGATGCATTAAAAGCAACCAAATTATTTTTACCCCAGTCAGAGATACGAGCCAAGTCAGACATTAGGTGTGCCATAGCCTCATCCCTTGTTTGTTGAAGTAACTGCTGAGATGGACATTGTGGGAACCTAATGGAAAGGTGAAGGGCGGAGTCATCAATGTGTGAGTGGATAGGGTTAGATGTACAGCTTAGAAGGTCATTGATGAATAAAAGGAAGAGAGTTGGTGAGAGAGGGTAGTGTTTGGAAACTCCCTGTACTGTTGTTTGCAGATGATACTGTGTTGTTAAGTGAAGACGAAGGGGAGTTGCAAGACTTGGTGGATGAGTTTGGGAGAGTGTGTAAGAAACGGAATCTGAAGGTGAATGTAGAGAGAGGTGAAGTCAGTGAATGTACAGCGAGGTTGGATGGTTAGGAATTGGAAAATGTGATTACGTTTAAGTACTTGGGTAGTGTGATGAGTAAGGATGGAGGTTTGGAGGGTGAAGTGCTTGAAAGGGTACAGCAGGGAAGAAAGGTTGCTGGTTCCTTGAAAGCAGTGATAAGAAACAGGGAAGTGAGCATGGAAGTGAAAAAGTTACTACAGGACAGTATTGTGATACCAACTGTAAGTATGGAAGTGAAGTTTGGACATTGTTGGAAGGACACAAGTCAAGAGTGAGAGCAGTGGAAATGAGTTATTTAAGAGGAGCCTGTGGAGTCACATGGAGAGACATGCTGACAAATGAGGATATTAAGGAGCATTGTGGTGTGGATGTGGATGTGATAGGAAGCATTAGGAGGAATACACTGAGGTGGTTTGGCCTTGTGGAGAGGATGGAGGGTGAAAGACTGATGAAGAGAGTGTATGTGAGTGAGGTGGAGGGGGAGGAGAAGTAGGGGGAGGCCGAGGATGAGATGGAGGGATGGGGTGGAGAGGTATATGAGAGAGGGGGGGGTGTGAGTTGGGAACAGGGCAGTGAAATGGCGGGGGACAGGGCGACGTGGAGGCGATTTGTTTGTGGCCACCCCAAACGGGATTGAGGCGTCTGGCAGTAGATAGATAGATAGAGTTGGTGATAGGACAGAGCCCTGAGGAGCACTACCATTGATAGATCTAGGAGAAGAACGATGGCCGTCTACAACAACAGCTATAGAACGACCAAAATGGAAGCTAGAAATGAAGGCACAGATAGAAGGATAGGAACCGTAAGAGAGCAGTTTGGAAATTAAAGATTAATGCCAGACTCGATCGAAAGCCTTTGAGATGTCAAGTGCATTGGCAAAGCTTTCACCAAGGTCCCGAAAGGAGGATGACCTGGAGTCTGAAAGGTAGGTGAGAAGATCGCCAGTGAAGCGTCCCTGACAGAACCCATACTGACGATCAGAAAGAAAGTTGTGATAGGAAAGATGCTTTAAAATTTTTCTATTAAGAATTGACTCCAAAACTTTAGAGATACAGGATGTTAAAGCAATTGGACGATAGTTACAGGGTTGGGAATGGTCATCCTTCTTTGGGACTGGCTGAATGAGAGCAAACTTCCAGCAAGAAGGAAAGGTATAAGTTGATAGACAAAGGCGAAAGAGTTTGCCTAGGCAGGGTGTAAGCACAGAAGCACAGTTCTTGAGAACAACAGAAAGGACTCCGTCAGGCCCATATGCCTTATTAGTATTGAGGCCTGTGATGGCAGAAGATACATCAGCTGAAGAAATTTTAATGTCAGCCATGAGGAAGTCAGAGGGGGGGAAGTGATGGAGGAATAGCACCGGAATCATCTAAGGTGGAATTGGAAGAGAAAGTCTGAGCGAAGAGATCTGCTTTATCAGTAGAAGAAATAGCTACAAAGCCATCAGAGTAGAAAAGAGGAGGGAAGGATGATGAGGTAAAGTTGTCAGAAAGGTTTTTGGCAAGGTGCCAGAAGAAGCGGGAAGAATTCGAGTTGGAGAGTTGAGAGCATGTATTACGGATGAAATTATTTTTAGAAGAGGGAAGAACAGACTTAGCACGATTCCCTGCAGAAACATACAAAAGATGTGATTCAGGGGTGGGTTGGCTCTGGAACCTTTTATAGGCCCTCTCCTTATTGTGGACAGCATTAGAACAAGCGTGATTAAACCAAGGCTTTCTTGCATTAGTCAGAGGATATGAGAAGGGAATGTATGCTTCCATGCCTGAGTGAATAACCTTCGTAATGCACAAGGCACACTCAGATGGCTCCCGGCCATGGCAGCAATAATCATTCCAGGGAAAATCAAAGAAGTACTGCCTGAGGGCCTCCCAATCCGCAGCTCCAAAGTGCCACAGACGATGTTTCTTTGGAGGGTCCACAGGCCGTACCGGAATGATAGGACAGGTTAAGGTAATAAGGTTGTGATTGGAGGAGCCCAACGGAGAGAAAAGAGTAACAGTGTAAGCAGAAGGATTAGTTGTAAGGAAGAGGTCAAGTATGTTGGAGCTCCCTCTAAGGTGGTCAGGGATATGGGTAGGGTGCTGTACAAGCTGCTCTAGGTCATTAAGGATAGAAAAGATGTAGGCTTGTTCACCAGGTGGATTGGTGAAAGGAGAGAAGAGCCAAAGGTGCTGGTGAACATTGAAATCTCCTAGAATGGAGATTTCAGAGAAAGAAGAAATAGATAGAATGTGTTCCATCGTAGAAGTAAGATAGTCAAAGAATTTTTGATAGTCAGTAGAATTAGGAGATAAGTAAACACTGCAGATATATTTAGTCAGAGAATGACAGGAAAGCCAAAGCCAAAGCCTAGAGAATTCAGAAGAATCGAGTTCAGGAACACGAGAGCAAGGTAAGTCATTGCGTATATATACACAACAGCCACCTTTGGCTTTGAAATGAGTATAGAGAAAGTAGGAGGAAACAGAAAAGGATCTGCTGTCAGTTGCCTCAGACAGCTGAGTCTCAGTTAGAAAAAGAAAGTGAGGTTTAGAGAAGGAGAGGTGGTGCTCAACAGAGCAAAAGTTAGAGGAAAGGCTGCGAATGTTGCAGAAATGAAGAAGAAGAGAGTCAGACAGTGGTTCCAGGCAGCTCGAGTCGTTACCAGGAGAGGGGCGGAAGGTGGGGGCATTTATGGTCCCACCCCCAGGGACTCCAAGACCACGTGTTGCTCTGCCATGATTTGTTTGATTTTAGAAAAGGAAGTGTGGTATGTACTGTGTTTGTAGTTTGGTGTTGATAGTTAGAGAAACTTGCATTGGAGAGCTTGCTGGCCTACTCTCTGTGTTACTGAGACACTGAAAAAGTTCAGCAAAAGGGGATGGTCGGGACCTAGTCCCGAGGGCTGATGAAACGGGAGCTCCAGCTCTCCCTATCATCAGCTTTCCATCCACCTTGGGAGTACTGCCCTGCTCGACTGATGCTACAGTTGGTGGGGACATGTGGCAACACCGCACTGCCAGCCAGGGAAGCGATCCGCTATAGGCTCGATGACACACTCAATATACGGAACCTTTTCCGGTATTATGATTATTTTTGAACAGAATATCCTTTAATGACTTTTTCTCAATTTTACGGAAATTTTCCTCTAAACTGGGAAAAAAATTATCAGGGAAGATAATCTTCCACTTTCTCGGGCTTCTGTATCAGTGTTCTTAAATCAAGCATCTACTGCGCAAAGATGGAACTGTTACAGTTAGGTTACATAAAGACTCAGAAAAAATTAAGATTGAGAAAGGCGTGTGCCAGGGAGATAAAGTATCACCAAAATTGTTTACAACATGCCTTGAAAGCATTTTCAGAAAGCTAGAATGAGAGAACAAAACAGTAAACAAAGATGGAAAATACTTAAACCCTTTAAGATTTGCAGATGACATTGTCCTAATCTCAGAAGCAGCAGCAACAGCACAAGAAATGACAAATGGCCTAAATTGATGAGAGTTTCAAATTAGGGCTAATGATAAATGGAGTAGAACTAATGTTTAATCCAAATACACCAAAGAGCACCATCAAAGTAGGAGATGTTCTTGAAATTGAGGAGACAATTTCTTGAGGCTAATACAGTACTGTACTAAAAATATCAAAAGATCATCAAAATGAATTAAAACTACTCATTACAGCTGGATGGAAAGCTTTTGGTAAACATAGAGACATCCTGAAAAGTACCTTGTCAGTACGGTATGTATGAAATGAAAGGTATAAAACAATTGTATAATCCCAGCTGTGATGTACAGCTGTGAGACCTGGAAAACGACAAAATCAGTGGAAAATACAGTACAGTATACTAATCCACTCTCAGAGAGGAATGAAAAGGTCAGTACTGGAAATATCTTTAAGAGACAGGGAGAAATTAACTTGGATGAGAGAGGAGACTAAAGTCAAGAACATTATTAAGGGAGTAGGCTTCAGCACCAGTCAATCAAGGTGGTATTCCCAAGGGGAATGGGAATGCTGGTGATAGGGAGAACTGGTGCTCCCATTTCATTAGCTACTTGATCATCCCCCTTTGCTGACATTTTCAGTGTGACACTAACCTGGAGAGTAGACCAGCATACTCTCCCAGACACTTTCCTCTATTTCATGCACTACTCAATGTGCACTTTATATGTCGCACAACGTATCCCACTAAGTACAAGGGTTGACATCAGCAATGGCATGCAGCCAGAAAACTTTGCCCCCGTCACCTAGTGGTGGACCTATTGTGGGGAGTCATGACGAGAGCTCCACTAGCATAGATTTTGGTGCTGGGATGGGATGGAGTTCAACCTGTGCTATAGGGTACAGGACATTGTGGTTCCCAGGTTGCCACTTTCGTGCAGTAGAAAGGGGTCCAAACTTTGGAGTAGCGCCTATCAACGGGTGTTAATGATGGGTCAGTTACAGTGCCAAGGCTCTTGGAGGGTGTCATGTAGCTGTTCTGGCAGGGTGTCGTGAGACCAGTGCCACAGCCACTGGTCATGGCTGGTGGGCTATGGATCCCAAATCCCATTCCTAGGCCTGGGGTAGTGCGAGTGGGTGAGGCTTGTGATGTGTCTCTCCCCATTATTTATTCGTACCAAATTATGACTAGAAAGAAAGATCTTCTAAGCAAGCCTGATGAAACTAAATCACCTAAGGGGATCAGAGTGCCATCATAGAATGAGAGAAGTTTTGAGGGGTAGAGTGTGGGAAGTAGTTGAGGCATTTAGTAGGAGGTGGATGGATGTGGGATGTGTGCAGGAAGTCAGGTGTAGGGGAGGATCAGCCAGAATGATTGACAGGAGGGATGCATGTTACAAGCTGTTTTGGTAGGGTAGGGCAGATGGATATGGTGGTGTGGGTGTGTTGGTTGGAGAGAAATGGGTGGAATATGTCATGAATGTAATTAGAGTCAGTAAAAGGAGAGCAATAGTGAAAATTTTGTTCAGTGGGATTATGTTTGCATATATATTGGCATATGCTCCACAGGCAGGCTTGGATGAGGTAGAGAAGGTTAGATTCTGGGATGACCTGATACATGTAGTAAGTGGTATGGGCGATGATGAGATTGTAGTCTTGGGAGGGGACTTAAATGGTCATGTAGGTGAAGCAGCTCAAGGATATGAAGGAGTACATGGGGGATATGAATATGGTTCAAGAAATGAGGATGGGGAAAGGATACTCGAGTTTGGGGAGGCAGTGAACATAATTGTGTGCAACACACGTTTTAGGAAAAGGGAGAGTAGGTTGATTACATATGAGTCTTGGGGAAGTAGCAGCCAGATAGATTATTTCCTTGTCAGGAAGGCTGATAGGAGGTTAGTGGGGGATGATAAATTATAGGGAGTGAGGAGTGTGTGCAGAAACAAAAGTTATTGATATGTGACATGGTGCTTAACCTCTAAAGACGGCATTTCTCTGAAGCTATGTTCCACCCTAGCCGCAATACGGTGACAATTTTTCATCTTTTACCAAGGTAAAAAATTTTCTTACAAATTTGAAGAGCTTGAATTTACTCACCTGAAAATGCCAATCTCAGTCCCCTAGTCCTAATGGTTACCGCAAAACCGCCTGTCAAAGATTATAAGAATCCCCCCTGGCGGTAAGAGAGAAAAAGAAAAAATTGGCAGGAGCTTAATTTTCGCTAGAGAACCTTACCAAAATCAATGAAATCAACGTAAAATTTGTTTCTATTGATGTAACTAGGTGTAGGGGTCAGCTTGATAGTTTAAAAAAAAAAAAAAAAAAAAAAAAAAAAAAAAAAATCCTACAGAACCTTACCAAAATCAGTTAAATCAGTGTAAAATAAGTTTTTATTTATCAAACTAGGTGCATACTCAGCACGAGAGTAATATGAGAAAGCAAAAATTTTTGGTGAGAGTAGACAGTTGATAAAAGTGTTAATGAACAGTACAGAGCCCTCAAGAACTACCTCTTGAGAGTTGCTGATGCAGTGTGTGGATGGACAAGGGGCCCCTCCAAGACATAAATTAAGTTGGTGGTGAGATGAGGGCGTAGAAGCCTTAGTTGTGGAGAAAAATGAAGGCTTTTCCGGGAGTGGAGAAAGGGTGGTAGCAGAGAGGAATAGTTGGCTGCCAAATTAGAGCTAGAAGAGAGCTTTGCAGGGCAAAGTCTGAATCTCAGATACTTTTATTTGATAACCAGAATAGTGAGGAAAGGAAGATTATGATATTTAAGGTGGAAAATTGGATGAAGAGGGAGACTAGGGATATCATAGATGAGCAGTGCACGAAAAATGATGAAGAAAAGGTAGTGGTGAACATTGGGGATATTAAAGATGCTTGGAGAGGACACTACAACCAGTTGTTGAATGAGAAGTTTGATTGGGACAGGGAAGGCTTGGAGCCAGCAGATCCAGTGTCTGGCCCTTGGCCTTTGATTGACGCTGCTACTGTGAGCAGGATAATAAGCAAGATGCAGGTGGGGAAGGCAGCAGATGTGTCTGGGGTGACTGCTGAAATGTTGAAAGCCTCAGGATTTATAGGAATGGGATTAGTCACTGATTTGATAAATACAATTATATATATGAGTATGGTGTCCCAGATGGTTGGCTGAAGAGTGAAATTGTAAATGTGTACAAGGGGAAGGGTGATGCCCAGGAAAGAGGAAATTATACAGGCATAAAGCTTTTGGACCAAATAATGAAGGTATTTAAGAGAGTTCTAGAAGGTATGATTAGAGAAATAGTGAATATTGAAGAGATGCAGTTTGGGTTTATACCAGGCAAAGGGATCACTGATGCCATATTCATTGTCTGGCAGCTTCAGGAAAAATATATAGGAAAGAAAAGGGAACTGTACTTTGCTTTTGCTGTTTTCGAGAAGGCCTTTGACAGAGTCCCTAGAGAGGTGGTGAAGTTGGCAATGAGAAAGCTTGGGGTGGCTGGTTTGGGTGGTTATGGCCATGTATGTGGGTGGTTGATCCCAGGTAAGGGTAAATGAAAATTTGAGCGAGGAGTTTTCCGTGAATGTTGGTGTGCATCAGGGGTCAGTCATGAGCCCCTTGTTGTTTATTATGGTATTTGAAGCTCTCGTGTGACTTCAGAAATGGACCCCTGTGGGAGATGTTGTATGCTGATGATCTGGTGTTGATTGCAGAGAATGAAAGGGAGGCAGAGGAAAGATTTAGGAAATGGAGAGATGGTATAGGGCACAAGGGCTTAAGAGTAAATGCAGATCAAACAAAAGTAATGGTATCTAGGGCAGGGGGCAGTACTGTCAAAAAAGGAGGAGAGTGGCCATGTGTGATATGCCACAAGATGTGGGAAGTAATTCCATCTTGTGTTTGTGACAAGTGGGTACATAAGAGATGTAGTGGTATTAGAGGAAGACTGCAAGATAGCGCTGATTTCTTGTGTGCGTTGTGTCAGGGAGAGCATGTGGAGATTGCCAGGCATGAAAGGATTGAACTTGTTGGCGAGTCTCTTGCGTGTGTGGAAGAATTTTGTTATTTGGGAGATGTCATGTGCTGGAGGTGGGGCTGGAGCTAGCACAGTGGCTAGAGTGAGGAGTGGTTGGAAGAAGTTCAGGGAGCTGTTGCCTCTCCTGACATTGAGAGGGCTCCCCCTCCATGCTAAGGCATGTGTTAGGAGTGTAATGCTGTGTGGTAGTGAGACCTGGGCAGTAAAGGAAGAGGATATTTGCTGGCTTAAATGTACAGAAATGGCATTGATCAGCTGGATGTGCAGTGCTTCCTTGAGTGCGGGGCCTGGGGAGGCAAGGTTTACGATGGGAGAATTGAGTGGTAGGATGGGACTGGATTGTATTGGTGTTGTGATGGGGAGAGGTAGATTGAGATCATTTGGGCATGTGGAGAGGATGGGAGATGATAATTGGGTGCAGAAAGTGAGAAGTGTTAATGTTGGGAGTAGGGTAGTGAGAGGTAGACCAAAAAAGGACCTGGGATGAAGTCTTTGAGTGTGGCCCCAGGAATAAGGAACTAAATAGAGAAGCTGCCAGAGATCAAACAGCATGGAGAGCTGCCATTAGGTGACCAAGGCCGATGCATGCAAGCATGTTGGAGCCATCAAAAAAAAAAAAACAAAAAAAAACAAATAGAGGTGGGAAAGTCATGCAGCAAGAACTAGGGAGAACTGATGGAGCAAGAGGCTGACTGACTAGACTCCAAGAGGTTGTAAGCATAGCAGAAAAATGCCAGACAGGAGGTGGAGAGATAAGATTGAGAAGTTAGCAGGCAAAACCTGGCAGAGATTGGCTCGGTCAAGGAATTCATGGAGAAGGTTGGAGGAGGCCTTTGTTCAGCAATGGACTTGCAATGGATGTGTGTGTGTAGTATATTTATATACCCGTATCTATCTCTATCTGTTATATATATTTATGTATATTTACTTATTTATTTTCTTTCGTATTACTGATAGCTTTTATTATTACTGACAACTTCTGTTATGAACAGGGTTAATGTAATTCTCTTGTAAGATGGACAGTTAAAGTATTCAGTTTGTTACCTTGACCAGGGTATTGTGAGAGGTGCCAGTGGAGAGGTAAACTTATCAGCGCACAAGCTGCTGCAGTCACCACACCCCATTACTGTAGTGGACGTTGGGCGAGGCATAGCGAAGCAGACAGGTGCCCCAGATGTGCATGCCCGCCGTAGTGCCTCTGCCCTCAGTCAGGAACTGCTATCGCTTTGGCATGACTTACCCGATGTCTCCGTCCCATCAGAGTCAGTATTGTTGGCATTCATTGGTGGGCTCTGAGCCCCTTAGATTTTAAAAATATTCATCACTATACTCTACTCTTTTCACATTACCGTGGCGTAAAATTACTACCTCTTCATATTCAATGCTAAGTTGTTACAATATATTAACAGTAGAATACAGTATGATGCCAGTGACAAAGAAGTACCATGGAAAGGGTGTAGAGCTATAGCATTTTCTTTCTCTGTCACTGAGCCACATGAAATAAACTGCAGAAAGACAAAAATCCGGGTCAGATCAAGGTGAAAAAACAAAGTTGCAAATAGCAAATTTCCACAGCTAAACTTTCCAGAAACATTAGAATTGATGGTCATTAATTTTATGCTTTCAATCCTACTCCATTTTCTTTTGATCTGTAGGAGCTTGTTAGAACCACATTTTTCATAAGAAATTGTTGGAACTAGTCATAGAGCTAGAAGCATCACCACTAGCAAAGAATATCCAGTTGATAGGCCGTATCTTCATGGCTGAAGTGGCTTCAAAGATTTTGTAACACTTCTTCCTTAGCAAAAATTTATTCTGCACAGAATACCTCAGTATCCTCATATACTTTGATGAGACAAGCTACTGCAAAATAAAGATTTAAAAGAGCGTGCAAGAGATTGTTGCAGTATGATATGCTAAATATATCTAAGAAAGAAGTGCTGCAAATCCTGCTATGTCTCTAGGATGCAACTGCTTATTGAAAGCCTTATTTTTATCATATAGGAGCCTGTTGGAACCAGTACGAGGTGCATCGCCGCTAGTGAAGAAGTTTCTTCATGACTATGACCGGTTGAGCTCTTGTGACAGTGAGGTGCGTCAGGGATTTGTCACTGCTTTTCTCCGCTCCCTTCACTACACTGCACTTGCCCTCATCACTTGGACACGGCATCAGTGGTACGTAGCATTGATATAAAGCATTTTGAGAAAGAGAGTGTGATGATGATTGAGTAGGAGGGCTTGGTTAGATGGTTCAGACACATAAAGAGAGTGAATGTAAAAAGAGTACAGTATACTGTATGTAAGTGTAAAGGTTGGAGGAACATGGTTAGGCCCAGAAGGTGGAGAGATATGATACAGTTGTGGTAATAAATAATCACCTATCCTCTGGTACCTCGTGCCTCAGGCTGGCTCCTTTATGAGTGGCAAGTCACAGTGGAGTAAGAGGGGCTGGGAGAAAGGAACCAGAGTAAGAAGGGAAGGTGGGTGGAGGGATGAGCAATGGTGTTGGGATGGAGTGGGGGAGGGGAGGGAGGGGAGATGGGGGAGGGAGGGAAGGTGGGAGAGAGAATGAAATGCAAAGTGGTGGTCACATTATTTGTCTGTTTTCATTCATTCAGGGCATGATATAAAGGAGTTAATATCTGGAAGATAATACTGCAATACACCTTGTATTGCAGCATCAAATAACAAACTTTAGATACGTGGTGATATCATGGGCTGGTTTGTGAGAGAAATATTCCCGGTACTGACTTGACAAATCAGACATTAGTACGGTGCCAGGTATTTGTGTTTATCTGTGTATTTTGACTTTGGAAGCAGAATGGAATCTGGATGGCTTTGACTTCCGTAATGTTTGTGTAAGAAATGTCCTCTACCTTCACATGTAATTAATTTTTGGAACTAAATATCATATCAAACCTTTGACATGGCTGTGTCCACATTAAATATGATCATCCTCATGGTATACACTCCCTCTTTTCAGTCACCATCATGTCACCTGTTTTATGGCATCTCTATATGAAAAGGCTATTGATAATGATTGTGCATAAGAGGTAACTAGGTTTGATGTATGTGCACATGGGTGGATATAATAACGATATCTCTCACAATCTGTTAGAAGGAAAATGAAACAAATCATACCCAAACTCCCAATGTTTACCATCATTGGCCAAGCCAAAGCAACCAGGAAAGCCTTAGTAAGTAGTCCAGTGGCCTCCTGCCTCAATAACCTCTTGCAGTCTTGTGATACCGAGGAAACAATGTTGTTGATGGTTTGCTGGTTTTGTCTGAACAGCTCCCACTTGTCCTTGGTATGCTGGAGGAGGCGGGCCTGTGTCCTCTCATTCTTTGGCTCCCACGCATTGACAATCTGTGCTCAAACTCTCTCGATGGCTCTGCACTAATGTTTGATCTGCCACTATCACAACCCAGCCCTTGATATCACCACCAACCTAAAGCTTGTTATCTGATGCCGCTATACATGGTGTAAATCAGCATTATCTACCGAATATTAACCCCTTTATATCATACCATGAATGAAAAAAAATAGGCAAATAATTTTATCACCACTTCACATTTCATTCTCCCTCCCCTACCTACCCTCCCTCACCGACCCCACCCCAGAACCATCGCTCATCCCCTCACCCACGATCCTTTCTCTCCCTGGTCTCTCCATCTCAGCCCCCCTTACCCCGCTGCAACTTGCCACACATAAAGGAGCCACCCTGAGTCACGGGATACCGGAGGATAGGTGATTATTTATGACCACGACTGTACAATAAATGTGTGTGAGAAAACTTATTACGGAAGTTGATGTGCATAGGGAATTTACAGGGGATCACATTGGCTGGATGAATTTTGTATGGAGGAGCACATGAGAACTGTTTTACAACTCCCCCCCCCCCTCCCCGGGTTGACGGACTGAATATCCTGCAGGTGTGTTAAGTGCATCTATAAGAAACATCATCATCATCATCGCCATCATCATCATCATCATCATTTCCATCACCACCACCATCACCACCACATCATCCTGCAGGTGGGGCAAAGCAGGGTACTGAATGCCAAGAAAAGTTAAGACTGTGTTAGTAGGAGAACTGAGCAACAGTTTGGGAAGGGAAATGGGCCATATACATATTCATTCGCCTTTCAAGCCCCTGAAACCTTGGCATCACTTGATCGGCATACACGCAGATGGCTTCACTTTTACCTATTCGACAGTCAGTCCGATGACTTTCAAGTAAAAGGGGGTGCCAAATTCACCTGGGAAAATGTGCAGATGGTTAGGCTTCTGAATTAGAGCTAGGATTCCAGGGGTTTGAACGTGAGAATGAGTATTGGGACCCATTTCACTGGGCATGTTGATAATTTTTCCACTGTCATTCTCTCTCTCTCTCTCTCTCTCTCTTTCTCTTTCTCTGGATCCTGCTTCACCAGATCCTTAGGTGGAAAAAAAAAATAGATGATGATGAATATAGTGTCAGTCTGCACTGAAAATCTAGGATGAATGCTTACTTAATGAGGCTTGAAATGAAGCAGCTTTGAGTGATGCATGCTTTTGGTGCATGACAGAGAAGAAAAGAAAAAAAAATATATTTTTGACCTCAGAGCAACTTGGTGGGGGCATTCACCATCCACTTACTTAATGTAGTGCTGCTCTCGGGTGCCTGCCCTTTCCTCTCTGCCTTCTGTGTGCAGATGACTCTACAGTGAGTGACAAGCCAAATACTGTAGTTTCATGCACACCAGGAAACCATTTACTATGCTGGATGGTAACCATCTAACCAAATTATGGCACCTGGTGGTTTAGCGGGCAATTAAGGCGCTCCAGTTGGAATGAGCTGTTGCAGGTTTATATCCAAGGGGTGGTTTGGGTTTATTGCTCACATAATGCCACTCAGGGTTGAGTGAGGCTGGTCACTCTCATCTTAAATGTCAGGACCAGCTTGCTTAGCCCCAGACTCATATGCTTCTCACGGGGCAACACTGGATTAGATGATGAATGAAAAGCAACTTGAAGTGAAAGAGTGCCACTTTATGAATGGTTTAATAATGAAACTGTTGTACAGTCAGTGAAGCAACTTTAAATAAGGGCCAACTGTTGGTATGTTCTTCATTCCCACTGAAACCTTTACTTCCTCATTGATACATTGTCAGTCATTATGGCAGTCATCCAGTCTTTTATTGTCCCATTGGCAGTGTAGAGGTCTAGGGTCAGGCTATTTAGTATAGGCTGAATAATTTAAGGCAAGAATGACAAGTTGCCGATCCCTCAATAGCATTTTTTAAAGCAATAAACCCCATCTACTCCATGGATTATGTGGAAATATTCATCTGGAATATGTGGCTCATGCTAATGAATTACAAACCATTATTGTGTGGCAGGTGTGGTGAGAGGCGCAGGTCCGGCTATGGGTCTTTACGTCGGGCGCTGTGCGCTGTATTTGACCTGGATGAACGGGACCTGCGAGTGATCCTTGCCCGCACTGAGCTTCTTGAACCTGGCTTTTACTCATATGTTTCCTCCATGTCCCAGTGACCCATGCAGGACAGGTATCAGGGCCCATATTCTTTCCAGCATAGGAGACTTTCTAGCACCTCTTCCTAAGTGATTTGTATACTACAACTTGCTACTCTCTTGCATGTTTACCCATATATTTGTAATATTGGTTTAGATTGCACAATTGTCAAAGATTGTTTTGTTGTGGCTTCAGGCTTATGTGGAATATGAACATGGTGTACTGCAGGCCTAAGTTGCCCATCTGCTGTCCATCATCCTTCTTTCCAGGGATAGGTAAGTATGTAGTTGGGGGATGCATGTGTAACTGGAGAGTTCAGCTGCTTGGTTATATCAGTGCCAGCTCATGAAGACATCCCTCTCCTGCATCAAAATATCATGGAAGAGAATTGTACCATATTCTGCCAGGTTTAGAAATGAAGTTGTATGGGAGAGGCGCTTGGGAGTCACCTTAACTAACGAGAACATGGGTCAAAGACACAAAAAGTCAGCAGGGCTAGTAAAGCTAAAATCCTTGTGATATTTCTTGGGTTGGACCACTTGGTTGTACTCATAGTTAATGTGTGCAGTCATTACATTGTGCACTTTGTAATACCATACTGAGAAATGCATACTACCACAGATGTGCACTCATTAAAACTCTTGTCACATCATCATTTATTGATGCTGCTGGTGATTAGTAATTTGTTTGGACATTACTGCAGGTTTGAGCATTCTTGCTTACTGATTCCTTAAATAAATTCATATGATGAGAAAATCTTTTAGTACTGTACAACAACGTAACTTCGGACAGCGCCCAAACTTCAGACGTTTTGCGAAAAAATGTAATAATTGAAGTTTATTGGAAGAGAGTGCGATATTTGCAAAAAATATTGATATGGGTAGGTAGGGTAATCTTTAAAGATTACTATGTATAAGTGCTATGAAACTAGCTTGAATATGTGTGGGTGAAAAAAATTTATGAATCAAATGGTAAAAAAAATCGACATTTTTTAACCCTGCAAAACTTTGTTCGCACAGAACAAACAGTTCCAATTGTAAGAACGTAATTAGTACGATTATATGTGGAAAAGTGTTGTAAGTACTGGGCAGTAAACTGTTTTAAAATATATACATGCATCATCTTGCTATGACTGTTTTAATGAATATCTCTCTATTTTTCAAAAAAACAAATCCTAAATTCAGACAAATTACTGGAAAAATACAGACAATAGGTGTGTGTGTGTGTGTGTGTGTGTGTGTGTGTGTGTGTGTGTTTTACAAGCACAGGCCTCATAGGAAAGTGTGTGTGTGTTTTACAAGCACAGGCCCCTTAGGGAAGTGTGTGTGTGTGTGTGTGTGTGTGTGTGTGTGTGTGTTTACAACCACAGGCCTATTTGGGATGTTTGTTTCTGTGTGTGTGTGTGTGTGTGTGTGTGTGTGTATAATACTAAAGTGTGTGCCTTCATAACATGTGCCTGTGTGTGCGTATTGCTATTGGTTTGTGTGCGTGTTAGTGAGTGTGTGGGTGTCATTGGAACCAGTAAGAAGTGTTTAACATTATATTATGTTATTTCAGTATGCATTTGTTGAGTCAGTGAGGTAGCTACTTGATAATTAAGTGAAGTTTTGTTTAGGAAAAAGAGATCAGTTCCCCTTACAGTTTGGAAAATATGCAACGCATTTTTATATAATTTTTTCGTCTGAAAAAGTTTCTGAAGAGTTCTTAGTTATATTTATGGCCAGATTACCTCACTACAATGTGATATGATGCATCTTAATGTGATTTCAAATTATGAGCTCAAAAAAGAAGATATGTTTGGATATTTCTCTTTATATATGTATAACTTGGGCCACGAGTGCCCAGTATTTTTTTTGACATTTAAAAAAAAACTTTAAAGTGTCCGAAGTTTGGCCAGTGTGTCCAGAGACAGGTGCTATTAACCATTCTCATGTTTAAAGGGCAAATACTTGGATGTCCGAAGTTTAGAAGAGCTGTCCGAAATAAGGAAATTTGTTCCTAACTTCGGACACTTGGGGGGGGGGGGAAACAGACGAGTTTAGCATGGTTAATTTTTTTTTATTATATAGATTCAGTAGGTACTGTCCCTGGCTACCACATGACACCAACAGGGATAAAATTGCACTATTTTACACAGAGTTATTCATTAAAACACATTAAAAATGTCCGAAGCTAGGGTGTTTTACGGTACTGTACTTTTGTGGGCAGTCATGAGCTTTATTTTTGCCTATTGATTCCATAAACAGGCTCATTGGTCAGATAGCATCTCTTATTTTGTACAACAGATTTTTCACTTTTAACTTTTAAAGTATTCTTCTTCTGCAGTCATATTGAAATTTTCCTGGACATTATTCATCAGACTGCTAAGTATATCTCCCAGTTAAAAAATTAATATTTACTTCTAAAATAGGTAGTGACACACAGTATATACAGCAGTGAGATTCTTTTACAGAGTTTTCACAATCATATATAAATGGGAATTATTTTATATACTTTTATGTATGATAATGTCCTGTACATTGAAAATGTCGTAAAATGTTTTGACTAGACATATTCACTTCCATGTACAGTGTGAATATTGTATACCAGATTACTTTTCATGGTGGAATTGGTTTGCATTTTAAATAGTTTAGGTTTCTTAATTGTAAACTGGACAAACTAGGCTGTAACTGATAATGCATTATATGTGGACCTTAGCAATATTATCTGTCTGTTTTAAGGAATGGCAAAGCAAACTGTAAAATAGTGTTAATGCCTGTTATTTATATGCTGTGGATGTTGAAATAGACTAGCTGTAGAAGAAAGCCTCTCACAATACTAGTCTCAGTTAGTAGTTATAACTCTGCCCCATGTAAATAGTTTGTGGTGACAGTGTTCACTACCAGGTGTATTTTATGATGATGGATGGAATTTTATTTAGGGATGCTTTAAAGTTCTTTTTTACCATGGAGTGCACTATGTAGAATCTCTTCTGGAATGTGATTATGGAATTGCAGTTTGGTTTTGAAGTAGTCAAACTGTGGATATAAACTGGAATGTGTACCTGATTTTATGGTTTGCTTTGTCAGAACTTTCCAGTCATGTCTTACGTTGGTATGGCTTTTGTATTACAATAATATATTTTTGTTTTTAGCTTGGTAAGCAAATGGTAGCTTATGAAGATCATAAGAAACTGTATTAATATTTTTAGCTTGATAAGTACAGAGTAACTTAAAAAGGTCATAAAATTATAATTATGACAGCAGTGATAATGGAAGTGTTGAAACAAGAAAACCTAGGTCTTTTCTGTCCAAATCTTATCTTAGATGTATTTTAGTACAAATTGCTCTGATTATTAACTGTGGATTTTAGTACCTACTTTTCTTAAATTTTACCTATGGAAAATGCCAATGAATGTTACAGTCTTCGTTTACATATTTTAAATTCTTTGAATCAGTAAATTATGGACTTCTTTGCATTTAGTTATACAGGTCATGGAAGGCAAGTTAAACATCCTAATTTCTAAAAGATTTGACCTATTACTGTACTTCAATTAAAAATTGTAAAGCAATACACAGGTTTCCCCAAGCTAATTTTCAGTAGGGGATTGTTTGTGTTGGCTGCCTCTTTATTTGGTTTGTCAGTTAAATGATATTTCTTTTTCATGAGGGCAGATAAGAGATGGATCATTAATCCAGTATGATTTGCTGTATGATAGTTAATATCTGTATCTTGAGGATAGCACTTCCAGAATAGAATTATCCAGTGGTGGGCAGCGCAAACGAAGAAGGATCTTGCGCAAGCGCAAAGCGCAATCCACAGTTCACTACCTTGTGCAAGTGCAAATGCGCAATCTGACAAATATTTAGCTTGCGCAATGTCGCAAAGCGCAGGCGCAAACTATTTGAATATATTTTTGGGAATTACTGAAAAATATTGAGATATTTAAATAAAACAGCATACCTACTTACCTACTTTTATTTATTATTATTATTTTCTATTATTTGTAATTTGCACAAGTGCGCACTCTAATATTTAGCTTGTGCAATGTCGCAAAGCGCTAACGCAAATCATTTGCTTATACAGTATTTGTGGCATTTACTGTGAAATATATATTGGTACAATTAAATAAATTACTAAATTAGCAATCTGCCCACCACTCACAGTGACTGAGGTACAGTAGGTCATTGTCCGGGAAAAACAGCCTATATTTACCAAAGCATTGGCAAAGATCACATGATTACTGTATCATCAACTCTCTCTCTCTCTCTCTCTCTCTCTCTGACAGAGGAGGGAGGGAATGGAGAATAAGAGAGAGAGGAGGGAAGGAATGGAGAATAAGAGAGAGAAGAGGGACGAAGTTTATGCCTTTTCTCCTCACTCAAAGGGACGCTCCTTTGCCATTCCCGTATTTATTCTCTCTCTCTCTCTCTCTCTCTCTCTCTCTCTCT